>NW_026292764.1:0-300000 GCF_023091745.1 Budorcas taxicolor | reverse complement strand
GATGGCCCTTAGAAACTCGCATGGGGGACTGACCTCTCCTGAGGCCACCAGAGCGGGTCCCTGAGGTCCCCGTCGTAACTCGAGAAGACCTGCCGCAACTCGAGAAAATCCAGGAGGTTCTCCCCTCCAGGCGAGATGAGGCCCATTTCCGCTGAGGCGTCTCGAGTCCGATCACACCTCACATCTGGAACTTCAAAAAGGTCATTCATACCCTTGGTGCAAAACAAGAAGTACCCCCCGACATACCTGTCTCCACTCGAGAGGAAACACGAGGGTCCCGCCCACATCCAGAGGAGCCCCCGTTTCCCGCCTCGTATCTCTAGATGAGGGATTCTTTCCCTGCTTCGTCAGGAAAGAGTTCCCGGCATTCCCGTCGCATCTCAAGTGGAGGCCCTCTGAACAGGAGCGGCGAGAGGAACTCCAGGGTCGTGCCACCATTCCAAGAGTCCCCCAGATGTCTCAGTCCATTCCAGAGGAACCTCTTTTCCCTTCACCGGCTCGTCTTTCACGCCGAGGATCGACTCACACCAAGGTGGCACGTGGCACAGCCCTGTGGGAAAGCCTCGAGGGACAGCCTCGAGGGAAAGCCACAGATCCCTTGATCCACGTGACAGGAAGCGCTGACACTACTGCTGCAGCTCGGGAGGAAAGCGCACGTGCATGCCCCCACTCGAGACGAGCCTGACTCCCCTGAGGGAGACTCAGAAGCACCCCAAGATCCATGGCAACACTGGAGAGGAATCCTCAGGTTCCGGCCCCGACTCCACACAAGGACTGAGGCCCCGGCATGGACGGGTGAGGAATCCCGAGAGGTCCCCTAGCAACACGCATGGGGACTGGCCTTTCCTGAGGCCACCAGAGCGGGTCCCTGAGGTCCCCGTCGTAACTCGAGAAGACCTGCTGCAACTCGAGAAAATCCAGGAGGTTCTCCCCTCCAGGCGAGATGAGCCCCATTTCCTCTGAGGCGTCTCGAGGCTGATCACACCTCCCCTCTGGAACTTCGAAAGGGTCCTTCACACCCTTGGTGCAAATCAAGAAGTTCCCCGACATACCCGTCTCCACTCGAGAGGAAACACGTGGGTCCCGCCCACATACAGAGGAGCCCCGTTTCGGCCTGGTAGCTCGAGATGAGGGATCCTTTCCCTGCTTCGTCGGGAAAGAGTTCCCGGCGTTCCCGTCGCATCTCAAGGGGAGGCCCTCTCAACAGGAACGGCGAGAGGAACTCCAGGGTCGTGCCACCATTCCAAGAGTCCCCCAGATGTCTCAGTCCATTCCAGAGGAAACCTCTTTTCCCTTCACGGGCTCGTCTTTCACGCCGAGGATCGACTCACACCAAGGTGGCACGTGGCACAGCCCTGTGGGAAAGCCTCGTGGGAAAGCCTCGAGGGAAAGCCACAGATCCCTTGATCCACGTGACAGGAAGTGTGACACTACTGCTGCAGCCTCGGGAGGAAAGCGCACGTGCATGCCCCCACTCGAGACGAGGCCTGACTCCCCTGGGGAGACTCAGAAGCACCCCAAGATCCATGGCAACACTGGGAGAGGAATCCTCAGGTTCCGGCCCCGACTCCACACAAGGACTGAGGCCCCGGCATGGACGGGAGAGGAATCCCGAGAGGTCCCCTAGCAACTCGCATGGGACTGGCCTTTCCTGAGGCCACCAGAGCGGGTCCCTGAGGTCCCCGTCGTAACTCGAGAAGACCTGCCGCAACTCGAGAAAATCCAGGAGGTTCTCCCCTCCAGGCGAGATGAGGCCCATTTCCGCTGAGGCGTCTCGAGGTTGATCACACCTCACCTCTGGAACTTCGAAAGGGTCCTTCACAACCTTGGTGCAAATCAAGAAGTTCCCCGACATACCCGTCTCCACTCGAGAGGAATCACGAGGGTCCCGCCCACATCCAGAGGAGCCCCGTTTCCGCCTCGTAGCTCGAGATGAGGGATCCTTTCCCTGCTTCGTCGGGAAAGAGTTCCCGGCGTTCCCGTCGCATCTCAAGAGGAGGCCCTCTCAACAGGAACGGCGAGAGGAACTCCAGGGTCGTGCCACCATTTCAAGAGTCCCCCAGATGTCTCAGTCCATTCCAGAGGAACCTCTTTTCCCTTCACCGGCTCGTCTTTCACGCCGAGGATCGACTCACACCAAGGTGGCACGTGGCACAGCCCTGTGGGAAAGCCTCGTGGGAAAGCCTCGAGGGACAGCCTCGAGGGAAAGCCACAGATCCCTTGATGCACGTGACAGGAAGCGTGACACTACTGCTGCAGCTCGGGAGGAAAGCGCACGTGCATGCCCCCACCCGAGACGAGGCCTGACTCCCCTGGGGAGACTCAGAAGCACCCCAAGATCCATGGCAACACTGGAGAGGAATCCTCAGGTTCCGGCCCCGACTCCACACAAGGACTGAGGCCCCGGCATGGAAGGGAGAGGAATCCCGAGAGGTCCCCTAGCAACTCGCATGGGGACTGGCCTTTCCTGAGGCCACCAGAGCGGGTCCCTGAGGTCCCCCGTCGTAACTCGAGAAGACCTGCCACAACTCGAGAAAATCCAGGAGGTTCTCCCCTCCAGGCGAGATGAGCCCCATTTCCTCTGAGGCGTCTCGAGGCTGATCACACCTCCCCTCTGGAACTTCGAAAGGGTCCTTCACACCCTTGGTGCAAATCAAGAAGTTCCCCGACCTAGCCGTCTCCACTCGAGAGGAAACACGTGGGTCCCGCCCACATCCAGAGGAGCCCCGTTTCGGCCTGGTAGCTCGAGATGAGGGATCCTTTCCCTGCTTCGTCGGGAAAGAGTTCCGGGCGTTCCCGTCGCATCTCAAGAGGAGGCCCTCTCAACAGAAACGGCGAGAGGAACTCCAGGGTCTTGCCACCATTCCAAGAGTCCCCCAGATGTCTCAGTCCATTCCAGAGGAACCTCTTTTCCCTTCACCGGCTCGTCTTTCACGCCGAGGATCGACTCACACCAAGGTGGCACGTGGCACAGCCCTGTGGGAAAGCCTCGTGGGAAAGCCTCGAGGGAAAGCCACAGATCCCTTGATCCACGTGACAGGAAGTGTAACACTACTGCTGCAGCTCGGGAGGAAAGCGCACGTGCATGCCCCCACCCGAGACGAGGCCTGACTCCCCTGGGGAGACTCAGAAGCACCCCAAGATCCATGGCAACACTGGAGAGGAATCCTCCGGTTCCGGCCCCAACTCCACACAAGGACTGAGGCCCCGGCATGGACGGGAGAGGAATCCCGAGAGGTCCCCTAGCAACTCGCATGGGGACTGGCCTTTCCTGAGGCCACCAGAGCGGGTCCCTGAGGTCCCCGTCATAACTCGAGAAGACCTGCCGCAACTCGAGAAAATCCAGGAGGTTCTCCCCTCCAAGCGAGATGAGGCCCATTTCCGCTGAGGCGTCTCGAGGCTGATCACACCTCACCTCTGGCAATTCGAAAGGGTCCTTCACACCCTTGGTGCAAATCAAGAAGTTCCCCGACCTAGCCGTCTCCACTCGAGAGGAATCACGAGAGTCCCGCCCACATCCAGAGGAGCCCCGTTTCTGCCTCGTAGCTCGAGATGAGGGATCCTTTCCCTGCTTCGTCGGGAAAGAGTTCCCGGCGTTCCCGTCGCATCTCAAGAGGAGGCCCTCTCAACAGGAACGGCGAGAGGAACTCCAGGGTCGTGCCACCATTCCAAGAGTCCCCCAGATGTCTCAGTCCATTCCAGAGGAACCTCTTTTCCCTTCACCGGCTCGTCTTTCACGCCGAGGATCGACTCACACCAAGGTGGCACGTGGCACAGCCCTGTGGGAAAGCCTCGTGGGAAAGCCTCGAGGGACAGCCTCGAGGGAAAGCCACAGATCCCTTGATCCACGTGACAGGAAGCGTGACACTACTGCTGCAGCACGGGAGGAATGCGCACGTGCATGCCCCCTCTCGAGACGAGGCCTGACTCCCCTGGGGAGACTCAGAAGCACCCCAAGATCAATGGCAACACTGGAGAGGAATCCTCAGGTTCCGGCCCCGACTCCACACAAGGACTGAGGCCCCGGCATGGACGGGAGAGGAATCCCGAGAGGTCCCCTAGCAACTCGCATGGGGACTGGCCTTTCCTGAGGCCACCAGAGCGGGTCCCTGAGGTCCCCGTCGTAACTCGAGAAGACCTGCCGCAACTCGAGAAAATCCAGGAGGTTCTCCCCTCCAGGCGATATGAGGCCCATTTCCGCTGAGGCGTCTCGAGGTTGATCACACCTCACCTCTGGAACTTCGAAAGGGTCCTTCACACCCTTGGTGCAAATCAAGAAGTTCCCCGACATACCCGTCTATCACGAGGGTCCCGCCCACATCCAGAGGAGCCCCGTTTCCGCCTCGTAGCTCGAGATGAGGGATCCTTTCCCTGCTTCGTCGGGAAAGAGTTCCCGGCGTTCCCGTCGCATCTCAAGAGGAGGCCCTCTCTACAGGAACGGCGAGAGGAACTCCAGGGTCGTGCCACCATTCCAAGAGTCCCCCAGATGTCTCAGTCCATTCCAGAGGAACCTCTTTTCCCTTCACCGGCTCGTCTTTCACGCCGAGGATCGACTCACACCAAGGTGGCACGTGGCACAGCCCTGTGGGAAAGCCTCGTGGGAAAGCCTCGAGGGACAGCCTCGAGGGAAAGCCACAGATCCCTTGATGCACGTGACAGGAAGCGTGACACTACTGCTGCAGCTCGGGAGGAAAGCGCACGTGCATGCCCCCACTCGAGACGAGGCCTGACTCCCCTGGGGAGACTCAGAAGCACCCCAAGATCCATGGCAACCCTGGAGAGGAATCCTCAGGTTCCGGCCCCGACTCCACACAAGGACTGAGGCCCCGGCATGGACGGGAGAGGAATCCCGAGAGGTCCCCTAGCAACTCACATGGGGACTGGCCTTTCCTGAGGCCACCAGATCGGGTCCCTGAGGTCCCCGTCGTAACTCGAGAAGACCTGCCGCAACTCGAGAAAATCCAGGAGGTTCTCCCCTCCAGGCGAGATGAGACCCATTTCCGCTGAGGCGTCTCGAGGCTGATCACACCTCACCTCTGGAACTTCGAAAGGGTCCTTCACACCCTTGGTGCAAATCAAGAAGTTCCCCGACCTAGCCGTCTCCACTTGAGAGGAATCACGAGGGTCCCGCCCACATCCAGAGGAGCCCCGTTTCCGCCTCGTAGCTCGAGATGAGGGATCCTTTCCCTGCTTCGTCGGGAAAGAGTTCCCGGCGTTCCCGTCGCATCTCAAGAGGAGGCCCTCTCAACACGAACGGCGAGAGGAACTCCAGGGTCGTGCCACCATTCCAAGAGTCCCCCAGATGTCTCAGTCCATTCCAGAGGAACCTCTTTTCCCTTCACCGGCTCGTCTTTCACGCCGAGGATCGACTCACACCAAGGTGGCACGTGGCACAGCCCTGTGGGAAAGCCTCGTGGGAAAGCCTCGAGGGACAGCCTCGAGGGAAAGCCACAGATCCCTTGATCCACGTGACAGGAAGCGTGACACTACTGCTGCAGCTCGGGAGGAAAGCGCACGTGCATGCCCCCACTCGAGACGAGGCCTGACTCCCCTGGGGAGACTCAGAAGCACCCCAAGATCCATGGCAACACTGGAGAGGAATCCTCCGGTTCCGGCCCCGACTCCACACAAGGACATGGACGGGAGAGGAATCCCAAGAGGTCCCCTAGCAACTCGCATGGGGACTGGCCTTTCCTGAGGCCACCAGAGCGGGTCCCTGAGGTCCCCGTCGTAACTCGAGAAGACCTGCCGCAACTCGAGAAAATCCAGGAGGTTCTCCCCTCCAGGCGAGATGAGGCCCATTTCCGCTGAGGCGTCTCGAGGCTGATCACACCTCACCTCTGGAACTTCGAAAGGGTCCTTCACACCCTTGTGCAAATCAAGAAGTTCCCCGACATACCGTCTCCACTCGAGAGGAATCACGAGGGTCCCGCCCACATCCAGAGGAGCCCCGTTTCCGCCTCGTAGCTCGAGATGAGGGATCCTTTCCCTGCTTCGTCGGGAAAGAGTTCCCGGCCTTCCCGTCGCATCTCAAGAGGAGGCCCTCTCAACAGGAACGGCGAGAGGAACTCCAGGGTCGTGCCACCGTTCCAAGAGTCCCCCAGATCTCTCAGTCCATTCCAGAGGAACCTCTTTTCCCTTCACCGGCTCATCTTTCACGCCGAGGATCGACTCACACCAAGGTGGCACGTGGCACAGCCCTGTGGGAAAGCCTCGTGGGAAAGCCTCGAGGGACAGCCTCGAGGGAAAGCCACAGATCCCTTGATCCACGTGACAGGAAGCGTGACACTACTGCTGCATTCGGGAGGAAAGCGCACGTGCATGCCCCCACTCGAGATGAGGCCTGACTCCCCTGGGGAGACTCAGAAGCACCCCAAGATCCATGGCAACACTGGAGAGGAATCCTCCGGTTCCGGCCCCGACTCCACACAAGGACTGAGGCCCCGGCATGGACGGGAGAGGAATCCCGAGAGGTCACCTAGCAACTCGCATGGGGACTGGCCTTTCCTGAGGCCACCAGAGCGGGTCCCTGAGGTCCCCGTCGTAACTCGAGAAGACCTGCCGCAACTCGAGAAAATCCAGGAGGTTCTCCCCTCCAGGCGAGATGAGGCCCATTTCCGCTGAGGCGTCTCGAGGCTGATCACACCTCACCTCTGGCACTTCGAAAGGGTCCTTCACACCCTTGGTGCAAATCAAGAAGTTCCCCGACCTAGCCGTCTCCACTCGAGAGATATCACGTGGGTCCCGCCCACATCCAGAGGAGCCCCGTTTCCGCCTCGTAGCTCGAGATGAGGGATCCTTTCCCTGCTTCGTCGGGAAAGAGTTCCCGGCGATCCCGTCGCAACTCAAGAGGAGGCCCTCTCAACAGGAACGGCGAGAGGAACTCCAGGATCGTGCCACCATTCCAAGAGTCCCCCAGATGTCTCAGTCCATTCCAGAGGAACCTGTTTTCCCTTCACCGGCTCGTCTTTCACGCCGAGGATCGACTCACACCAAGGTGGCACGTGGCACAGCCCTGTGGGAAAGCCTCGTGGGAAAGCCTCGAGGGACAGCCTCGAGGGAAAGCCACAGATCCCTTGATCCACGTGACAGGAAGCGTGACACTACTGCTGCAGCTCGGGAGGAAAGCGCACGTGCATGCCCCCACTCGAGACGAGGCCTGACTCCCCTGGGGAGACTCAGAAGCACCCCAAGATCCATGGCAACACTGGAGAGGAATCCTCAGGTTCCGGCCCCGACTCCACACAAGGACTGAGGCCCCGGCATGGACGGGATAGGAATCCCCAGAGGTCCCCTAGCAACTCGCATGGGGACTGGCCTTTCCTGAGGCCACCAGAGCGGGTCCCTGAGGTCCCCGTCGTAACTCGAGAAGACCTGCTGCAACTCGAGAAAATCCAGGAGGTTCTACCCTCCAGGCGAGATGAGCCCCATTTCCTCTGAGGCGTCACGAGGCTGATCACACCTCCCCTCTGGAACTTCGAAAGGGTCCTTCACACCCTTGGTGCAAATCAAGAAGTTCCCCGACCTAGCCGTCTCCACTCGAGAGGAATCACGAGAGTCCCGCCCACATCCAGAGGAGCCCCGTTTCGGCCTCGTAGCTCGAGATGAGGGATCCTTTCCCTGCTTCGTCGGGAAAGAGTTCCCGGCGTTCCCGTCGCATCTCAAGAGGAGGCCCTCTCTACAGGAACGGCGAGAGGAACTCCAGGGTCATGCCACCATTCCAAGAGTCCCCCAGATGTCTCAGTCCATTCCAGAGGAACCTCTTTTCCCTTCACTGGCTCGTCTTTCACGCCGAGGATCGTCTCACACCAAGGTGGCACGTGGCACAGCCCTGTGGGAAAGCCTCGTGGGAAAGCCTAGAGGGACAGCCTCGAGGGAAAGCCACAGATCCCTTGATCCACGTGACAGGAAGCGTGACACTACTGCTGCATCTCGGGAGGAAAGCGCACGTGCATGCCCCCACTCGAGACGAGGCCTTACTCCCCTGGGGAGACTCAGAAGCACCCCAAGATCCATGGCAACACTGGAGAGGAATCCTCAGGTTCTGGCCCCGACTCCACACAAGGACTGAGGCCCCGGCATGGACGGGAGAGGAATCCCGAGAGGTCCCCTAGCAACTCACATGTGGACTGGCCTTTCCTGAGGCCACCAGAGCGGGTCCCTGAGGTCCCCGTCGTAACTCGAGAAGACCTGCCGCAACTCGAGAAAATCCAGGAGGTTCTCCCCTCCAGGCGAGATGAGGCCCATTTCCGCTGAGGCGTCTCGAGGCTGATCACACCTCACCTCTGGAACTTCGAAAGGGTCCTTCACACCCTTGGTGCAAATCAAGAAGTTCCCCAACCTAGCCGTCTCCACTCGAGAGGAATCACGAGGGTCCCGCCCACATCCAGAGGAGCCCCGTTTCCGCCTCGTAGCTCGAGATGAGGGATCCTTTCCCTGCTTCGTCGGGAAAGATTTCCCGGCCTTCCCGTCGCATCTCAAGAGGAGGCCCTCTCAACAGGAACGGCGAGAGGAACTCCAGGGTCGTGCCACCATTCCAAGAGTCCCCCAGATGTCTCAGTCCATTCCAGAGGAACCTCTTTTCCCTTCACCGGCTCGTCTTTCACGCCGAGGATCGACACACACCAAGGTGGCACGTGGCACAGCCCTGTGGGAAAGCCTCGTGGGAAAGCCTCGAGGGACAGCCTCGAGGGAAAGCCACAGATCCCTTGATCCACGTGACAGGAAGCGTGACACTACTGCTGCAGCTCGGGAGGAAAGCCCACGTGCATGCCCCCACTCGAGACGAGGCCTGACTCCCCTGGGGAGACTCAGAAGCACCCCAAGATCCATGGCAACACTGGAGAGGAATCCTCAGGTTCCGGCCCCGACTCCACACAAGGACTGAGGCCCCGGCATGGACGGGAGAGGAATCCCGAGAGGTCCCCTAGCAACTCGCATGGGGACTGGCCTTTCCTGAGGCCACCAGAGCGGGTCCCTGAGGTCCCCGTCGTAACTCGAGAAGACCTGCCGCAACTCTAGAAAATCCAGGAGGTTCTCCCCTCCAGGCGAGATGAGGCCCATTTCCGCTGAGGCGTCTCGAGGCTGATCACACCTCACCTCTGGAACTTCGAAAGGGTCCTTCACACCCTTGGTGCAAATCAAGAAGTTCCCCGACATTCCCGTCTCCACTCGAGAGGAATCACGAGGGTCCCGCCCACATCCAGAGGAGCCCCGTTTCCGCCTCGTAGCTCGAGATGAGGGATCCTTTCCCTGCTTCGTCGGGAAAGAGTTCCCGGCGTTCCCGTCGCATCTCAAGAGGAGGCCCTCTCAACAGGAACGGTGAGAGGAACTCCAGGGTCGTGCCTCCATTCCAAGAGTCCCCCAGATCTCTCAGTCCATTCCAGAGGAACCTCTTTTCCCTTCACCGGCTCGTCTTTCACGCCGAGGATCGACTCACACCAAGGTGGCACGTGGCACAGCCCTGTGGGAAAGCCTCGTGGGAAAGCCTCGAGGGACAGCCTAGAGGGAAAGCCACAGATCCCTTGATCCACGTGACAGGAAGCGTGACACTACTGCTGCAGCTCGGGAGGAAAGCACACGTGCATGCCCCCACTCGAGACGAGGCCTGACTCCCCTGGGGAGACTCAGAAGCACCCCAAGATCCATGGCAACACTGGAGAGGAATCCTCCGGTTCCGGCCCCGACTCCACACAAGGACTGAGTCCCCGGCATGGACGGGAGAGGTATCCCGAGAGGTCCCCTAGCAACTCGCATGGGGACTGGCCTTTCCTGAGGCCACCAGAGCGGGTCCCTGAGGTCCCCGTCGTAACTCGAGAAGACCTGCCGCAACTCGAGAAAATCCAGGAGGTTCTCCCCTCCAGGCGAGATGAGGCCCATTTCCGCTGAGGCGTCTCGAGGCTGATCACACCTCACCTCTGGCACTTCGAAAGGGTCCTTCACACCCTTGGTGCAAATCAAGAAGTTCCCCGACCTAGCCATCTCCACTCGAGAGGAATCACGTGGGTCCCGCCCACATCCAGAGGAGCCCCGTTTCCGCCTCGTAGCTCGAGATGAGGGATCCTTTCCCTGCTTCATCGGGAAAGAGTTCCCGGCGTTCCCGTCGCAACTCAAGAGGAGGCCCTCTCAACAGGAACGGCGAGAGGAACTCCAGGGTCGTGCCACCATTCCAAGAGTCCCCCACATGTCTCAGTCCATTCCAGAGGAACCTCTTTTCCCTTCACCGGCTCGTCTTTCACGCCGAGGATCGACTCACACCAAGGTGGCACGTGGCACAGCCCTGTGGGAAAGCCTCGTGGGAAAGCCTCGAGGGACAGCCTCGAGGGAAAGCCACAGATCCCTTGATCCACGTGACAGGAAGCGTGACACTACTGCTGCAGCTCGGGAGGAAAGCGCACGTGCATGCCCCCACTCGAGACGAGGCCTGACTCCCCTGGGGAGACTCAGAAGCACCCCAAGATCCATGGCAACACTGGAGAGTAATCCTCAGGTTCCGGCCCCGACTCCACACAAGGACTGAGGCCCCGGCATGGACGGGATAGGAATCCCGAAAGGGCCCCTAGCAATACGCATGGGGACTGGCCTTTCCTGAGGCCACCAGAGCGGGTCCCTGAGGTCCCCGTCGTAACTCGAGAAGACTGCTGCAACTCGATAAAATCCAGGAGGTTCTCCCCTCCAGGCGAGATGAGCCCCATTTCCTCTGTGGCGTCTCGAGGCTGATCACACCTCCCCTCTGGAACTTCGAAAAGGTCCTTCACACCCTTGGTCCAAATCAAGAAGTTCCCCGACCTAGCCGTCTCCACTCGAGAGGAATCACGAGGGTCCCGCCCACATCCAGAGGAGCCCCGTTTCCACCTCGTAGCTCGAGATGAGGGATCCTTTCACTGCTTCGTCGGGAAAGAGTTCCTGGCGTTCCCGTCGCATCTCAAGAGGAGGCCCTCTCAACAGGAACGGCGAGAGGAACTCCAGGGTCGTGCCACCATTCCAAGAGTCCCCCAGATGTCTCAGTCCATTCCAGAGGAACCTCTTTTCCCTTCACCGGCTCGTCTTTCAGGCCGAGGATCGACTCACACCAAGGTGGCACGTGGCACAGCCCTGTGGGAAAGCCTCGTGGGAAAGCCTCGAGGGACAGCCTCGAGGGAAAGCCACAGATCCCTTGATCCACGTGACAGGAAGCGTGACACTACTGCTGCAGCACGGGAGGAATGCGCACGTGCATGCCCCCACACGAGACGAGGCCTGACTCCCCTGGGGAGACTCAGAAGCACCCCAAGATCCATGGCAACACTGGAGAGGAATCCTCCGGTTCCGGCCCCGACTCCACACAAGGACTGAGGCCCCGGCATGGACGGGAGAGGAATCCCCAGAGGTCCCCTAGCAACTCGCATGGGGACTGGCCTTTCCTGAGGCCACCAGAGCGGGTCCCTGAGGTCCCCGTCGTAACTCGAGAAGACCTGCCGCAACTCGAGAAAATCCAGGAGGTTCTCCCCTCCAGGCGAGATGAGGCCCATTTCCACTGAGGCGTCTCGAGGCTGATCACACCTCACCTCTGGAACTTCGAAAGGGTCCTTCACACCCTTGGTGCAAATCAAGAAGTTCCCCGACATACCCGTCTCCACTCGAGAGGAATCACGAGGGTCCCGCCCACATCCAGAGGAGCCCCGTTTCCGCCTCGTAGCTCGAGATGAGGGATCCATTCCCTGCTTCGTCGGGAAAGAGTTCCCGGCGTTCCCGTCGCATCTCAAGAGGAGGCCCTCTCAACAGGAACGGCGAGAGGAACTCCAGGGTCGTGCCTCCATTCCAAGAGTCCCCCAGATCTCTCAGTCCATTCCAGAGGAACCTCTTTTCCCTTCACCGGCTCGTCTTTCACGCCGAGGATCGACTCACACCAAGGTGGCACGTGGCACAGCCCTGTGGGAAAGCCTCGTGGGAAAGCCTCGAGGGACAGCCTCGAGGGAAAGCCACAGATCCCTTGATCCACGTGACAGGAAGCGTGACACTACTGCTGCAGCTCGGGAGGAAAGCGCACGTGCATGCCCCCACTCGAGACGAGGCCTGACTCCCCTGGGGAGACTCAGAAGCACCCCAAGATCCATGGCAACACTGGAGAGGAATCCTCAGGTTCTGGCCCCGACTCCACACAAGGACTGAGGCCCCGGCATGGACGGGAGTGGAATCCCGAGAGGTCCCCTAGCAACTCACATGGGGACTGGCCTTTCCTGAGGCCACCAGAGCGGGTCCCTGAGGTCCCCGTCGTAACTCGAGAAGACTGCTGCAACTCGATAAAATCCAGGAGGTTCTCCCCTCCAGGCGAGATGAGCCCCATTTCCTCTGAGGCGTCTCGAGGCTGATCACACCTCCCCTCTGGAACTTCGAAAGGGTCCTTCACACCCTTGGTGCAAATCAAGAAGTTCCCCGACCTAGCCGTCTCCACTGGAGAGGAATCACGAGAGTCCCGCCCACATCCAGAGGAGCCCCGTTTCCGCCTCGTAGCTCGAGATGAGGGATCCTTTCCCTGCTTCGTCGGGAAAGAGTTCCCGGCGTTCCCGTCGCATCTCAAGAGGAGGCCCTCTGAACAGGAACGGCGAGAGGAACTCCAGGGTCGTGCCACCATTCCAAGAGTCCCCCAGATGTCTCAGTCCATTCCAGAGGAACCTCTTTTCCCTTCACCGGCTCGTCTTTCACGCCGAGGATCGACTCACACCAAGGTGGCACGTGGCACAGCCCTGTGGGAAAGCCTCGTGGGAAAGCCTGGAGGGACAGCCTCGAGGGAAAGCCACAGATCCCTTGATCCACGTGACAGGAAGCGTGACACTACTGCTGCAGCTCGGGAGGAAAGCGCACGTGCATGCCCCCACTCGAGACGAGGCCTGACTCCCCTGGGGAGACTCAGAAGCACCCCAAGATCCATGGCAACACTGGAGAGGAATCCTCAGGTTCTGGCCCCGACTCCACACAAGGACTGAGGCCCCGGCATGGACGGGAGAGGAATCCCGAGAGGTCCCCTAGCAACTCACATGGGGACTGGCCTTTCCTGAGGCCACCAGAGCGGGTCCCTGAGGTCCCCGTCGTAATTCGAGAAGACCTGCCGCAACTCGAGAAAATCCAGGAGGTTCTCCCCTCCAGGCGAGATGAGGCCCATTTCCGCTGAGGCGTCTCGAGGCTGATCACACCTCACCTCTGGAACTTTGAAAGGGTCCTTCACACCCTTGGTGCAAATCAAGAAGTTCCCCGACATACCCGTCTCCACTCGAGAGGAATCACGAGGGTCCCGCCCACATCCAGAGGAGCCCCGTTTCCGCCTCGTAGCTCGAGATGAGGGATCCTTTCCCTGCTTCGTCGGGAAAGAGTTCCCGGCGTTCCCGTCGCATCTCAAGAGGAGGCCCTCTCAACAGGAACGGCGAGAGGAACTCCAGGGTCGTGCCACCATTCCAAGAGTCCCCCAGATGTCTCAGTCCATTCCAGAGGAACCTCTTTTCCCTTCACCGGCTCGTCTTTCACGCCGAGGATCGACTCACACCAAGGTGGCACGTGGCACAGCCCTGTGGGAAAGCCTCGTGGGAAAGCCTCGAGGGACAGCCTCGAGGGAAAGCCACAGATCCCTTGATCCACGTGACAGGAAGCGTGACACTACTGCTGCAGCTCGGGAGGAAAGCGCACGTGCATGCCCCCACCCGAGACGAGGCCTGACTCCCCTGGGGAGACTCAGAAGCACCCCAAGATCCATGGCAACACTGGAGAGGAATCCTCAGGTTCCGGCCCCGACTCCACACAAGGACTGAGGCCCCGGCATGGACGGGAGAGGAATCCCGAGAGGTCCCCTAGCAACTCGCATGGGGACTGGCCTTTCCTGAGGCCACCAGAGCGGGTCCCTGAGGTCCCCGTCGTAACTCGAGAAGACCTGCCGCAACTCGAGAAAATCCAGGAGGTTCTCCCCTCCAGGCGAGATGAGGCCCATTTCCGCTGAGGCGTCTCGAGGCTGATCACACCTCACCTCTGGAACTTCGAAAGGGTCCTTCACACCCTTGGTGCAAATCAAGAAGTTCCCCGACATACCCGTCTCCACTCGAGAGGAATCACGTGGGTCCCGCCCACATCCAGAGGAGCCCCGTTTCCGCCTCGTAGCTCGAGATGAGGGATCCTTTCCCTGCTTCGTCGGGAAAGAGTTCCCGGCGTTCCTGTCGCAACTCAAGAGGAGGCCCTCTCAACAGGAACTGGGAGAGGAACTCCAGGGTCGTGCCACCATTCCAAGAGTCCCCCACATGTCTCAGTCCATTCCAGAGGAACCTGTTTTCCCTTCACCGGCTCGTCTTTCACGCCGAGGATCGACTCACACCAAGGTGGCACGTGGCACAGCCCTGTGGGAAAGCCTGGTGGGAAAGCCTCGAGGGACAGCCTCGAGGGAAAGCCACAGATCCCTTGATCCACGTGACAGGAAGCGTGACACTACTGCTGCAGCTCGGGAGGAAAACGCACGTGCATGCCCCCACTCGAGACGAGGCCTGACTCCCCTGGGGAGACTCAGAAGCACCCCAAGATCCATGGCAACACTGGAGAGGAATCCTCAGGTTCCGGCCCCGACTCCACACAAGGACTGAGGCCCCGGCATGGACGGGTGAGGAATCCCGAGAGGTCCCCTAGCAACACGCATGGGGACTGGCCTTTCCTGAGGCCACCAGAGCGGGTCCCTGAGGTCCCCGTCGTAACTCGAGAAGACCTGCTGCAACTCGAGAAAATCCAGGAGGTTCTCCCCTCCAGGCGAGATGAGCCCCATTTCCTCTGAGGCGTCTCGAGGCTGATCACACCTCCCCTCTGGAACTTCGAAAGGGTCCTTCACACCCTTGGTGCAAATCAAGAAGTTCCCCGACCTAGCCGTCTCCACTCGAGAGGAAACACGTGGGTCCCGCCCATATCCAGAGGAGCCCCGTTTCGGCCTGGTAGCTCGAGATGAGGGATCCTTTCCCTGCTTCGTCGGGAAAGAGTTCCCGGCGTTCCCGTCGCATCTCAAGAGGAGGCCCTCTCAACAGAAACGGCGAGAGGAACTCCAGGGTCTTGCCACCATTCCAAGAGTCCCCCAGATGTCTCAGTCCATTCCAGAGGAACCTCTTTTCCCTTCACCGGCTCGTCTTTCACGCCGAGGATCGACTCACACCAAGGTGGCACGTGGCACAGCCCTGTGGGAAAGCCTCGTGGGAAAGCCTCGAGGGACAGCCTCGAGGGAAAGCCACAGATCCCTTGATCCACGTGACAGGAAGCGTGACACTACTGCTGCAGCTCGGGAGGAAAGCGCACGTGCATGCCCCCACTCGAGACGAGGCCTGACTCCCCTGGGGAGACTCAGAAGCACCCCAAGATCCATGGCAACACTGGAGAGGAATCCTCCGGTTCCGGCCCCGACTCCACACAAGGACATGGACGGGAGAGGAATCCCGAGAGGTCCCCTAGCAACTCGCATGGGGACTGGCCTTTCCTGAGGCCACCAGAGCGGGTCCCTGAGGTCCCCGTCGTAACTCGAGAAGACCTGCCGCAACTCGAGAAAATCCAGGAGGTTCTCCCCTCCAGGCGAGATGAGGCCCATTTCCGCTGAGGCGTCTCGAGGCTGATCACACCTCACCTCTGGAACTTCGAAAGGGTCCTTCACACCCTTGGTGCAAATCAAGAAGTTCCCCGACATACCCGTCTCCACTCGAGAGGAATCACGTGGGTCCCGCCCACATCCAGAGGAGCCCCGTTTCCGCCTCGTAGCTCGAGATGAGGGATCCTTTCCCTGCTTCGTCGGGAAAGAGTTCCCGGCGTTCCTGTCGCAACTCAAGAGGAGGCCCTCTCAACAGGAACTGGGAGAGGAACTCCAGGGTCGTGCCACCATTCCAAGAGTCCCCCACATGTCTCAGTCCATTCCAGAGGAACCTGTTTTCCCTTCACCGGCTCGTCTTTCACGCCGAGGATCGACTCACACCAAGGTGGCACGTGGCACAGCCCTGTGGGAAAGCCTGGTGGGAAAGCCTCGAGGGACAGCCTCGAGGGAAAGCCACAGATCCCTTGATCCACGTGACAGGAAGCGTGACACTACTGCTGCAGCTCGGGAGGAAAACGCACGTGCATGCCCCCACTCGAGACGAGGCCTGACTCCCCTGGGGAGACTCAGAAGCACCCCAAGATCCATGGCAACACTGGAGAGGAATCCTCAGGTTCCGGCCCCGACTCCACACAAGGACTGAGGCCCCGGCATGGACGGGTGAGGAATCCCGAGAGGTCCCCTAGCAACACGCATGGGGACTGGCCTTTCCTGAGGCCACCAGAGCGGGTCCCTGAGGTCCCCGTCGTAACTCGAGAAGACCTGCTGCAACTCGAGAAAATCCAGGAGGTTCTCCCCTCCAGGCGAGATGAGCCCCATTTCCTCTGAGGCGTCTCGAGGCTGATCACACCTCCCCTCTGGAACTTCGAAAGGGTCCTTCACACCCTTGGTGCAAATCAAGAAGTTCCCCGACCTAGCCGTCTCCACTCGAGAGGAAACACGTGGGTCCCGCCCATATCCAGAGGAGCCCCGTTTCGGCCTGGTAGCTCGAGATGAGGGATCCTTTCCCTGCTTCGTCGGGAAAGAGTTCCCGGCGTTCCCGTCGCATCTCAAGAGGAGGCCCTCTCAACAGAAACGGCGAGAGGAACTCCAGGGTCTTGCCACCATTCCAAGAGTCCCCCAGATGTCTCAGTCCATTCCAGAGGAACCTCTTTTCCCTTCACCGGCTCGTCTTTCACGCCGAGGATCGACTCACACCAAGGTGGCACGTGGCACAGCCCTGTGGGAAAGCCTCGTGGGAAAGCCTCGAGGGACAGCCTCGAGGGAAAGCCACAGATCCCTTGATCCACGTGACAGGAAGCGTGACACTACTGCTGCAGCTCGGGAGGAAAGCGCACGTGCATGCCCCCACTCGAGACGAGGCCTGACTCCCCTGGGGAGACTCAGAAGCACCCCAAGATCCATGGCAACACTGGAGAGGAATCCTCCGGTTCCGGCCCCGACTCCACACAAGGACATGGACGGGAGAGGAATCCCGAGAGGTCCCCTAGCAACTCGCATGGGGACTGGCCTTTCCTGAGGCCACCAGAGCGGGTCCCTGAGGTCCCCGTCGTAACTCGAGAAGACCTGCCGCAACTCGAGAAAATCCAGGAGGTTCTCCCCTCCAGGCGAGATGAGGCCCATTTCCGCTGAGGCGTCTCGAGGCTGATCACACCTCACCTCTGGAACTTCGAAAGGGTCCTTCACACCCTTGGTGCAAATCAAGAAGTTCCCCGACATACCCGTCTCCACTCGAGAGGAATCACGAGGGTCCCGCCCACATCCAGAGGAGCCCCGTTTCCGCCTCGTAGCTCGAGATGAGGGATCCTTTCCCTGCTTCGTCGGGAAAGAGTTCCCGGCGTTCCCGTCGCATCTCAAGAGGAGGCCCTCTCAACAGGAACGGCGAGAGGAACTCCAGGCTCGTGCCACCATTCCAAGAGTCCCCAGATCTCTCAGTCCATTCCAGAGGAACCTCTTTTCCCTTCACCGGCTCATCTTTCACGCCGAGGATCGACTCACACCAAGGTGGCACGTGGCACAGCCCTGTGGGAAAGCCTCGTGGGAAAGCCTCGAGGGACAGCCTCGAGGGAAAGCCACAGATCCCTTGATCCACGTGACAGGAAGCGTGACACTACTGCTGCATCTCGGGAGGAAAGCACACGTGCATGCCCCCACTCGAGATGAGGCCTGACTGCCCTGGGGAGACTCAGAAGCACCCCAAGATCCATGGCAACACTGGAGAGGAATCCTCCGGTTCCGGCCCCGACTCCACACAAGGACTGAGGCCCCGGAATGGACGGGAGAGGAATCCCGAGAGGTCCCCTAGCAACTCGCATGGGGACTGGCCTTTCCTGAGGCCACCAGAGCGGGTCCCTGAGGTCCCCGTCATAACTCGAGAAGACCTGCCGCAACTCGAGAAAATCCAGGAGGTTCTCCCCTCCAAGCGAGATGAGGCCCATTTCCGCTGAGGCGTCTCGAGGCTGATCACACCTCACCTCTGGCAATTCGCAAGGGTCCTTCACACCCTTGGTGCAAATCAAGAAGTTCCCCGACCTAGCCGTCTCCACTCGAGAGGAATCACGAGAGTCCCGCCCACATCCAGAGGAGCCCCGTTTCCCCCTCGTAGCTCGAGATGAGGGATCCTTTCCCTGCTTCGTCGGGAAAGAGTTCCCGGCGTTCCCGTCGCATCTCAAGAGGAGTCCCTCTCTACAGGAACGGCGAGAGGAACTCCAGGGTCGTGCCACCATTCCAAGAGTCCCCCAGATGTCTCAGTCCATTCCAGAGGAACCTCTTTTCCCTTCACCGGCTCGTCTTTCACGCCGAGGATCGACTCACACCAAGGTGGCACGTGGCACAGCCCTGTGGGAAAGCCTCGTGTGAAAGCCTCGAGGGACAGCCTCGAGGGAAAGCCACAGATCCCTTGATCCACGTGACAGGAAGCGTGACACTACTGCTGAAGCTCGGGAGGAAAGCGCACGTGCATGCCCCCACTCGAGACGAGGCCTGACTCCCCTGGGGAGACTCAGAAGCACCCCAAGATCCATTCCAACACTGGAGAGGAATCCTCAGGTTCTGGCCCCGACTCCACACAAGGACTGAGGCCCCGGCATGGACGCGAGAGGAATCCCGAGAGGTCCCCTAGCAACTCACATGGGGACTGGCCTTTCCTGAGGCCACCAGAGCGGGTCCCTGAGGTCCCCGTCGTAACTCGAGAAGACCTGCCGCAACTCGAGAAAATCCAGGAGGTTCTCCCCTCCAGGCGAGATGAGACCCATTTCCGCTGAGGCGTCTCGAGGCTGATCACACCTCACCTCTGGAACTTCGAAAGGGTCCTTCACACCCTTGGTGCAAATCAAGAATTTCCCCGACATACCCGTCTCCACTCGAGAGGAATCACGAGGGTCCCGCCCACATCCAGAGGAGCCCCGTTTCCGCCTCGTAGCTCGAGATGAGGGATCCTTTCCCTGCTTCGTCGGGAAAGAGTTCCCGGCGTTCCCGTCGCATCTCAAGAGGAGGCCCTCTCTACAGGAACGGCGAGAGGAACTCCAGGGTCGTGCCACCATTCCAAGAGTCCCCCAGATGTCTCAGTCCATTCCAGAGGAACCTCTTTTCCCTTCACCGGCTCGTCTTTCACGCCGAGGATCGACTCACACCAAGGTGGCACGTGGCACAGCCCTGTGGGAAAGCCTCGTGGGAAAGCCTCGAGGGACAGCCTCGAGGGAAAGCCACAGATCCCTTGATGCACGTGACAGGAAGCGTGACACTACTGCTGCAGCTCGGGAGGAAAGCGCACGTGCATGCCCCCACTCGAGACGAGGCCTGACTCCCCTGGGGAGACTCAGAAGCACCCCAAGATCCATGGCAACCCTGGAGAGGAATCCTCAGGTTCCGGCCCCGACTCCACACAAGGACTGAGGCCCCGGCATGGACGGGAGAGGAATCCCGAGAGGTCCCCTAGCAACTCACATGGGGACTGGCCTTTCCTGAGGCCACCAGATCGGGTCCCTGAGGTCCCCGTCGTAACTCGAGAAGACCTGCCGCAACTCGAGAAAATCCAGGAGGTTCTCCCCTCCAGGCGAGATGAGACCCATTTCCGCTGAGGCGTCTCGAGGCTGATCACACCTCACCTCTGGAACTTCGAAAGGGTCCTTCACACCCTTGGTGCAAATCAAGAAGTTCCCCGACCTAGCCGTCTCCACTCGAGAGGAATCACGAGGGTCCCGCCCACATCCAGAGGAGCCCCGTTTCCGCCTCGTAGCTCGAGATGAGGGATCCTTTCCCTGCTTCGTCGGGAAAGAGTTCCCGGCGTTCCCGTCGCATCTCAAGAGGAGGCCCTCTCAACACGAACGGCGAGAGGAACTCCAGGGTCGTGCCACCATTCCAAGAGTCCCCCAGATGTCTCAGTCCATTCCAGAGGAACCTCTTTTCCCTTCACCGGCTCGTCTTTCACGCCGAGGATCGACTCACACCAAGGTGGCACGTGGCACAGCCCTGTGGGAAAGCCTCGTGGGAAAGCCTCGAGGGACATCCTCGAGGGAAAGCCACAGATCCCTTGATCCACGTGACAGGAAGCGTGACACTACTGCTGCAGCTCGGGAGGAAAGCGCACGTGCATGCCCCCACTCGAGACGAGGCCTGACTCCCCTGGGGAGACTCAGAAGCACCCCAAGATCCATGGCAACACTGGAGAGGAATCCTCCGGTTCCGGCCCCGACTCCACACAAGGACATGGACGGGAGAGGAATCCCAAGAGGTCCCCTAGCAACTCGCATGGGGACTGGCCTTTCCTGAGGCCACCAGAGCGGGTCCCTGAGGTCCCCGTCGTAACTCGAGAAGACCTGCCGCAACTCGAGAAAATCCAGGAGGTTCTCCCCTCCAGGCGAGATGAGGCCCATTTCCGCTGAGGCGTCTCGAGGCTGATCACACCTCACCTCTGGAACTTCGAAAGGGTCCTTCACACCCTTGTGCAAATCAAGAAGTTCCCCGACATACCGTCTCCACTCGAGAGGAATCACGAGGGTCCCGCCCACATCCAGAGGAGCCCCGTTTCCGCCTCGTAGCTCGAGATGAGGGATCCTTTCCCTGCTTCGTCGGGAAAGAGTTCCCGGCCTTCCCGTCGCATCTCAAGAGGAGGCCCTCTCAACAGGAACGGCGAGAGGAACTCCAGGGTCGTGCCACCATTCCAAGAGTCCCCCAGATCTCTCAGTCCATTCCAGAGGAACCTCTTTTCCCTTCACCGGCTCATCTTTCACGCCGAGGATCGACTCACACCAAGGTGGCACGTGGCACAGCCCTGTGGGAAAGCCTCGTGGGAAAGCCTCGAGGGACAGCCTCGAGGGAAAGCCACAGATCCCTTGATCCACGTGACAGGAAGCGTGACACTACTGCTGCATTCGGGAGGAAAGCGCACGTGCATGCCCCCACTCGAGATGAGGCCTGACTCCCCTGGGGAGACTCAGAAGCACCCCAAGATCCATGGCAACACTGGAGAGGAATCCTCCGGTTCCGGCCCCGACTCCACACAAGGACTGAGGCCCCGGCATGGACGGGAGAGGAATCCCGAGAGGTCACCTAGCAACTCGCATGGGGACTGGCCTTTCCTGAGGCCACCAGAGCGGGTCCCTGAGGTCCCCGTCGTAACTCGAGAAGACCTGCCGCAACTCGAGAAAATCCAGGAGGTTCTCCCCTCCAGGCGAGATGAGGCCCATTTCCGCTGAGGCGTCTCGAGGCTGATCACACCTCACCTCTGGCACTTCGAAAGGGTCCTTCACACCCTTGGTGCAAATCAAGAAGTTCCCCGACCTAGCCGTCTCCACTCGAGAGATATCACGTGGGTCCCGCCCACATCCAGAGGAGCCCCGTTTCCGCCTCGTAGCTCGAGATGAGGGATCCTTTCCCTGCTTCGTCGGGAAAGAGTTCCCGGCGATCCCGTCGCAACTCAAGAGGAGGCCCTCTCAACAGGAACGGCGAGAGGAACTCCAGGATCGTGCCACCATTCCAAGAGTCCCCCAGATGTCTCAGTCCATTCCAGAGGAACCTGTTTTCCCTTCACCGGCTCGTCTTTCACGCCGAGGATCGACTCACACCAAGGTGGCACGTGGCACAGCCCTGTGGGAAAGCCTCGTGGGAAAGCCTCGAGGGACAGCCTCGAGGGAAAGCCACAGATCCCTTGATCCACGTGACAGGAAGCGTGACACTACTGCTGCAGCTCGGGAGGAAAGCGCACGTGCATGCCCCCACTCGAGACGAGGCCTGACTCCCCTGGGGAGACTCAGAAGCACCCCAAGATCCATGGCAACACTGGAGAGGAATCCTCAGGTTCCGGCCCCGACTCCACACAAGGACTGAGGCCCCGGCATGGACGGGATAGGAATCCCCAGAGGTCCCCTAGCAACTCGCATGGGGACTGGCCTTTCCTGAGGCCACCAGAGCGGGTCCCTGAGGTCCCCGTCGTAACTCGAGAAGACCTGCTGCAACTCGAGAAAATCCAGGAGGTTCTCCCCTCCAGGCGAGATGAGCCCCATTTCCTCTGAGGCGTCTCGAGGCTGATCACACCTCCCCTCTGGAACTTCGAAAGGGTCCTTCACACCCTTGGTGCAAATCAAGAAGTTCCCCGACCTAGCCGTCTCCACTCGAGAGGAATCACGAGAGTCCCGCCCACATCCAGAGGAGCCCCGTTTCGGCCTCGTAGCTCGAGATGAGGGATCCTTTCCCTGCTTCGTCGGGAAAGAGTTCCTGGCGTTCCCGTCGCATCTCAAGAGGAGGCCCTCTCAACAGGAACGGCGAGAGGAACTCCAGGGTCGTGCCACCATTCCAAGAGTCCCCCAGATGTCTCAGTCCATTCCAGAGGAACCTCTTTTCCCTTCACCGGCTCGTCTTTCACGCCGAGGATCGACACACACCAAGGTGGCACGTGGCACAGCCCTGTGGGAAAGCCTCGTGGGAAAGCCTCGAGGGACAGCCTCGAGGGAAAGCCACAGATCCCTTGATCCACGTGACAGGAAGCGTGACACTACTGCTGCAGCTCGGGAGGAAAGCGCACGTGCATGCCCCCACTCGAGACGAGGCCTGACTCCCCTGGGGAGACTCATAAGCACCCCAAGATCCATGGCAACACTGGAGAGGAATCCTCCGGTTCCGGCCCCGACTCCACACAAGGACTGAGGCCCCGGCATGGACGGGAGAGGAATCCCGAGAGGTCCCCTAGCAACTCGCATGGGGACTGGCCTTTCCTGAGGCCACCAGAGCGGGTCCCTGAGGTCCCCGTCGTAACTCGAGAAGACCTGCCGCAACTCGAGAAAATCCAGGAGGTTCTCCCCTCCAGGCGAGATGAGGCCCATTTCCGCTGAGGCGTCTCGAGGCTGATCACACCTCACCTCTGGCACTTCGAAAGGGTCCTTCACACCCTTGGTGCAAATCAAGAAGTTCCCCGACCTAGCCATCTCCACTCGAGAGGAATCACGTGGGTCCCGCCCACATCCAGAGGAGCCCCGTTTTCGCCTCGTAGCTCGAGATGAGGGATCCTTTCCCTGCTTCGTCGGGAAAGAGTTCCCGGCGTTCCCGTCGCAACTCAAGAGGAGGCCCTCTCAACAGGAACGGCGAGAGGAACTCCAGGGTCGTGCCACCATTCCAAGAGTCCCCCACATGTCTCAGTCCATTCCAGAGGAACCTCTTTTCCCTTCACCGGCTCGTCTTTCACGCCGAGGATCGACTCACACCAAGGTGGCACGTGGCACAGCCCTGTGGGAAAGCCTCGTGGGAAAGCCTCGAGGGACAGCCTCGAGGGAAAGCCACAGATCCCTTGATCCACGTGACAGGAAGCGTGACACTACTGCTGCAGCTCGGGAGGAAAGCGCACGTGCATGCCCCCACTCGAGACGAGGCCTGACTCCCCTGGGGAGACTCAGAAGCACCCCAAGATCCATGGCAACACTGGAGAGGAATCCTCAGGTTCCGGCCCCGACTCCACACAAGGACTGAGGCCCCGGCAATGGACGGGATAGGAATCCCGAAAGGGCCCCTAGCAATACGCATGGGGACTGGCCTTTCCTGAGGCCACCAGAGCGGGTCCCTGAGGTCCCCGTCGTAACTCGAGAAGACTGCTGCAACTCGATAAAATCCAGGAGGTTCTCCCCTCCAGGCGAGATGAGCCCCATTTCCTCTGAGGCGTCTCGAGGCTGATCACACCTCACCTCTGGAACTTCGAAAGGGTCCTTCACACCCTTGGTGCAAATCAAGAAGTTCCCCGACATACCCGTCTCCACTCGAGAGGAATCACGAGGGTCCCGCCCACATCCAGAGAGCCCCGTTTCCGCCTCGTAGCTCGAGATGAGGGATCCCATTCCCTGCTTCGTCGGGAAAGAGTTCCCGGCGTTCCCGTCGCATCTCAAGAGGAGGCCCTCTCAACAGGAACGGCGAGAGGAACTCCAGGGTCGTGCCTCCATTCCAAGAGTCCCCCAGATCTCTCAGTCCATTCCAGAGGAACCTCTTTTCCCTTCACCGGCTCGTCTTTCACGCCGAGGATCGACTCACACCAAGGTGGCACGTGCACAGCCCTGTGGGAAAGCCTCGTGGGAAAGCCTCGAGGGACAGCCTCGAGGGAAAGCCACAGATCCCTTGATCCACGTGACAGGAAGCGTGACACTACTGCTGCAGCTCGGGAGGAAAGCGCACGTGCATGCCCCCACTCGAGACGAGGCCTGACTCCCCTGGGGAGACTCAGAAGCACCCCAAGATCCATGGCAACACTGGAGAGGAATCCTCAGGTTCTGGCCCCGACTCCACACAAGGACTGAGGCCCCGGCATGGACGGGAGAGGAATCCCGAGAGGTCCCCTAGCAACTCACATGGGGACTGGCCTTTCCTGAGGCCACCAGAGCGGGTCCCTGAGGTCCCCGTCGTAATTCGAGAAGACCTGCCGCAACTCGAGAAAATCCAGGAGGTTCTCCCCTCCAGGCGAGATGAGGCCCATTTCCGCTGAGGCGTCTCGAGGCTGATCACACCTCACCTCTGGAACTTTGAAAGGGTCCTTCACACCCTTGGTGCAAATCAAGAAGTTCCCCGACATACCCGTCTCCACTCGAGAGGAATCACGAGGGTCCCGCCCACATCCAGAGGAGCCCCGTTTCCGCCTCGTAGCTCGAGATGAGGGATCCGTTCCCTGCTTCGTCGGGAAAGAGTTCCCGGCGTTCCCGTCGCATCTCAAGAGGAGGCCCTCTCAACAGGAACGGCGAGAGGAAATCCAGGGTCGTGCCACCATTCCAAGAGTCCCCCAGATGTCTCAGTCCATTCCAGAGGAACCTCTTTTCCCTTCACCGGCTCGTCTTTCACGCCGAGGATCGACTCACACCAAGGTGGCACGTGGCACAGCCCTGTGGGAAAGCCTCGTGGGAAAGCCTCGAGGGACAGCCTCGAGGGAAAGCCACAGATCCCTTGATCCACGTGACAGGAAGCGTGACACTACTGCTGCAGCTCGGGAGGAAAGCGCACGTGCATGCCCCCACCCGAGACGAGGCCTGACTCCCCTGGGGAGACTCAGAAGCACCCCAAGATCCATGGCAACACTGGAGAGGAATCCTCAGGTTCCGGCCCCGACTCCACACAAGGACTGAGGCCCCGCATGGACGGGAGAGGAATCCCGAGAGGTCCCCTAGCAACTCGCATGGGGACTGGCCTTTCCTGAGGCCACCAGAGCGGGTCCCTGAGGTCCCCGTCGTAACTCGAGAAGACCTGCCGCAACTCGAGAAAATCCAGGAGGTTCTCCCCTCCAGGCGAGATGAGGCCCATTTCCGCTGAGGCGCGTCTCGAGGCTGATCACACCTCACCTCTGGAACTTCGAAAGGGTCCTTCACACCCTTGGTGCAAATCAAGAAGTTCCCCGACCTAGCCGTCTCCACTCGAGAGGAATCACGTGGGTCCCGCCCACATCCAGAGGAGCCCCGTTTCCGCCTCGTAGCTCGAGATGAGGGATCCTTTCCCTGCTTCGTCGGGAAAGAGTTCCCGGCGTTCCTGTCGCAACTCAAGAGGAGGCCCTCTCAACAGGAACGGGGAGAGGAACTCCAGGGTCGTGCCACCATTCCAAGAGTCCCCCACATGTCTCAGTCCATTCCAGAGGAACCTGTTTTCCCTTCACCGGCTCGTCTTTCACTCCGAGGATCGACTCACACCAAGGTGGCACGTGGCACAGCCCTGTGGGAAAGCCTCGTGGGAAAGCCTCGAGGGACAGCCTCGAGGGAAAGCCACAGATCCCTTGATCCACGTGACAGGAAGCGTGACACTACTGCTGCAGCACGGGAGGAAAGCGCACGTGCATGCCCCCACTCGAGACGAGGCCTGACTCCCCTGGGGAGACTCAGAAGCACCCCAAGATCCATGGCAACACTGGAGAGGAATCCTCAGGTTCCGGCCCCGACTCCACACAAGGACTGAGGCCCCGGCATGGACGGGTGAGGAATCCCGAGAGGTCCCCTAGCAACACGCATGGGGACTGGCCTTTCCTGAGGCCACCAGAGCGGGTCCCTGAGGTCCCCGTCGTAACTCGAGAAGACCTGCTGCAACTCGAGAAAATCCAGGAGGTTCTCCCCTCCAGGCGAGATGAGCCCCATTTCCTCTGAGGCGTCTCGAGGCTGATCACACCTCCCCTCTGGAACTTCGAAAGGGTCCTTCACACCCTTGGTGCAAATCAAGAAGTTCCCCGACCTAGCAGTCTCCACTCGAGAGGAAACACGTGGGTCCCGCCCATATCCAGAGGAGCCCCGTTTCGGCCTGGTAGCTCGAGATGAGGGATCCTTTCCCTGCTTCGTCGGGAAAGAGTTCCCGGCGTTCCCGTCGCATCTCAAGAGGAGGCCCTCTCAACAGAAACGGCGAGAGGAACTCCAGGGTCTTGCCACCATTCCAAGAGTCCCCCAGATGTCTCAGTCCATTCCAGAGGAACCTCTTTTCCCTTCACCGGCTCGTCTTTCACGCCGAGGATCGACTCACACCAAGGTGGCACGTGGCACAGCCCTGTGGGAAAGCCTCGTGGGAAAGCCTCGAGGGACAGCCTCGAGGGAAAGCCACAGATCCCTTGATCCACGTGACAGGAAGCGTGACACTACTGCTGCAGCTCGGGAGGAAAGCGCACGTGCATGCCCCCACTCGAGACGAGGCCTGACTCCCCTGGGGAGACTCAGAAGCACCCCAAGATCCATGGCAACACTGGAGAGGAATCCTCCGGTTCCGGCCCCGACTCCACACAAGGACATGGACGGGAGAGGAATCCCGAGAGGTCCCCTAGCAACTCGCATGGGGACTGGCCTTTCCTGAGGCCACCAGAGCGGGTCCCTGAGGTCCCCGTCGTAACTCGAGAAGACCTGCCGCAACTCGAGAAAATCCAGGAGGTTCTCCCCTCCAGGCGAGATGAGGCCCATTTCCGCTGAGGCGTCTCGAGGCTGATCACACCTCACCTCTGGAACTTCGAAAGGGTCCTTCACACCCTTGGTGCAAATCAAGAAGTTCCCCGACATACCCGTCTCCACTCGAGAGGAATCACGAGGGTCCCGCCCACATCCAGAGGAGCCCCGTTTCCGCCTCGTAGCTCGAGATGAGGGATCCTTTCCCTGCTTCGTCGGGAAAGAGTTCCCGGCGTTCCCGTCGCATCTCAAGAGGAGGCCCTCTCAACAGGAACGGCGAGAGGAACTCCAGGCTCGTGCCACCATTCCAAGAGTCCCCAGATCTCTCAGTCCATTCCAGAGGAACCTCTTTTCCCTTCACCGGCTCATCTTTCACGCCGAGGATCGACTCACACCAAGGTGGCACGTGGCACAGCCCTGTGGGAAAGCCTCGTGGGAAAGCCTCGAGGGACAGCCTCGAGGGAAAGCCACAGATCCCTTGATCCACGTGACAGGAAGCGTGACACTACTGCTGCATCTCGGGAGGAAAGCACACGTGCATGCCCCCACTCGAGATGAGGCCTGACTCCCCTGGGGAGACTCAGAAGCACCCCAAGATCCATGGCAACACTGGAGAGGAATCCTCCGGTTCCGGCCCCGACTCCACACAAGGACTGAGGCCCCGGAATGGACGGGAGAGGAATCCCGAGAGGTCCCCTAGCAACTCGCATGGGGACTGGCCTTTCCTGAGGCCACCAGAGCGGGTCCCTGAGGTCCCCGTCATAACTCGAGAAGACCTGCCGCAACTCGAGAAAATCCAGGAGGTTCTCCCCTCCAAGCGAGATGAGGCCCATTTCCGCTGAGGCGTCTCGAGGCTGATCACACCTCACCTCTGGAACTTCGAAAGGGTCCTTCACACCCTTGGTGCAAATCAAGAAGTTCCCCGACATACCCGTCTCCACTCGAGAGGAATCACGAGGGTCCCGCCCACATCCAGAGGAGCCCCGTTTCCGCCTCGTAGCTCGAGATGAGGGATCCTTTCCCTGCTTCGTCGGGAAAGAGTTCCCGGCGTTCCCGTCGCATCTCAAGAGGAGGCCCTCTCAACAGGAACGGCGAGAGGAACTCCAGGCTCGTGCCACCATTCCAAGAGTCCCCAGATCTCTCAGTCCATTCCAGAGGAACCTCTTTTCCCTTCACCGGCTCATCTTTCACGCCGAGGATCGACTCACACCAAGGTGGCACGTGGCACAGCCCTGTGGGAAAGCCTCGTGGGAAAGCCTCGAGGGACAGCCTCGAGGGAAAGCCACAGATCCCTTGATCCACGTGACAGGAAGCGTGACACTACTGCTGCATCTCGGGAGGAAAGCACACGTGCATGCCCCCACTCGAGATGAGGCCTGACTCCCCTGGGGAGACTCAGAAGCACCCCAAGATCCATGGCAACACTGGAGAGGAATCCTCCGGTTCCGGCCCCGACTCCACACAAGGACTGAGGCCCCGGAATGGACGGGAGAGGAATCCCGAGAGGTCCCCTAGCAACTCGCATGGGGACTGGCCTTTCCTGAGGCCACCAGAGCGGGTCCCTGAGGTCCCCGTCATAACTCGAGAAGACCTGCCGCAACTCGAGAAAATCCAGGAGGTTCTCCCCTCCAAGCGAGATGAGGCCCATTTCCGCTGAGGCGTCTCGAGGCTGATCACACCTCACCTCTGGCAATTCGCAAGGGTCCTTCACACCCTTGGTGCAAATCAAGAAGTTCCCCGACCTAGCCGTCTCCACTCGAGAGGAATCACGAGAGTCCCGCCCACATCCAGAGGAGCCCCGTTTCCGCCTCGTAGCTCGAGATGAGGGATCCTTTCCCTGCTTCGTCGGGAAAGAGTTCCCGGCGTTCCCGTCGCATCTCAAGAGGAGTCCCTCTCTACAGGAACGGCGAGAGGAACTCCAGGGTCGTGCCACCATTCCAAGAGTCCCCCAGATGTCTCAGTCCATT
Organism: Budorcas taxicolor; assembly: GCF_023091745.1. Classification (NCBI taxonomy): domain Eukaryota; kingdom Metazoa; phylum Chordata; class Mammalia; order Artiodactyla; family Bovidae; genus Budorcas; species Budorcas taxicolor. The sequence continues at coordinate 271,090 of NW_026292764.1, read as the reverse complement.
CCAGAGGAACCTCTTTTCCCTTCACCGGCTCGTCTTTCACGCCGAGGATCGACTCACACCAAGGTGGCACGTGGCACAGCCCTGTGGGAAAGCCTCGTGTGAAAGCCTCGAGGGACAGCCTCGAGGGAAAGCCACAGATCCCTTGATCCACGTGACAGGAAGCGTGACACTACTGCTGAAGCTCGGGAGGAAAGCGCACGTGCATGCCCCCACTCGAGACGAGGCCTGACTCCCCTGGGGAGACTCAGAAGCACCCCAAGATCCATTCCAACACTGGAGAGGAATCCTCAGGTTCTGGCCCCGACTCCACACAAGGACTGAGGCCCCGGCATGGACGCGAGAGGAATCCCGAGAGGTCCCCTAGCAACTCACATGGGGACTGGCCTTTCCTGAGGCCACCAGAGCGGGTCCCTGAGGTCCCCGTCGTAACTCGAGAAGACCTGCCGCAACTCGAGAAAATCCAGGAGGTTCTCCCCTCCAGGCGAGATGAGACCCATTTCCGCTGAGGCGTCTCGAGGCTGATCACACCTCACCTCTGGAACTTCGAAAGGGTCCTTCACACCCTTGGTGCAAATCAAGAAGTTCCCCGACCTAGCCGTCTCCACTCGAGAGGAATCACGAGGGTCCCGCCCACATCCAGAGGAGCCCCGTTTCCGCCTCGTAGCTCGAGATGAGGGATCCTTTCCCTGCTTCGTCGGGAAAGATTTTCCGGCCTTCCCGTCGCATCTCAAGAGGAGGCCCTCTCAACAGGAACGGCGAGAGGAACTCCAGGGTCGTGCCACCATTCCAAGAGTCCCCCAGATGTCTCAGTCCATTCCAAAGGAACCTATTTTCCCTTCACCGGCTCGTCTTTCATGCCGAGGATCGACTGACACCAAGGTGGCACGTGGCACAGCCCTGTGGGAAAGCCTCGTGGGAAAGCCTCGAGGGACAGCCTCGAGAGAAAGCCACAGATCCCTTGATCCACGTGACAGGAAGCGTGACACTACTGCTGCAGCTCGGGAGGAAAGCGCACGTGCATGCCCCCACTCGAGACGAGGCCTGACTCCCCTGGGGAGACTCAGAAGCACCCCAAGATCCATGGCAACACTGGAGAGGAATCCTCCGGTTCCGGCCCCGACTCCACACAAGGACTGAGGCCCCGGCATGGAAGGGAGAGGAATCCCGAGAGGTCCCCTAGCAACTCGCATGGGGACTGGCCTTTCCTGAGGCCACCAGAGCGGGTCCCTGAGGTCCCCGTCGTAACTCGAGAAGACCTGCCGCAACTCGAGAAATTCCAGGAGGTTCTCCCCTCCAGGCGAGATGAGGCCCATTTCCGCTGAGGCGTCTCGAGGCTGATCACACCTCCCCTCTGGAACTTCGAAAGGGTCCTTCACACCCTTGGTGCAAATCAAGAAGTTCCCCGACCTAGCCGTCTCCACTCGAGAGGAATCACGTGTGTCCCGCCCACATCCAGAGGAGCCCCGTTTCCGCCTCGTAGCTCGAGATGAGGGATCCTTTCCCTGCTTCGTCGGGAAAGAGTTCCCGGCCTTCCCGTCGCAACTCAAGAGGAGGCCCTCTCAACAGGAACGGGGAGAGGAACTCCAGGATCGTGCCACCATTCCAAGAGTCCCCCACATGTCTCAGTCCATTCCAGAGGAACCTGTTTTCCCTTCACCGGCTCGTCTTTCACGCCGAGGATTGACTCACACCAACGTGGCACGTGGCACAGCCCTGTGGGAAAGCCTGGTGGGAAAGCCTCGAGGGACAGCCTCGAGGGAAAGCCACAGATCCCTTGATCCACGTGACAGGAAGCGTGACACTACTGCTGCAGCTCGGGAGGAAAGCGCACGTGCATGCCCCCACTCGAGACGAGGCCTGACTCCCCTGGGGAGACTCAGAAGCACCCCAAGATCCATGGCAACACTGGAGAGGAATCCTCAGGTTCCGGCCCCGACTCCACACAAGGACTGAGGCCCCGGCATGGACGGGTGAGGAATACCGAGAGGTCCCCTAGCAACACGCATGGGGACTGGCCTTTCCTGAGGCCACCAGAGCGGGTCCCTGAGGTCCCCGTCGTAACTCGAGAAGACCTGCTGCAACTCGAGAAAATCCAGGAGGTTCTCCCCTCCAGGCGAGATGAGCCCCATTTCCTCTGAGGCGTCTCGAGGCTGATCACACCTCCCCTCTGGAACTTCGAAAGGGTCCTTCACACCCTTGGTGCAAATCAAGAAGTTCCCCGACCTAGCCGTCTCCACTCGAGAGGAAACACGTGGGTCCCGCCCACATCCAGAGGAGCCCCGTTTCGGCCTGGTAGCTCGAGATGAGGGATCCTTTCCCTGCTTCGTCGGGAAAGAGTTCCCGGCGTTCCCGTCGCATCTCAAGAGGAGGCCCTCTCAACAGAAACGGCGAGAGGAACTCCAGGGTCGTGCCACCATTCCAAGAGTCCCCCAGATGTCTCAGTCCATTCCAGAGGAACCTCTTTTCCCTTCACCGGCTCGTCTTTCACGCCGAGGATCGACTCACACCAAGGTGGCACGTGGCACAGCCCTGTGGGAAAGCCTCGTGGGAAAGCCTCGAGGGACAGCCTCGAGGGAAAGCCACAGATCCCTTGATCCACGTGACAGTAAGCGTGACACTACTGCTGCAGCTCGGGAGGAAAGCGCACGTGCATGCCCCCACTCGAGACGAGGCCTGACTCCCCTGGGGAGACTCAGAAGCACCCCAAGATCCATGGCAACACTGGAGAGGAATCCTCCGGTTCCGGCCCCGACTCCACACAAGGACATGGACGGGAGAGGAATCCCGAGAGGTCCCCTAGCAACTCGCATGGGGACTGGCCTTTCCTGAGGCCACCAGAGCGGGTCCCTGAGGTCCCCGTCGTAACTCGAGAAGACCTGCCGCAACTCGAGAAAATCCAGGAGGTTCTCCCCTCCAGGCGAGATGAGGCCCATTTCCGCTGAGGCGTCTCGAGGCTGATCACAACTCACCTCTGGAACTTCGAAAGGGTCCTTCACACCCTTGGTGCAAATCAAGAAGTTCCCCGACCTAGCCGTCTCCACTCGAGAGGAATCACGAGGGTCCCGCCCACATCCAGAGGAGCCCCGTTTCCGCCTCGTAGCTCGAGATGAGGGATCCTTTCCCTGCTTCGTCGGGAAAGAGTTCCCGGCCTTCCCGTCGCATCTCAAGAGGAGGCCCTCTCAACAGGAACGGCGAGAGGAACTCCAGGGTCGTGCCACCATTCCAAGAGTCCCCCAGATGTCTCAGTCCATTCCAGAGGAACCTCTTTTCCCTTCACCGGCTCGTCTTTCACGCCGAGGATCGACTCACACCAAGGTGGCACGTGGCACAGCCCTGTGGGAAAGCCTCGTGGGAAAGCCTCGAGGGACAGCCTCGAGGGAAAGCCACAGATCCCTTGATCCACGTGACAGGAAGCGTGACACTACTGCTGCAGCTCGGGAGGAATGCGCACGTGCATGCCCCCACTCGAGATGAGGCCTGACTCCCCTGGGGAGACTCAGAAGCACCCCAAGATCCATGGCAACACTGGAGAGGAATCCTCCGGTTCCGGCCCCGACTCCACACAAGGACTGAGGCCCCGGCATGGACGGGAGAGGAATCCCGAGAGGTCCCCTAGCAACTCGCATGGGGACTGGCCTTTCCTGAGGCCACCAGAGCGGGTCCCTGAGGTCCCCGTCATAACTCGAGAAGACCTGCCGCAACTCGAGAAAATCCAGGAGGTTCTCCCCTCCAGGCGAGATGAGCCCCATTTCCTCTGAGGCGTCTCGAGGCTGATCACACCTCCCCTCTGGAACTTCGAAAGGGTCCTTCACACCCTTGGTGCAAATCAAGAAGTTCCCCGACATACCCGTCTCCACTCGAGAGGAAACACGTGGGTCCCGCCCACATACAGAGGAGCCCCGTTTCGGCCTGGTAGCTCGAGATGAGGGATCCTTTCCCTGCTTCGTCGGGAAAGAGTTCCCGGCGTTCCCGTCGCATCTCAAGGGGAGGCCCTCTCAACAGGAATGGCGAGAGGAACTCCAGGGTCGTGCCACCATTCCAAGAGTCCCCCAGATGTCTCAGTCCATTCCAGAGGAACCTCTTTTCCCTTCACGGGCTCGTCTTTCACGCCGAGGATCGACTCACACCAAGGTGGCACGTGGCACAGCCCTGTGGGAAAGCCTCGTGGGAAAGCCTCGAGGGAAAGCCACAGATCCCTTGATCCACGTGACAGGAAGTGTGACACTACTGCTGCAGCTCGGGAGGAAAGCGCACGTGCATGCCCCCACCCGAGACGAGGCCTGACTCCCCTGGGGAGACTCAGAAGCACCCCAAGATCCATGGCAACACTGGAGAGGAATCCTCCGGTTCCGGCCCCAACTCCACACAAGGACTGAGGCCCCGGCATGGACGGGAGAGGAATCCCGAGAGGTCCCCTAGCAACTCGCATGGGGACTGGCCTTTCCTGAGGCCACCAGAGCGGGTCCCTGAGGTCCCCGTCATAACTCGAGAAGACCTGCCACAACTCGAGAAAATCCAGGAGGTTCTCCCCTCCAAGCGAGATGAGGCCCATTTCCGCTGAGGCGTCTCGAGGCTGATCACACCTCACCTCTGGCAATTCGAAAGGGTCCTTCACACCCTTGGTGCAAATCAAGAAGTTCCCCGACCTAGCCGTCTCCACTCGAGAGGAATCACGAGAGTCCCGCCCACATCCAGAGGAGCCCCGTTTCTGCCTCGTAGCTCGAGATGAGGGATCCTTTCCCTGCTTCGTCGGGAAAGAGTTCCCGGCGTTCCCGTCGCATCTCAAGAGGAGGCCCTCTCAACAGGAACAGCGAGAGGAACTCCAGGGTCGTGCCACCATTCCAAGAGTCCCCCAGATGTCTCAGTCCATTCCAGAGGAACCTCTTTTCCCTTCACCGGCTCGTCTTTCACGCCGAGGATCGACTCACACCAAGGTGGCACGTGGCACAGCCCTGTGGGAAAGCCTCGTGGGAAAGCCTCGAGGGACAGCCTCGAGGGAAAGCCACAGATCCCTTGATCCACGTGACAGGAAGCGTGACACTACTGCTGCAGCACGGGAGGAATGCGCACGTTCATGCCCCCTCTCGAGACGAGGCCTGACTCCCCTGGGGAGACTCAGAAGCACCCCAAGATCAATGGCAACACTGGAGAGGAATCCTCAGGTTCCGGCCCCGACTCCACACAAGGACTGAGGCCCCGGCATGGACGGGAGAGGAATCCCGAGAGGTCCCCTAGCAACTCGCATGGGGACTGGCCTTTCCTGAGGCCACCAGAGCGGGTCCCTGAGGTCCCCATCGTAACTCGAGAAGACCTGCCGCAACTCGAGAAAATCCAGGAGGTTCTCCCCTCCAGGCGATATGAGGCCCATTTCCGCTGAGGCGTCTCGAGGTTGATCACACCTCACCTCTGGAACTTCGAAAGGGTCCTTCACACCCTTGGTGCAAATCAAGAAGTTCCCCGACATACCCGTCTCCACTCGAGAGGAATCACGAGGGTCCCGCCCACATCCAGAGGAGCCCCGTTTCCGCCTCGTAGCTCGAGATGAGGGATCCTTTCCCTGCTTCGTCGGGAAAGAGTTCCCGGCGTTCCCGTCGCATCTCAAGAGGAGGCCCTCTCTACAGGAACGGCGAGAGGAACTCCAGGGTCGTGCCACCATTCCAAGAGTCCCCCAGATGTCTCAGTCCATTCCAGAGGAACCTCTTTTTCCTTCACCGGCTCGTCTTTCACGCCGAGGATCGACTGACACCAAGGTGGCACGTGGCACAGCCCTGTGGGAAAGCCTCGTGGGAAAGCCTCGAGGGACAGCCTCGAGGGAAAGCCACAGATCCCTTGATCCACGTGACAGGAAGCGTGACACTACTGCTGCAGCTCGGGAGGAAAGCGCACGTGCATGCCCCCACTCGAGACGAGGCCTGACTCCCCTGGGGAGACTCAGAAGCACCCCAAGATCCATGGCAACACTGGAGAGGAATCCTCAGGTTCCGGCCCCGACTCCACACAAGGACTGAGGCCCCGGCATGGACGGGAGAGGAATCCCGAGAGGTCCCCTAGCAACTCACATGGGGACTGGCCTTTCCTGAGGCCACCAGATCGGGTCCCTGAGGTACCCTTCGTAACTCGAGAAGACCTGCCGCAACTCGAGAAAATCCAGGAGGTTCTCCCCTCCAGGCGAGATGAGACCCATTTCCGCTGAGGCGTCTCGAGGCTGATCACACCTCACCTCTGGAACTTCGAAAGGGTCCTTCACACCCTTGGTGCAAATCAAGAAGTTCCCCGACCTAGCCGTCTCCACTCGAGAGGAATCACGAGGGTCCCGCCCACATCCAGAGGAGCCCCGTTTCCGCCTCGTAGCTCGAGATGAGGGATCCTTTCCCTGCTTCGTCGGGAAAGAGTTCCCGGCGTTCCGGTCGCATCTCAAGAGGAGGCCCTCTCAACAGGAACGGCGAGAGGAACTCCAGGGTCGTGCCACCATTCCAAGAGTCCCCCAGATGTCTCAGTCCATTCCAGAGGAACCTCTTTTCCCTTCACCGGCTCGTCTTTCACGCCGAGGATCGACTCACACCAAGGTGGCACGTGGCACAGCCCTGTGGGAAAGCCTCGTGGGAAAGCCTCGAGGGACAGCCTCGAGAGAAAGCCACAGATCCCTTGATCCACGTGACAGGAAGCGTGACACTACTGCTGCAGCTCGGGAGGAAAGCGCACGTGCATGCCCCCACTCGAGACGAGGCCTGACTCCCCTGGGGAGACTCAGAAGCACCCCAAGATCCATGGCAACACTGGAGAGGAATCCTCAGGTTCTGGCCCCGACTCCACACAAGGACTGAGGCCCCGGCATGGAAGGGAGAGGAATCCCGAGAGGTCCCCTAGCAACTCGCATGGGGACTGGCCTTTCCTGAGGCCAACAGAGCGGGTCCCTGAGGTCCCCGTCGTAACTCGAGAAGACCTGCCGCAACTCGAGAAAATCCAGGAGGTTCTCCCCTCCAGGCGAGATGAGGCCCATTTCCGCTGAGGCGTCTCGAAGCTGATCACACCTCACCTCTGGAACTTCGAAAGGGTCCTTCACACCCTTGGTGCAAATCAAGAAGTTCCCCGACATACCCGTCTCCACTCGAGAGGAATCACGAGGGTCCCGCCCACATCCAGAGGAGCCCCGTTTCCGCCTCGTAGCTCGAGATGAGGGATCCTTTCCCTGCTTCATCGGGAAAGAGTTCCCGGCCTTCCCGTCGCATCTCAAGAGGAGGCCCTCTCAACAGGAACGGCGAGAGGAACTCCAGGGTCGTGCCACCATTCCAAGAGTCCCCCAGATGTCTCAGTCCATTCCAGAGGAACCTCTTTTCCCTTCACCGGCTCGTCTTTCACGCCGAGGATCGACTCACACCAAGGTGGCACGTGGCACAGCCCTGTGGGAAAGCCTCGTGGGAAAGCCTCGAGGGACAGCCTCGAGGGAAAGCCACAGATCCCTTGATCCACGTGACAGGAAGCGTGACACTACTGCTGCAGCTCGGGAGGAAAGCGCACGTGCATGCCCCCACTCGAGACGAGGCCTGACTCCCCTGGGGAGACTCAGAAGCACCCCAAGATCCATGGCAACACTGGAGAGGAATCCTCCGGTTCCGGCCCCGACTCCACACAAGGACATGGACGGGAGAGGAATCCCGAGAGGTCCCCTAGCAACTCGCATGGGGACTGGCCTTTCCTGAGGTCACCAGAGCGGGTCCCTGAGGTCCCCGTCGTAACTCGAGAAGACCTGCCGCAACTCGAGAAAATCCAGGAGGTTCTCCCCTCCAGGCGAGATGAGGCCCATTTCCGCTGAGGCGTCTCGAGGCTGATCACACCTCACCTCTGGAACTTCGAAAGGGTCCTTCACACCCTTGTGCAAATCAAGAAGTTCCCCGACATACCGTCTCCACTCGAGAGGAATCACGAGGGTCCCGCCCACATCCAGAGGAGCCCCGTTTCCGCCTCGTAGCTCGAGATGAGGGATCCTTTCCCTGCTTCGTCGGGAAAGAGTTCCCGGCCTTCCCGTCGCATCTCAAGAGGAGGCCCTCTCAACAGGAACGGCGAGAGGAACTCCAGGGTCGTGCCTCCATTCCAAGAGTCCCCCAGATCTCTCAGTCCATTCCAGAGGAACCACTTTTCCCTTCACCGGCTCGTCTTTCACGCCGAGGATCGACTCACACCAAGGTGGCACGTGGCACAGCCCTGTGGGAAAGCCTCGTGTGAAAGCCTCGAGGGACAGCCTCGAGGGAAAGCCACAGATCCCTTGATCCACGTGACAGGAAGCGTGACACTACTGCTGCAGCTCGGGAGGAAAGCGCACGTGCATGCCCCCACTCGGGACGAGGCCTGACTCCCCTGGGGAGACTCAGAAGCACCCCAAGATCCATGGCAACACTGGAGAGGTATCCTCCGGTTCCGTCCCCGACTCCACACAAGGACTGAGGCCCCGGCATGGACAGGAGAGGAATCCCGAGAGGTCCCCTAGCAACTCGCATGGGGACTGGCCTTTCCTGAGGCCACCAGAGCGGGTCCCTGAGGTCCCCGTCGTAACTCGAGAAGACCTGCCGCAACTCGAGAAAATCCAGGAGGTTCTCCCCTCCAGGCGAGATGAGGCCCATTTCCGCTGAGGCGTCTCGAGGCTGATCACACCTCACCTCTGGAACTTCGAAAGGGTCCTTCACACCCTTGGTGCAAATCAAGAAGTTCCACGACATACCCGTCTCCACTCGAGAGGAATCACGAGGGTCCCGCCCACATCCAGAGGAGCCCTGTTTCCGCCTCGTAGCTCGAGATGAGGGATCCATTCCCTGCTTCGTCGGGAAAGAGTTCCCGGCGTTCCCGTCGCATCTCAAGAGGAGGCCCTCTCAACAGGAACGGCGAGAGGAACTCCAGGGTCGTGCCTCCATTCCAAGAGTCCCCCAGATCTCTCAGTCCATTCCAGAGGAACCTCTTTTCCCTTCACCGGCTCGTCTTTCACGCCGAGGATCGACTCACACCAAGGTGGCACGTGGCACAGCCCTGTGGGAAAGCCTCGTGGGAAAGCCTCGAGGGACAGCCTCGAAGGAAAGCCACAGATCCCTTGATCCACGTGACAGGAAGCGTGACACTACTGCTGCAGCTCGGGAGGAAAGCGCACGTGCATGCCCCCACTCGAGACGAGGCCTGACTCCCCTGGGGAGACTCAGAAGCACCCCAAGATCCATGGCAACACTGGAGAGGAATCCTCCGGTTCCGGCCCCGACTCCACACAAGGACTGAGGCCCCGGCATGGACGGGAGAGGAATCCCGAGAGGTCCCCTAGCAACTCGCATGGGGACTGGCCTTTCCTGAGGCCACCAGAGCGGGTCCCTGAGGTCCCCGTCGTAACTCGAGAAGACCTGCCGCAACTCGAGAAAATCCAGGAGGTTCTCCCCTCCAGGCGAGATGAGGCCCATTTCCGCTGAGGCGTCTCGAGGCTGATCACACCTCACCTCTGGCACTTCGAAAGGGTCCTTCACACCCTTGGTGCAAATCAAGAAGTTCCCCGACCTAGCCGTCTCCACTCGAGAGGAATCACGTGGGTCCCGCCCACATCCAGAGGAGCCCCGTTTCCGCCTCGTAGCTCGAGATGAGGGATCCTTTCCCTGCTTCGTCGGGAAAGAGTTCCCGGAGTTCCCTTCGCAACTCAAGAGGAGGCCCTCTCAACAGGAACGGCGAGAGGAACTCCAGGATCGTGCCACCATTCCAAGAGTCCCCCACATGTCTCAGTCCATTCCAAAGGAACCTCTTTTCCCTTCACCGGCTCGTCTTTCACACCGAGGATCGACTCACACCAAGGTGGCACGTGGCACAGCCCTGTGGGAAAGCCTCGTGGGAAAGCCTCGAGGGACAGCCTCGAGGGAAAGCCACAGATCCCTTGATCCACGTGACAGGAAGCGTGACACTACTGCTGCAGCTCGGGAGGAAAGCGCACGTGCATGCCCCCACTCGAGACGAGGCCTGACTCCCCTGGGGAGACTCAGAAGCACCCCAAGATCCATGGCAACACTGGAGAGGAATCCTCCGGTTCCGGCCCCGACTCCACACAAGGACTGAGGCCCCGGCATGGACGGGAGAGGAATCCCGAGAGGTCCCCTAGCAACTCGCATGGGGACTGGCCTTTCCTGAGGCCACCAGAGCGGGTCCCTGAGGTCCCCGTCGTAACTCGAGAAGACCTGCCGCAACTCGAGAAAATCCAGGAGGTTCTCCCCTCCAGGCGAGATGAGGCCCATTTCCGCTGAGGCGTCTCGAGGCTGATCACACCTCACCTCTGGAACTTCGAAAGGGTCCTTCACACCCTTGGTGCAAATCAAGAAGTTCCCCGACCTAGCCGTCTCCACTCGAGAGGAATCACGAGGGTCCCGCCCACATCCAGAGGAGCCCCGTTTCCGCCTCGTAGCTCGAGATGAGGGATCCTTTCCCTGCTTCGTCGGGAAAGAGTTCCCGGCCTTCCCGTCGCATCTCAAGAGGAGGCCCTCTCAACAGGAACGGCGAGAGGAACTCCAGGGTCGTGCCTCCATTCCAAGAGTCCCCCAGATGTCTCAGTCCATTCCAGAGGAACCTCTTTTCCCTTCACCGGCTCGTCTTTCACGCCGAGGATCGACTCACACCAAGGTGGCACGTGGCACAGCCCTGTGGGAAAGCCTCGTGGGAAAGCCTCGAGGGACAGCCTCGAGGGAAAGCCACAGATCCCTTGATCCACGTGACAGGAAGCGTGACACTAATGCTGCAGCTCGGGAGGAAAGCGCACGTGCATGCCCCCACTCGAGACGAGGCCTGACTCCCCTGGGGAGACTCAGAAGCACCCAAGATCCATGGCAACACTGGAGAGGAATCCTCCGGTTCCGGCCCCGACTCCACACAAGGACTGAGGCCCCGGCATGGACGGGAGAGGAATCCCGAGAGGTCCCCTAGCAACTCGCATGGGGACTGTCCTTTCCTGAGGCCACCAGAGCGGGTCCCTGAGGTCCCCGTCGTAACTCGAGAAGACCTGCCGCAACTCGAGAAAATCCAGGAGGTTCTCCCCTCCAGGCGAGATGAGGCCCATTTCCGCTGAGGCGTCTCGAGGCTGATCACACCTCACCTCTGGAACTTCGAAAGGGTCCTTCACACCCTTGGTGCAAATCAAGAAGTTCCCCGACCTACCCGTCTCCACTCGAGAGGAATCACGAGGGTCCCGCCCACATCCAGAGGAGCCCCGTTTCCGCCTCGTAGCTCGAGATGAGGGATCCTTTCCCTGCTTCGTCGGGAAAGAGTTCCCGGCGTTCCCGTCGCATCTCAAGAGGAGGCCCTCTCAACAGGAACGGCGAGAGGAACTCCAGGGTCGTGCCTCCATTCCAAGAGTCCCCCAGATCTCTCAGTCCATTCCAGAGGAACCTCTTTTCCCTTCACCGGCTCGTCTTTCACGCCGAGGATCGACTCACACCAAGGTGGCACGTGGCACAGCCCTGTGGGAAAGCCTCGTGGGAAAGCCTCGAGGGACAGCCTCGAGGGACAGCCTCGAGGGAAAGCCACAGATCCCTTGATCCACGTGACAGGAAGCGTGACACTACTGCTGCAGCTCGGGAGGAAAGCGCACGTGCATGCCCCCACCCGAGACGAGGCCTGACTCCCCTGGGGAGACTCAGAAGCACCCCAAGATCCATGGCAACACTGGAGAGGAATCCTCCGGTTCCGGCCCCGACTCCACACAAGGACTGAGGCCCCGGCATGGACGGGAGAGGAATCCCGAGAGGTCCCCTAGCAACTCGCATGGGGACTGGCCTTTCCTGAGGCCACCAGAGCGGGTCCCTGAGGTCCCCGTCGTAACTCGAGAAGACCTGCCGCAACTCGAGAAAATCCAGGAGGTTCTCCCCTCCAGGCGAGATGAGGCCCTTTTCCGCTGAGGCGTCTCGAGGCTGATCACACCTCACCTCTGGAACTTCGAAAGGGTCCTTCACACCCTTGGTGCAAATCAAGAAGTTCCCCGACATACCCGTCTCCACTCGAGAGGAATCACGAGGGTCCCGCCCACATCCAGAGGAGTCCCGTTTCCGCCTCGTAGCTCGAGATGAGGGATCCTTTCCCTGCTTCGTCGGGAAAGAGTTCCCGGCGTTCCCGTCGCATCTCAAGAGGAGGCCCTCTCAACAGGAACGGCGAGAGGAACTCCAGGGTCGTGCCACCATTCCAAGAGTCCCCCAGATGTCTCAGTCCATTCCAGAGGAACCTCTTTTCCCTTCACCGGCTCGTCTTTCACGCCGAGGATCGACTCACACCAAGGTGGCACGTGGCACAGCCCTGTGGGAAAGCCTCGTGGGAAAGCCTCGAGGGACAGCCTCGAGGGAAAGCCACAGATCCCTTGATCCACGTGACAGGAAGCGTGACACTACTGCTGCAGCTCGGGAGGAAAGCGCACGTGCATGCCCCCACTCGAGACGAGGCCTGACTCCCCTGGGGAGACTCAGAAGCACCCCAAGTTCCATGGCAACACTGGAGAGGAATCCTCAGGTTCCGGCCCCGACTCCACACAAGGACTGAGGCCCCGGCATGGACGGGAGAGGAATCCCGAGAGGTCCCCTAGCAACTCGCATGGGGACTGGCCTTCCCTGAGGCCACCAGAACGGGTCCCTGAGGTCCCCGTCGTAACTCGAGAAGACCTGCCACAACTCGAGAAAATCCAGGAGGTTCTCCCCTCCAGGCGAGATGAGGCCCATTTCCGCTGAGGCGTCTCGAGGCTGATCACACCTCCCCTCTGGAACTTCGAAAGGGTCCTTCACACCCTTGGTGCAAATCAAGAAGTTCCCCGACATACCCGTCTCCACTCGAGAGGAATCACGAGGGTCCCGCCCACATCCAGAGGAGCCCCGTTTCCGCCTCGTAGCTCGAGATGAGGGATCCTTTCCCTGCTTCGTCGGGAAAGAGTTCCCGGCGTTCCCGTCGCATCTCAAGAGGAGGCCCTCTCAACAGGAACGGCGAGAGGAACTCCAGGGTCGTGCCACCATTCCAAGAGTCCCCCAGATGTCTCAGTCCATTCCAGAGGAACCTCTTTTCCCTTCACCGGCTCGTCTTTCACGCCGAGGATCGACTCACACCAAGGTGGCACGTGGCACAGCCCTGTGGGAAAGCCTCGTGGGAAAGCCTCGAGGGACAGCCTCGAGGGAAAGCCACAGATCCCTTGATCCACGTGACAGGAAGCGTGACACTACTGCTGCAGCTCGGGAGGAAAGCACACGTGCATGCCCCCACTCGAGACGAGGCCTGACTCCCCTGGGGAGACTCAGAAGCACCCCAAGATCCATGGCAACACTGGAGAGGAATCCTCAGGTTCCGGCCCCGACTCCACACAAGGACTGAGGCCCCGGCATGGACGGGAGAGGAATCCCGAGAGGTCCCCTAGCAACTCGCATGGGGACTGGCCTTTCCAGAGGCCACCAGAGCGGGTCCCTGAGGTCCCCGTCGTAACTCGAGAAGACCTGCCTCAACTCGAGAAAATCCAGGAGGTTCTCCCCTTCAGGCGAGATGAGGCCCATTTCCGCTGAGGCGTCTCGAGGCTGATCACACCTCACCTCTGGAACTTCGAAAGGGTCCTTCACACCCTTGGTGCAAATCAAGAAGTTCCCCGACCTAGCCGTCTCCACTCGAGAGGAATCACGAGGGTCCCGCCCACATCCAGAGGAGCCCCGTTTCCGCCTCGTAGCTCGAGATGAGGGATCCTTTCCCTGCTTCGTCGGGAAAGATTTCCCGGCGTTCCCGTCGCATCTCAAGAGGAGGCCCTCTCAACAGGAACGGCGAGAGGAACTCCAGGGTCGTGCCACCATTCCAAGTGTCCCCCAGATGTCTCAGTCCATTCCAGAGGAACCTCTTTTCCCTTCACCGGCTCGTCTTTCACGCCGAGGATCGACTCACACCAAGGTGGTACGTGGCACAGCCCTGTGGTAAAGCCTCGTGGGAAAGCCTCGAGGGACAGCCTCGAGGGAAAGCCACAGATCCCTTGATCCACGTGACAGGAAGCGTGACACTACTGCTGCAGCTCGGGAGGAAAGCGCACGTGCATGCCCCCACTCGAGACCAGGCCTGACTCCCCTGGGGAGACTCAGAAGCACCCCAAGTTCCATGGCAACACTGGAGAGGAATCCTCAGGTTCCGTCCCCGAATCCACACAAGGACTGAGGCCCCGGCATGGACGGGAGAGGAATCCCGAGAGGTCCCCTAGCAACTCGCATGGGGACTGGCCTTTCCTGAGGCCACCAGAGCGGGTCCCTGAGGTCCCCGTCGTAACTCGAGAAGACCTGCCGCAACTCGAGAAAATCCAGGAGGTTCTCCCCTCCAGGCGAGATGAGGCCCATTTCCGCTGAGGCGTCTCGAGGCTGATCACACCTCACCTCTGGAACTTCGAAAGGGTCCTTCACACCCTTGGTGCAAATCAAGAAGTTCCCCGACATACCCGTCTCCACTCGAGAGGAATCACGAGGGTCCCGCCCACATCCAGAGGAGCCCCGTTTCCGCCTCGTAGCTCGAGATGAGGGATCCTTTCCCTGCTTCGTCGGGAAAGAGTTCCCGGCGTTCCCGTCGCATCTCAAGAGGAGGCCCTCACAACAGGAACGGCGAGAGGAACTCCAGGGTCGTGCCACCATTCCAAGTGTCCCCCAGATGTCTCAGTCCATTCCAGAGGAACCTCTTTTCCCTTCACCGGCTCGTCTTTCACGCCGAGGATCGACTCACACCAAGGTGGCACGTGGCACAGCCCTGTGGGAAAGCCTCGTGGGAAAGCCTCGAGGGACAGCCTCGAGGGAAAGCCACAGATGACTTGATCCACGTGACAGGAAGCGTGACACTACTGCTGCAGCTCGGGAGGAAAGCGCACGTGCATGCCCCCACTCGAGACGAGGCCTGACTCCCCTGGGGAGACTCAGAAGCACCCCAAGATCCATGGCAACACTGGAGAGGAATCCTCAGGTTCCGGCCCCGACTCCACACAAGGACTGAGGCCCCGGCATGGACGGGAGAGGAATCCCGAGAGGTCCCCTAGCAACTCGCATGGGGACTGGCCTTTCCTGAGGCCACCAGAGCGGGTCCCTGAGGTCCCCGTCGTAACTCGAGAAGACCTGCCGCAACTCGAGAAAATCCAGGAGGTTCTCCCCTCCAGGCGAGATGAGGCCCATTTCCGCTGAGGCGTCTTGAGGCTGATCACACCTCCCCCCTGGAACTTCGAAAGGGTCCTTCACACCCTTGGTGCAAATCAAGAAGTTCCCCGACATACCCGTCTCCACTCAAGAGGAATCACGAGGGTCCCGCCCACCTCCAGAGGAGCCCCGTTTCCACCTCGTAGCTCGAGATGAGGGATCCTTTCCCTGCTTCGTCGGGAAAGAGTTCCCGGCGTTCCCGTCGCATCTCAAGAGGAGGCCCTCTCAACAGGAACGGCGAGAGGAACTCCAGGGTCGTGCCACCATTCCAAGAGTCCCCCAGATGTCTCAGTCCATTCCAGAGGAACCTCTTTTCCCTTCACCGGCTCGTCTTTCACGCCGAGGATCGACTCACACCAAGGTGGCACGTGGCACAGCCCTGTGGGAAAGCCTCGTGGGAAAGCCTTGAGGGACAGCCTCGAGGGAAAGCCACAGATCCCTTGATCCACGTGACAGGAAGCGTGACACTACTGCTGCAGCTCGGGAGGAAAGCGCACGTGCATGCCCCCACTCGAGACGAGGCCTGACTCCCCTGGGGAGACTCAGAAGCACCCCAAGATCCATGGCAACACTGGAGAGGAATCCTCAGGTTCCGGCCCCGACTCCACACAAGGACTGAGGCCCCGGCATGGACGGGAGAGGAATCCCGAGAGGTCCCCTAGCAACTCGCATGGGGACTGGCCTTTCCTGAGGCCACCAGAGCGGGTCCCTGAGGTCCCCGTCGTAACTCGAGAAGACCTGCCGCAACTGGAGAAAATCCAGGAGGTTCTCCCCTTCAGGCGAGATGAGGCCCATTTCCGCTGAGGCGTCTCGAGGCTGATCACACCTCACCTCTGGAACTTCGAAAGGGTCCTTCACACCCTTGGTGCAAATCAAGAAGTTCCCCGACCTAGCCGTCTCCACTCGAGAGGAATCACGAGGGTCCCGCCCACATCCAGAGGAGCCCCGTTTCCGCCTCGTAGCTCGAGATGAGGGATCCTTTCCCTGCTTCGTCGGGAAAGAGTTCCCGGCGTTCCCGTCGCATCTCAAGAGGAGGCCCTCTCAACAGGAACGGCGAGAGGAACTCCAGGGTCGTGCCACCATTCCAAGAGTCCCCCAGATGTCTCAGTCCATTCCAGAGGAACCTCTTTTCCCTTCACCGGCTCGTCTTTCACGCCGAGGATCGACTCACACCAAGGTGGCACGTGGCACAGCCCTGTGGGAAAGCCTCGTGGGAAAGCCTTGAGGGACAGCCTCGAGGGAAAGCCACAGATCCCTTGATCCACGTGACAGGAAGCGTGACACTACTGCTGCAGCTCGGGAGGAAAGCGCACGTGCATGCCCCCACTCGAGACGAGGCCTGACTCCCCTGGGGAGACTCAGAAGCACCCCAAGATCCATGGCAACACTGGAGTGGAATCCTCAGGTTCCGGCCCCGACTCCACACAAGGACTGAGGCCCCGGCATGGACGGGAGAGGAATCCCGAGAGGTCCCCTAGCAACTCGCATGGGGACTGGCCTTTCCTGAGGCCACCAGAGCGGGTCCCTGAGGTCCCCGTCGTAACTCGAGAAGACCTGCCGCAACTCGAGAAAATCCAGGAGGTTCTCCCCTTCAGGCGAGATGAGGCCCATTTCCGCTGAGGCGTCTCGAGGCTGATCACACCTCACCTCTGGAACTTCGAAAGGGTCCTTCACACCCTTGGTGCAAATCAAGAAGTTCCCCGACCTAGCCGTCTCCACTCGAGAGGAATCACGAGGGTCCCGCCCACATCCAGAGGAGCCCCGTTTCCGCCTCGTAGCTCGAGATGAGGGATCCTTTCCCTGCTTCGTCGGGAAAGAGTTCCCGGCGTTCCCGTCGCATCTCAAGAGGAGGCCCTCTCAACAGGAACGGCGAGAGGAACTCCAGGGTCGTGCCACCATTCCAAGTGTCCCCCAGATGTCTCAGTCCATTCCAGAGGAACCTCTTTTCCCTTCACCGGCTCGTCTTTCACGCCGAGGATCGACTCACACCAAGGTGGCACGTGGCACAGCCCTGTGGGAAAGCCTCGTGGGAAAGCCTCGAGGGACAGCCTCGAGGGAAAGCCACAGATCCCTTGATCCACATGACAGGAAGCGTGACACTACTGCTGCAGCTCGGGAGGAAAGCGCACGTGCATGCCCCCACTCGAGACGAGGCCTGACTCCCCTGGGGAGACTCAGAAGCACCCCAAGATCCATGGCAACACTGGAGAGGAATCCTCAGGTTCCGGCCCCGACTCCACACAAGGACTGAGGCCCCGGCATGGACGGGAGAGGAATCCCGAGAGGTCCCCTAGCAACTCGCATGGGGACTGGCCTTTCCTGAGGCCACCAGAGCGGGTCCCTGAGGTCCCCGTCGTAACTCGAGAAGACCTGCCGCAACTGGAGAAAATCCAGGAGGTTCTCCCCTTCAGGCGAGATGAGGCCCATTTCCGCTGAGGCGTCTCGAGGCTGATCACACCTCACCTCTGGAACTTCGAAAGGGTCCTTCACACCCTTGGTGCAAATCAAGAAGTTCCCCGACCTAGCCGTCTCCACTCGAGAGGAATCACGAGGGTCCCGCCCACATCCAGAGGAGCCCCGTTTCCGCCTCGTAGCTCGAGATGAGGGATCCTTTCCCTGCTTCGTCGGGAAAGAGTTCCCGTTGTTCCCGTCGCATCTCAAGAGGAGGCCCTCTCAACAGGAACGGCGAGAGGAACTCCAGGGTCGTGCCACCATTCCAAGAGTCCCCCAGATGTCTCAGTCCATTCCAGAGGAACCTCTTTTCCCTTCACCGGCTCGTCTTTCACGCCGAGGATCGACTCACACCAAGGTGGCACGTGGCACAGCCCTGTGGGAAAGCCTCGTGGGAAAGCCTTGAGGGACAGCCTCGAGGGAAAGCCACAGATCCCTTGATCCACGTGACAGGAAGCGTGACACTACTGCTGCAGCTCGGGAGGAAAGCGCACGTGCATGCCCCCACTCGAGACGAGGCCTGACTCCCCTGGGGAGACTCAGAAGCACCCCAAGATCCATGGCAACACTGGAGTGGAATCCTCAGGTTCCGGCCCCGACTCCACACAAGGACTGAGGCCCCGGCATGGACGGGAGAGGAATCCCGAGAGGTCCCCTAGCAACTCGCATGGGGACTGGCCTTTCCTGAGGCCACCAGAGCGGGTCCCTGAGGTCCCCGTCGTAACTCGAGAAGACCTGCCGCAACTGGAGAAAATCCAGGAGGTTCTCCCCTTCAGGCGAGATGAGGCCCATTTCCGCTGAGGCGTCTCGAGGCTGATCACACCTCACCTCTGGAACTTCGAAAGGGTCCTTCACACCCTTGGTGCAAATCAAGAAGTTCCCCGACCTAGCCGTCTCCACTCGAGAGGAATCACGAGGGTCCCGCCCACATCCAGAGGAGCCCCGTTTCCGCCTCGTAGCTCGAGATGAGGGATCCTTTCCCTGCTTCGTCGGGAAAGAGTTCCCGTTGTTCCCGTCGCATCTCAAGAGGAGGCCCTCTCAACAGGAACGGCGAGAGGAACTCCAGGGTCGTGCCACCATTCCAAGTGTCCCCCAGATGTCTCAGTCCATTCCAGAGGAACCTCTTTTCCCTTCACCGGCTCGTCTTTCACGCCGAGGATCGACTCACACCAAGGTGGCACGTGGCACAGCCCTGTGGGAAAGCCTCGTGGGAAAGCCTCGAGGGACAGCCTCGAGGGAAAGCCACAGATCCCTTGATCCACATGACAGGAAGCGTGACACTACTGCTGCAGCTCAGGAGGAAAGCGCACGTGCATGCCCCCACTCGAGACGAGGCCTGACTCCCCTGGGGAGACTCAGAAGCACCCCAAGATCCATGGCAACACTGGAGAGGAATCCTCAGGTTCCGGCCCCGACTCCACACAAGGACTGAGGCCCCGGCATGGACGGGAGAGGAATCCCGAGAGGTCCCCTAGCAACTCGCATGGGGACTGGCCTTTCCTGAGGCCACCAGAGCGGGTCCCTGAGGTCCCCGTCGTAACTAGAGAAGACCTGCCGCAACTCGAGAAAATCCAGGAGGTTCTCCCCTCCAGGCGAGATGAGGCCCATTTCCGCTGAGGCGTCTCGAGGCTGATCACACCTCACCTCTGGAACTTCGAAAGGCTCCTTCACACCCTTGGTGCAAATCAAGAAGTTCCCCGACATACCCGTCTCCACTCGAGAGGAATCACGAGGGTCCCGCCCACATCCAGAGGAGCCCCGTTTCCGCCTCGTAGCTCGAGATGAGGGATCCTTTCCCTGCTTCGTCGGGAAAGAGTTCCCGGCGTTCCCGTCGCATCTCAAGAGGAGGCCCTCTCAACAGGAACGGCGAGAGGAACTCCAGGGTCGTGCCACCATTCCAAGAGTCCCCCAGATGTCTCAGTCCATTCCAGAGGAACCTCTTTTCCCTTCACCGGCTCGTCTTTCACGCCGAGGATCGACTCACACCAAGGTGGCACGTGGCACAGCCCTGTGGGAAAGCCTCGTGGGAAAGCCTTGAGGGACAGCCTCGAGGGAAAGCCACAGATCCCTTGATCCACGTGACAGGAAGCGTGACACTACTGCTGCAGCTCGGGAGGAAAGCGCACGTGCATGCCCCCACTCGAGACGAGGCCTGACTCCCCTGGGGAGACTCAGAAGCACCCCAAGATCCATGGCAACACTGGAGTGGAATCCTCAGGTTCCGGCCCCGACTCCACACAAGGACTGAGGCCCCGGCATGGACGGGAGAGGAATCCCGAGAGGTCCCCTAGCAACTCGCATGGGGACTGGCCTTTCCTGAGGCCACCAGAGCGGGTCCCTGAGGTCCCCGTCGTAACTCGAGAAGACCTGCCGCAACTGGAGAAAATCCAGGAGGTTCTCCCCTTCAGGCGAGATGAGGCCCATTTCCGCTGAGGCGTCTCGAGGCTGATCACACCTCACCTCTGGAACTTCGAAAGGGTCCTTCACACCCTTGGTGCAAATCAAGAAGTTCCCCGACCTAGCCGTCTCCACTCGAGAGGAATCACGAGGGTCCCGCCCACATCCAGAGGAGCCCCGTTTCCGCCTCGTAGCTCGAGATGAGGGATCCTTTCCCTGCTTCGTCGGGAAAGAGTTCCCGGCGTTCCCGTCGCATCTCAAGAGGAGGCCCTCTCAACAGGAACGGCGAGAGGAACTCCAGGGTCGTGCCACCATTCCAAGTGTCCCCCAGATGTCTCAGTCCATTCCAGAGGAACCTCTTTTCCCTTCACCGGCTCGTCTTTCACGCCGAGGATCGACTCACACCAAGGTGGCACGTGGCACAGCCCTGTGGGAAAGCCTCGTGGGAAAGCCTCGAGGGACAGCCTCGAGGGAAAGCCACAGATCCCTTGATCCACATGACAGGAAGCGTGACACTACTGCTGCAGCTCAGGAGGAAAGCGCACGTGCATGCCCCCACTCGAGACGAGGCCTGACTCCCCTGGGGAGACTCAGAAGCACGCCAAGATCCATGGCAACACTGGAGAGGAATCCTCAGGTTCCGGCCCCGACTCCACACAAGGACTGAGGCCCCGGCATGGACGGGAGAGGAATCCCGAGAGGTCCCCTAGCAACTCGCATGGGGACTGGCCTTTCCTGAGGCCACCAGAGCGGGTCCCTGAGGTCCCCGTCGTAACTCGAGAAGACCTGCCGCAACTCGAGAAAATCCAGGAGGTTCTCCCCTCCAGGCGAGATGAGGCCCATTTCCGCTGAGGCGTCTCGAGGCTGATCACACCTCACCTCTGGAACTTCGAAAGGCTCCTTCACACCCTTGGTGCAAATCAAGAAGTTCCCCGACATACCCGTCTCCACTCGAGAGGAATCACGAGGGTCCCGCCCACATCCAGAGGAGCCCCGTTTCCGCCTCGTAGCTCGAGATGAGGGATCCTTTCCCTGCTTCGTCGGGAAAGAGTTCCCGGCGTTCCCGTCGCATCTCAAGAGGAGGCCCTCTCAACAGGAACGGCGAGAGGAACTCCAGGGTCGTGTCACCATTCCAAGAGTCCCCCAGATGTCTCAGTCCATTCCAGAGGAACCTCTTTTCCCTTCACCGGCTCGTCTTTCACGCCAAGGATCGACTCACACCAAGGTCGCAGGTGGCACACCCCGGTGGGAAAGCCTCGTGGAAAAGCCTCGAGGGACAGCCTCGAGGGAAAGCTGCAGATCCCTTGATCCACGTGACAGGAAGCGTGACACTACTGCTGCAGCTCGGGAGGAAAGCGCACGTGCATGCCCCCACTCGAGACGAGGCCTGACTCCCCTGGGGAGACTCAGAAGCACCCCAAGATCCATGGCAACACTGGAGAGGAATCCTCAGGTTCCGGCCCCGACTCCACACAAGGACTGAGGCCGCGGCATGGACGGGAGAGGAATCCCGAGAGGTCCCCTAGCAACTCGCATGGGGACTGGCCTTTCCTGAGGCCACCAGAACGGGTCCCTGAGGTCCCCGTCGTAACTCGAGAAGACCTGCCGCAACTCGAGAAAATCCAGGAGGTTCTCCCCTCCAGGCGAGATGAGGCCCATTTCCACTGAGGCGTCTCGAGGCTGATCACATCTCACCTCTGGAACTTCGAAAGGGTCCTTCACACCCTTGGTGCAAATCAAGAAGTTCCCCGACCTAGCCGTCTCCACTCGAGAGGAATCACGAGGGTCCCGCCCATATCCAGAGGAGCCCCGTTTCCGCCTCGTAGCTCGAGATGAGGGATCCTTTCCCTGCTTCGTCGGGAAAGAGTTCCCGGCGTTCCCGTCGCATCTCAAGAGGAGGCCCTCTCAACAGGAACGGCGAGAGGAACTCCAGGGTCGTGCCACCATTCCAAGTGTCCCCCAGATGTCTCAGTCCATTCCAGAGGAACCTCTTTTCCCTTCACCGGCTCGTCTTTCACGCCGAGGATCGACTCACACCAAGGTGGCACGTGGCACAGCCCTGTGGGAAAGCCTCGTGGGAAAGCCTCGAGGGACAGCCTCGAGGGAAAGCCACAGATGACTTGATCCACGTGACAGGAAGCGTGACACTACTGCTGCAGCTCGGGAGGAAAGCGCACGTGCATGCCCCCACTCGAGACGAGGCCTGACTCCCCTGGGGCGACTCAGAAGCACCCCAAGATCCATGGCAACACTGGAGAGGAATCCTCAGTTTCCGGCCCCGACTCCACACAAGGACTGAGGCCCCGGCATGGACGGGAGAGGAATCCCGAGAGGTCCCCTAGCAACTCGCATGGGGACTGGCCTTTCCTGAGGCCACCAGAGCGGGTCCCTGAGGTCCCCGTCGTAACTCGAGAAGACCTGCCGCAACTCGAGAAAATCCAGGAGGTTCTCCCCTTCAGGCGAGATGAGGCCCATTTCCACTGAGGCGTCTCGAGGCTGATCACATCTCACCTCTGGAACTTCGAAAGGGTCCTTCACACCCTTGGTGCAAATCAAGAAGTTCCCCGACCTAGCCGTCTCCACTCGAGAGGAATCACGAGGGTCCCGCCCATATCCAGAGGAGCCCCGTTTCCGCCTCGTAGCTCGAGATGAGGGATCCTTTCCCTGCTTCGTCGGGAAAGAGTTCCCGGCGTTCCCGTCGCATCTCAAGAGGAGGCCCTCTCAACAGGAACGGCGAGAGGAAATCCAGGGTCGTGCCACCATTCCAAGTGTCCCCCAGATGTCTCAGTCCATTCCAGAGGAACCTCTTTTCCCTTCACCGGCTCGTCTTTCACGCCGAGGATCGACTCACACCAAGGTGGCACGTGGCACAGCCCTGTGGGAAAGCCTCGTGGGAAAGCCTCGAGGGACAGCCTCGAGGGAAAGCCACAGATGACTTGATCCACGTGACAGGAAGCGTGACACTACTGCTGCAGCTCGGGAGGAAAGCGCACGTGCATGCCCCCACTCGAGACGAGGCCTGACTCCCCTGGGGCGACTCAGAAGCACCCCAAGATCCATGGCAACACTGGAGAGGAATCCTCAGGTTCCGGCCCCGACTCCACACAAGGACTGAGGCCCCGGCATGGACGGGAGAGGAATCCCGAGAGGTCCCCTAGCAACTCGCATGGGGACTGGCCTTTCCTGAGGCCACCAGAGCGGGTCCCTGAGGTCCCCGTCGTAACTCGAGAAGACCTGCCGCAACTCGAGAAAATCCAGGAGGTTCTCCCCTCCAGGCGAGATGAGGCCCATTTCCGCTGAGGCGTCTTGAGGCTGATCACACCTCACCTCTGGAACTTCGAAAGGGTCCTTCACACCCTTGGTGCAAATCAAGAAGTTCCCCGACCTAGCCGTCTCCACTCGAGAGGAATCACGAGGGTCCCGCCCACATCCAGAGGAGCCCCGTTTCCGCCTCGTAGCTCGAGATGAGGGATCCTTTCCCTGCTTCGTCGGGAAAGAGTTCCCGGCGTTCCCGTCGCATCTCAAGAGGAGGCCCTCTCAACAGGAACGGCGAGAGGAACTCCAGGGTCGTGCCACCATTCCAAGTGTCCCCCAGATGTCTCAGTCCATTCCAGAGGAACCTCTTTTCCCTTCACCGGCTCGTCTTTCACGCCGAGGATCGACTCACACCAAGGTGGCACGTGGCACAGCCCTGTGGGAAAGCCTCGTGGGAAAGCCTCGAGGGACAGCCTCGAGGGAAAGCCACAGATCCCTTGATCCACATGACAGGAAGCGTGACACTACTGCTGCAGCTCGGGAGGAAAGCGCACGTGCATGCCCCCACTCGAGACGAGGCCTGACTCCCCTGGGGAGACTCAGAAGCACCCCAAGATCCATGGCAACACTGGAGAGGAATCCTCAGGTTCCGGCCCCGACTCCACACAAGGACTGAGGCCCCGGCATGGACGGGAGAGGAATCCCGAGAGGTCCCCTAGCAACTCGCATGGGGACTGGCCTTTCCTGAGGCCACCAGAGCGGGTCCCTGAGGTCCCCGTCGTAACTCGAGAAGACCTGCCGCAACTGGAGAAAATCCAGGAGGTTCTCCCCTCCAGGCGAGATGAGGCCCATTTCCGCTGAGGCGTCTCGAGGCTGATCACACCTCACCTCTGGAACTTCGAAAGGCTCCTTCACACCCTTGGTGCAAATCAAGAAGTTCCCCGACATACCCGTCTCCACTCGAGAGGAATCACGAGGGTCCCGCCCACATCCAGAGGAGCCCCGTTTCCGCCTCGTAGTTCGAGATGAGGGATCCTTTCCCTGCTTCGTCGGGAAAGAGTCCCCGGCGTTCCCGTCGCATCTCAAGAGGAGGCCCTCTCAACAGGAACGGCGAGAGGAACTCCAGGGTCGTGTCACCATTCCAAGAGTCCCAGAGATGTCTCAGTCCATTCCAGAGGAACCTCTTTTCCCTTCACCGGCTCGTCTTTCACGCCGAGGATCGACTCACACCAAGGTGGCAGGTGGGACAGCCCTGTTTGGAAAGCTTCGTGGGAAAGCCTCGAGGGACAGCCTCGAGGGAAAGCTGCAGATCCCTTGATCCACGTGACAGGAAGCGTGACACTACTGCTGCAGCTCGCGAGGGAAGCGCACGTGCATGCCCCCACTCGAGACGAGGCCTGACTCCCCTGGGGAGACTCAGAAGCACCCCAAGATCCATGGCAACACTGGAGAGGAATCCTCAGGTTCCGGCCCCGACTCCACACAAGGACTGAGGCCCCGGCATGGACGGGAGAGGAATCCCGAGAGGTCCCCTAGCAACTCGCATGGGGACTGGCCTTTCCTGAGGCCACCAGAGCGGGTCCCTGAGGTCCCCGTCGTAACTCGAGAAGACCTGCCGCAACTGGAGAAAATCCAGGAGGTTCTCCCCTTCAGGCGAGATGAGGCCCATTTCCGCTGAGGCGTCTCGAGGCTGATCACACCTCACCTCTGGAACTTCGAAAGGGTCCTTCACACCCTTGGTGCAAATCAAGAAGTTCCCCGACCTAGCCGTCTCCACTCGAGAGGAATCACGAGGGTCCCGCCCACATCCAGAGGAGCCCCGTTTCCGCCTCGTAGCTCGAGATGAGGGATCCTTTCCCTGCTTCGTCAGGAAAGAGTTCCCGGCGTTCCCGTCGCATCTCAAGAGGAGGCCCTCTCAACAGGAACGGTGAGAGGAACTCCAGGGTCGTGCCACCATTCCAAGTGTCCCCCAGATGTCTCAGTCCATTCCAGAGGAACCTCTTTTCCCTTCACCGGCTCGTCTTTCACGCCGAGGATCGACTCACACCAAGGTGGCACGTGGCACAGCCCTGTGGGAAAGCCTCGTGGGAAACCCTCGAGGGACAGCCTCGAGGGAAAGCCACAGATCCCTTGATCCACGTGACAGGAAGTGTGACACTACTGCTGCAGCTCGGGAGGAAAGCGCACGTGCATGCCCCCACTCGAGACGAGGCCTGACTCCCCTGGGGAGACTCAGAAGCACCCCAAGATCCATGGCAACACTGGAGAGGAATCCTCAGGTTCCGGCCCCGACTCCACACAAGGATTGAGGCCCCGGCATGGACGGGAGAGGAATCCCGAGAGGTCCCCTAGCAACTCGCATGGGGACTGGCCTTTCCTGAGGCCACCAGAGCGGGTCCCTGAGGTCCCCGTCGTAACTCGAGAAGACCTGCCGCAACTGGAGAAAATCCAGGAGGTTCTCCCCTCCAGGCGAGATGAGGCCCATTTCCGCTGAGGCGTCTCGAGGCTGATCACACCTCACCTCTGGAACTTCGAAAGGCTCCTTCACACCCTTGGTGCAAATCAAGAAGTTCCCCGACATACCCGTCTCCACTCGAGAGGAATCACGAGGGTCCCGCCCACATCCAGAGGAGCCCCGTTTCCGCCTCGTAGCTCGAGATGAGGGATCCTTTCCCTGCTTCGTCGGGAAAGAGTTCCCGGCGTTCCCGTCGCATCTCAAGAGGCGGCCCTCTCAACAGGAACGGCGAGAGGAACTCCAGGGTCGTGCCACCATTCCAAGAGTCCCCCAGATGTCTCAGTCCATTCCAGAGGAACCTCTTTTCCATTCACCGGCTCGTCTTTCATGCCGAGGATCGACTCACACCAAGGTGGCACGTGGCACAGCCCTGTGGGAAAGCCTCGTGGGAAAGCCTCGAGGGACAGCCTCGAGGGAAAGCTGCAGATCCCTTGATCCACGTGACAGGAAGCGTGACACTACTGCTGCAGCTCGGGAGGAAAGCGCACGTGCATGCCCCCACTCGAGACGAGGCCTGACTCCCCTGGGGTGACTCAGAAGCACCCCAAGATCCGTGGCAACACTGGAGAGGAATCCTCAGGTTCCGGCCCCGACTCCACACAAGGACTGAGGCCCCGGCATGGACGGGAGACGAATCCCGAGAGGTCCCCTAGCAACTCGCATGGGGACTGGCTTTTCCTGAGGCCACCAGAGCGTGTCCCGGAGGTCCCCGTCGTAACTCGAGAAGACCTGCCACAACTCGAGAAAATCCAGGAGGTTCTCCCCTCCAGGCGAGATGAGGCCCATTTCCCCTGAGGCGTCTCAAGGCTGATCACACCTCCCCTCTGGACCTTCGGAAGGGTCCTTCACACCCTTGGTGCAAATCAAGAAGTTCCCCGACCTAGCCGTCTCCACTCGAGAGGAATCACGAGGGTCCCGCCCACATCCAGAGGAGCCCCGTTTCCGCCTCGTAGCTCGAGATGCGGGATCCTTTCCCTGCTTCGTCGGGAAAGAGTTCCCGGCGTTTCAGTCGCATCTCAAGAGGAGGCCCTCTCAACAGGAACGGCGAGAGGAACTCCAGGGTCGTGCCACCATTCCAAGAGTCCCCCAGATGTCTCAGTCCATTCCAGAGGAACCTCGTTTCCCTTCACCGGCTCGTCTTTCACGCCGAGGATCGACTCACACCAAGGTGGCACGTGGCACAGCCCTGTGGGAAAGCCTCGTGGGAAAGCCTCGAGGGACAGCCTCGAGGGAAAGCCACAGATCCCTTGATACACGTGACAGGAAGCGTGACACTACTGCTGCAGCTCGCGAGGGAAGCGCACGTGCATGCCCCCACTCGAGACGAGGACTGACTTCCCTGGGGAGACTCAGAAGCACCCCAAGATCCATGGCAACACTGGAGAGGAATCCTGAGGTTCCGGCCCCGACTCCACACAAGGACTGAGGCCCCGGCATGGACGCGAGAGGAATCCCGAGAGGTCCCCTAGCAACTCGCATGGGGACTGGCCTTCCCTGAGGCCACCAGAGCGGGTCCCTGAGGTCCCCGTCGTAACTCGAGAAGACCTGCCGCAACTCGAGAAAATCCAGGAGGTTCTCCCCTCCAGGCGAGATGAGGCCCATTTCCGCTGAGGCGTCTCGAGGCTGACCACACCTCCCCTCTGGAACTTCGAAAGGGTCCTTCACACCCTTGGTGCAAATCAAGAAGTTCCCCGACATACCCGTCTCCACTCGAGAGGAATCACGAGGGTCCCGCCCACATCCAGAGGAGCCCCGTTTCCGCCTCGTAGCTCGAGATGAGGGATCCTTTCCCTGCTTCGTCGGGAAAGAGTTCCCGGCGTTCCCGTCGCATCTCAAGAGGAGGCCCTCTCAACAGGAACGGCGAGAGGAACTCCAGGGTCGTGCCACCATTCCAAGAGTCCCCCAGATGTCTCAGTCCATTCCAGAGGAACCTCTTTTCCCTTCACCGGCTCGTCTTTCACGCCGAGGATCGACTCACACCAAGGTGGCCCGTGGCACAGCCCTGTGGGAAAGCCTCGTGGAAAGCCTCGAGGGACAGCCTCGAGGGAAAGCCACAGATCCCTTGATCCACGTGACAGGAAGCGTGACACTACTGCTGCAGCGCGGGAGGAAAGCGCACGTGCATGCCCCCACTCGAGACGAGGCCTGACTCCCCTGGGGAGACTCAGAAGCACCCCAAGATCCATGGCAACACTGGAGAGGAATCCTCAGGTTCCGGCCCCGACTCCACACAAGGACTGAGGCCCCGGCATGGACGGGAGAGGAATCCCGAGAGGTCCCCTAGCAACTCGCATGGGGACTGGCCTTTCCTGAGGCCACCAGAGCGGGTCCCTGAGGTCCCCGTCGTAACTCGAGAAGACCTGCCGCAACTCGAGAAAATCCAGGAGGTTCTCCCCTCCAGGCGAGATGAGGCCCATTTCCGCTGAGGCGTCTCGAGGCTGATCACACCTCCCCTCTGGAACTTCGAAAGGGTCCTTCACACCCTTGGTGCAAATCAAGAAGTTCCCCGACATACCCGTCTCCACTCGAGAGGAATCACGAGGGTCCCGCCCACATCCAGAGGAGCCCCGTTTCCGCCTCGTAGCTCGAGATGAGGGATCCTTTCCCTGCTTCGTCGGGAAAGAGTTCCCGGCGTTCCCGTCGCATCTCAAGAGGAGGCCCTCTCAACAGGAACGGCGAGAGGAACTCCAGGGTCGTGCCACCATTCCAAGAGTCCCCCAGATGTCTCAGTCCATTCCAGAGGAACCTCTTTTCCCTTCACCGGCTCGTCTTTCACGCCGAGGATCGACTCACACCAAGGTGGCACGTGGCAAAGCCCTGTGGGAAAGCCTCGTGGGAAAGCCTCGAGGGACAGCCTCGAGGGAAAGCTGCAGATCCCTTGATCCACGTGACAGGAAGCATGACACTACTGCTGCAGCTCGCGAGGGAAGCGCACGTGCATGCCCCCACTCGAGACGAGGCCTGACTCCCCTGGGGAGACTCAGAAGCACCCCAAGATCCATGGCAACACTGGAGAGGAATCCTCAGGTTCCGGCCCCGACTCCACACAAGGACTGAGGCCCCGGCATGGACGGGAGAGGAATCCCGAGAGGTCCCCTAGCAACTCGCATGGGGACTGGCCTTTCCTGAGGCCACCAGAGCGGGTCCCTGAGGTCCCCGTCGTAACTCGAGAAGACCTGCCGCAACTCGAGAAAATCCAGGAGGTTCTCCCCTTCAGGCGAGATGAGGCCCATTTCCGCTGAGGCGTCTCGAGGCTGATCACACCTCACCTCTGGAACTTCGAAAGGGTCCTTCACACCCTTGGTGCAAATCAAGAAGTTCCCCGACCTAGCCGTCTCCACTCGAGAGGAATCACGAGGGTCCCGCCCACATCCAGAGGAGCCCCGTTTCCGCCTCGTAGCTCGAGATGAGGGATCCTTTCCCTGCTTCGTCGGGAAAGAGTTCCCGGCGTTCCCGTCGCATCTCAAGAGGAGGCCCTCTCAACAGGAACGGCGAGAGGAACTCCAGGGTCGTGCCACCATTCCAAGAGTCCCCCAGATGTCTCAGTCCATTCCAGAGGAACCTCTTTTCCCTTCACCGGCTCGTCTTTCACGCCGAGGATCGACTCACACCAAGGTGGCCCGTGGCACAGCCCTGTGGGAAAGCCTCGTGGAAAGCCTCGAGGGACAGCCTCGAGGGAAAGCCACAGATCCCTTGATCCACGTGACAGGAAGCGTGACACTACTGCTGCAGCGCGGGAGGAAAGCGCACGTGCATGCCCCCACACGAGACGAGGCCTGACTCCCCTGGGGAGACTCAGAAGCACCCCAAGATCCATGGCAACACTGGAGAGGAATCCTCAGGTTCCGGCCCCGACTCCACACAAGGACTGAGGCCCCGGCATGGACGGGAGAGGAATCCCGAGAGGTCCCCTAGCAACTCGCATGGGGACTGGCCTTTCCTGAGGCCACCAGAGCGGGTCCCTGAGGTCCCCGTCGTAACTCGAGAAGACCTGCCGCAACTCGAGAAAATCCAGGAGGTTCTCCCCTCCAGGCGAGATGAGGCCCATTTCCGCTGAGGCGTCTCGAGGCTGATCACACCTCCCCACTGGAACTTCGAAAGGGTCCTTCACACCCTTGGTGCAAATCAAGAAGTTCCCCGACATACCCGTCTCCACTCGAGAGGAATCACGAGGGTCCCGCCCACATCCAGAGGAGTCCCGTTTCCGCCTTGTAGCTCGAGATGAGGGATCCTTTCCCTGCTTCGTCGGGAAAGAGTTCCCGGCGTTCCCGTCGCATCTCAAGAGGAGGCCCTCTCAACAGGAACGGCGAGAGGAACTCCAGGGTCGTGCCACCATTCCAAGAGTCCCCCAGATGTCTCAGTCCATTCCAGAGGAACCTGTTTTCCCTTCACCGGCTCGTCTTTCACGCCGAGGATCGACTCACACCAAGGTGGCACGTGGCACAGCCCTGTGGGAAAGCCTCGTGGGAAAGCCTCGAGGGACAGCCTCGAGGGAAAGCTGCAGATCCCTTGATCCACGTGACAGGAAGTATGACACTACTGCTGCAGCTCGCGAGGGAAGCGCACGTGCATGCCCCCACTCGAGACGAGGCCTGACTCCCCTGGGGAGACTCAGAAGCACCCCAAGATCCATGGCAACACTGGAGAGGAATCCTCAGGTTCCGGCCCCGACTCCACACAAGGACTGAGGCCCCGGCATGGACGGGAGAGGAATCCCGAGAGGTCCCCTAGCAACTCGCATGGGGACTGGCCTTCCCTGAGGCCACCAGAGCGGGTCCCTGAGGTCCCCGTCGTAACTCGAGAAGACCTGCCGCAACTCGAGATAATCCAGGAGGTTCTCCCTTCCAGGCGAGATGAGGCCCATTTCCGCTGAGGCGTCTCGAGGCTGACCACACCTCCCCTCTGGAACTTCGAAAGGGTCCTTCACACCCTTGGTGCAAATCAAGAAGTTCCCCGACATACCCGTCTCCACTCGAGAGGAATCACGAGGGTCCCGCCCACATCCAGAGGAGCCCCGTTTCCGCCTCGTAGCTCGAGATGAGGGATCCTTTCCCTGCTTCGTCGGGAAAGAGTTCCCGGCGTTCCCGTCGCATCTCAAGAGGAGGCCCTCTCAACAGGAACGGCGAGAGGAACTCCAGGGTCGTGCCACCATTCCAAGAGTCCCCCAGATGTCTCAGTCCATTCCAGAGGAACCTCTTTTCCCTTCACCGGCTCGTCTTTCATGCCGAGGATCGACTCACACCAAGGTGGCCCGTGGCACAGCCCTGTGGGAAAGCCTCGTGGAAAGCCTCGAGGGACAGCCTCGAGGGAAAGCCACAGATCCCTTGATCCACGTGACAGGAAGCGTGACACTACTGCTGCAGCGCGGGAGGAAAGCGCACGTGCATGCCCCCACTCGAGACGAGGCCTGACTCCCCTGGGGAGACTCAGAAACACCCCAAGATCCATGGCAACACTGGAGAGGAATCCTCAGGTTCCGGCCCCGACTCCACACAAGGACTGAGGCCCCGGCATGGACAGGAGAGGAATCCCGAGAGGTCCCCTAGCAACTCGCATGGGGACTGGCCTTTCCTGAGGCCACCAGAGCGGGTCCCTGAGGTCCCCGTCGTAACTCGAGAAGACCTGCCGCAACTCGAGAAAATCCAGGAGGTTCTCCCCTCCAGGCGAGATGAGGCCCATTTCCGCTGAGGCGTCTCGAGGCTGATCACACCTCCCCTCTGGAACTTCGAAAGGGTCCTTCACACCCTTGGTGCAAATCAAGAAGTACCCCGACATAATCGTCTCCACTCGAGAGGAATCACGAGGGTCCCGCCCACATCCAGAGGAGCCCCGTTTCCGCCTCGTAGCTCGAGATGAGGGATCCTTTCCCTGCTTCGTCGGGAAAGAGATCCCGGCGTTCCCGTCGCATCTCAAGAGGAGGCCCTCTCAACAGGAACGGCGAGAGGAACTCCAGGGTCGTGCCACCATTCCAAGAGTCCCCCAGATATCTCAGTCCATTCCAGAGGAACCTCTTTTCCCTTCACCGGCTCGTCTTTCACGCCGAGGATCGACTCACACCAAGGTGGCCCGTGGCACAGCCCTGTGGGAAAGCCTCGTGGGAAAGCCTCGAGGGACAGCCTCGAGGGAAAGCCACAGATCCCTTGATCCACGTGACAGGAAGCGTGACACTACTGCTGCAGCTCGGGAGGAAAGCGCACGTGCATGCCCCAACTCGAGACGAGGCCTGACTCCCCTGGGGAGACTCAGAAGCACCCCAAGATCCATGGCAACACTGGAGAGGAATCCTCTGGTTCCGGCCCCGACCACACAAGGACTGAGGCCCCGGCATGGACGGGAGAGGAATCCCGAGAGGTCCCCTAGCAACTCGCATGGGGACTGGCCTTTCCTGAGGCCACCAGAGCGGGTCCCTGAGGTCCCCGTCGTAACTCGAGAAGACCTGCCGCAACTCGAGAAAATCCAGGAGGTTCTCCCCTCCAGGCGAGATGAGGCCCATTTCCGCTGAGGCGTCTCGAGGCTGATCACACCTCCCCTCTGGAACTTCGAAAGGGTCCTTCACACCCTTGGTGCAAATCAAGAAGTACCCCGACATAATCGTCTCCACTCGAGAGGAATCACGAGGGTCCCGCCCACATCCAGAGGAGCCCCGTTTCCGCCTCGTAGCTCGAGATGAGGGATCCTTTCCCTGCTTCGTCGGGAAAGAGATCCCGGCGTTCCCGTCGCATCTCAAGAGGAGGCCCTCTCAACAGGAACGGCGAGAGGAACTCCAGGGTCGTGCCACCATTCCAAGAGTCCCCCAGATATCTCAGTCCATTCCAGAGGAACCTCTTTTCCCTTCACCGGCTCGTCTTTCACGCCGAGGATCGACTCACACCAAGGTGGCCCGTGGCACAGCCCTGTGGGAAAGCCTCGTGGGAAAGCCTCGAGGGACAGCCTCGAGGGAAAGCCACAGATCCCTTGATCCACGTGACAGGAAGCGTGACACTACTGCTGCAGCTCGGGAGGAAAGCGCACGTGCATGCCCCAACTCGAGACGAGGCCTGACTCCCCTGGGGAGACTCAGAAGCACCCCAAGATCCATGGCAACACTGGAGAGGAATCCTCTGGTTCCGGCCCCGACCACACAAGGACTGAGGCCCCGGCATGGACGGGAGAGGAATCCCGAGAGGTCCCCTAGCAACTCGCATGGGGACTGGCCTTTCCTGAGGCCACCAGAGCGGGTCCCTGAGGTCCCCGTCGTAACTCGAGAAGACCTGCCGCAACTCGAGAAAATCCAGGAGGTTCTCCCCTCCAGGCGAGATGAGGCCCTTTTCCGCTGAGGCGTCTCGAGGCTGATCACACCTCCCCTCTGGAACTTCGAAAGGGTCCTTCACACCCTTGGTGCAAATCAAGAAGTTCCCCGACCTAGCCGTCTCCACTCGAGAGGAATCACGAGGGTCCCGCCCACATCCAGAGGAGCCCCGTTTCCGCCTCGTAGCTCGAGATGAGGGATCCTTTCCCTGCTTCGTCGGGAAAGAGTTCCCGGCGTTCCCGTCGCATCTCAAGAGGAGGCCCTCTCAACAGGAACGGCGAGAGGAACTCCAGGGTCGTGCCACCATTCCAAGAGTCCCTCAGATGTCTCAGTCCATTCCAGAGGAACCTCTTTTCCCTTCACCGGCTCGTCTTTCACGCCGAGGATCGACTCACACCAAGGTGGCCCGTGGCACAGCCCTGTGGGAAAGCCTCGTGGAAAGCCTCGAGGGACAGCCTCGAGGGAAAGCCACAGATCCCTTGATCCACGTGACAGGAAGCGTGACACTACTGCTGCAGCGCGGGAGGAAAGCGCACGTGCATGCCCCCACACGAGACGAGGCCTGACTCCCCTGGGGAGACTCAGAAGCACCCTAAGATCCATGGCAACACTGGAGAGGAATCCTCAGGTTCCGGCCCCGACTCCACACAAGGACTGAGGCCCCGGCATGGACGGGAGAGGAATCCCGAGAGGTCCCCTAGCAACTCGCATGGGGACTGGCCTTTCCTGAGGCCACCAGAGCGGGTCCCTGAGGTCCCCGTCGTAACTCGAGAAGACCTGCCGCAACTCGAGAAAATCCAGGAGGTTCTCCCCTCCAGGCGAGATGAGGCCCATTTCCGCTGAGGCGTCTCGAGGCTGATCACACCTCCCCACTGGAACTTCGAAAGGGTCCTTCACACCCTTGGTGCAAATCAAGAAGTTCCCCGACATACCCGTCTCCACTCGAGAGGAATCACGAGGGTCCCGCCCACATCCAGAGGAGTCCCGTTTCCGCCTTGTAGCTCGAGATGAGGGATCCTTTCCCTGCTTCGTCGGGAAAGAGTTCCCGGCGTTCCCGTCGCATCTCAAGAGGAGGCCCTCTCAACAGGAACGGCGAGAGGAACTCCAGGGTCGTGCCACCATTCCAAGAGTCCCCCAGATGTCTCAGTCCATTCCAGAGGAACCTGTTTTCCCTTCACCGGCTCGTCTTTCACGCCGAGGATCGACTCACACCAAGGTGGCACGTGGCACAGCCCTGTGGGAAAGCCTCGTGGGAAAGCCTCGAGGGACAGCCTCGAGGGAAAGCTGCAGATCCCTTGATCCACGTGACAGGAAGTATGACACTACTGCTGCAGCTCGCGAGGGAAGCGCACGTGCATGCCCCCACTCGAGACGAGGCCTGACTCCCCTGGGGAGACTCAGAAGCACCCCAAGATCCATGGCAACACTGGAGAGGAATCCTCAGGTTCCGGCCCCGACTCCACACAAGGACTGAGGCCCCGGCATGGACGGGAGAGGAATCCCGAGAGGTCCCCTAGCAACTCGCATGGGGACTGGCCTTCCCTGAGGCCACCAGAGCGGGTCCCTGAGGTCCCCGTCGTAACTCGAGAAGACCTGCCGCAACTCGAGATAATCCAGGAGGTTCTCCCTTCCAGGCGAGATGAGGCCCATTTCCGCTGAGGCGTCTCGAGGCTGACCACACCTCCCCTCTGGAACTTCGAAAGGGTCCTTCACACCCTTGGTGCAAATCAAGAAGTTCCCCGACATACCCGTCTCCACTCGAGAGGAATCACGAGGGTCCCGCCCACATCCAGAGGAGCCCCGTTTCCGCCTCGTAGCTCGAGATGAGGGATCCTTTCCCTGCTTCGTCGGGAAAGAGTTCCCGGCGTTCCCGTCGCATCTCAAGAGGAGGCCCTCTCAACAGGAACGGCGAGAGGAACTCCAGGGTCGTGCCACCATTCCAAGAGTCCCCCAGATGTCTCAGTCCATTCCAGAGGAACCTCTTTTCCCTTCACCGGCTCGTCTTTCATGCCGAGGATCGACTCACACCAAGGTGGCCCGTGGCACAGCCCTGTGGGAAAGCCTCGTGGAAAGCCTCGAGGGACAGCCTCGAGGGAAAGCCACAGATCCCTTGATCCACGTGACAGGAAGCGTGACACTACTGCTGCAGCGCGGGAGGAAAGCGCACGTGCATGCCCCCACTCGAGACGAGGCCTGACTCCCCTGGGGAGACTCAGAAACACCCCAAGATCCATGGCAACACTGGAGAGGAATCCTCAGGTTCCGGCCCCGACTCCACACAAGGACTGAGGCCCCGGCATGGACAGGAGAGGAATCCCGAGAGGTCCCCTAGCAACTCGCATGGGGACTGGCCTTTCCTGAGGCCACCAGAGCGGGTCCCTGAGGTCCCCGTCGTAACTCGAGAAGACCTGCCGCAACTCGAGAAAATCCAGGAGGTTCTCCCCTCCAGGCGAGATGAGGCCCATTTCCGCTGAGGCGTCTCGAGGCTGATCACACCTCCCCTCTGGAACTTCGAAAGGGTCCTTCACACCCTTGGTGCAAATCAAGAAGTACCCCGACATAATCGTCTCCACTCGAGAGGAATCACGAGGGTCCCGCCCACATCCAGAGGAGCCCCGTTTCCGCCTCGTAGCTCGAGATGAGGGATCCTTTCCCTGCTTCGTCGGGAAAGAGATCCCGGCGTTCCCGTCGCATCTCAAGAGGAGGCCCTCTCAACAGGAACGGCGAGAGGAACTCCAGGGTCGTGCCACCATTCCAAGAGTCCCCCAGATATCTCAGTCCATTCCAGAGGAACCTCTTTTCCCTTCACCGGCTCGTCTTTCACGCCGAGGATCGACTCACACCAAGGTGGCCCGTGGCACAGCCCTGTGGGAAAGCCTCGTGGGAAAGCCTCGAGGGACAGCCTCGAGGGAAAGCCACAGATCCCTTGATCCACGTGACAGGAAGCGTGACACTACTGCTGCAGCTCGGGAGGAAAGCGCACGTGCATGCCCCAACTCGAGACGAGGCCTGACTCCCCTGGGGAGACTCAGAAGCACCCCAAGATCCATGGCAACACTGGAGAGGAATCCTCTGGTTCCGGCCCCGACCACACAAGGACTGAGGCCCCGGCATGGACGGGAGAGGAATCCCGAGAGGTCCCCTAGCAACTCGCATGGGGACTGGCCTTTCCTGAGGCCACCAGAGCGGGTCCCTGAGGTCCCCGTCGTAACTCGAGAAGACCTGCCGCAACTCGAGAAAATCCAGGAGGTTCTCCCCTCCAGGCGAGATGAGGCCCTTTTCCGCTGAGGCGTCTCGAGGCTGATCACACCTCCCCTCTGGAACTTCGAAAGGGTCCTTCACACCCTTGGTGCAAATCAAGAAGTTCCCCGACATACCCGTCTCCACTCGAGAGGAATCACGAGGGTCCCGCCCACATCCAGAGGAGTCCCGTTTCCGCCTTGTAGCTCGAGATGAGGGATCCTTTCCCTGCTTCTTCGGGAAAGAGTTCCCGGCGTTCCCGTCGCATCTCAAGAGGAGGCCCTCTCAACAGGAACGGCGAGAGGAACTCCAGGGTCGTGCCACCATTCCAAGAGTCCCCCAGATGTCCCAGTCCATTCCAGAGGAACCTCTTTTCCCTTCACCGGCTCGTCTTTCACGCCGAGGATCGACTCACACCAAGGTGGCACGTGGCACAGCCCTGTGGGAAAGCCTCGTGGGAAAGCCTCGAGGGACAGCCTCGAGGGAAAGCTGCAGATCCCTTGATCCACGTGACAGGAAGCATGACACTACTGCTGCAGCTCGCGAGGGAAGCGCACGTGCATGCGCCCACTCGAGACGAGGCCTGACTCCCCTGGGGAGACTCAGAAGCACCCCAAGATCCATGGCAACACTGGAGAGGAATCCTCAGGTTCCGGCCCCGACTCCACACAAGGACTGAGGCACCGGCATGGACGGGAGAGGAATCCCGAGAGGTCCCCTAGCAACTCGCATGGGGACTGGCCTTTCCTGAGGCCACCAGAGCGGGTCCCTGAGGTCCCTGTCGTAACTCGAGAAGACCTGCCGCAACTCGAGAAAATCCAGGAGGTTCTCCCCTTCAGGCGAGATGAGGCCCATTTCCGCTGAGGCGTCTCGAGGCTGATCACACCTCACCTCTGGAACTTCGAAAGGGTCCTTCACACCCTTGGTGCAAATCAAGGAGTTCCCCGACATACCCGTCTCCACTCGAGAGGAATCACGAGGGTCCCGCCCACATCCAGAGGAGCCCCGTTTCCGCCTCGTAGCTCGAGATGAGGGATCCTTTCCCTGCTTCGTCGGGAAAGAGATCCCGGCGTTCCCGTCGCATCTCAAGAGGAGGCCCTCTCAACAGGAACGGCGAGAGGAACTCCAGGGTCGTGCCACCATTGCAAGAGTCCCCCAGATGTCTCAGTCCATTCCAGAGGAACCTCTTTTCCCTTCACCGGCTCGTCTTTCACGCCGAGGATCGACTCACACCAAGGTGGCCCGTGGCACAGCCCTGTGGGAAAGCCTCGTGGAAAGCCTCGAGGGACAGCCTCGAGGGAAAGCCACAGATCCCTTGATCCACGTGACAGGAAGCGTGACACTACTGCTGCAGCGCGGGAGGAAAGCGCACGTGCATGCCCCCACTCGAGACGAGGCCTGACTCCCCTGGGGAGACTCAGAAGCACCCCAAGATCCATGGCAACACTGGAGAGGAATCCTCAGGTTCCGGCCCCGACTCCACACAAGGACTGAGGCCCCGGCATGGACGGGAGAGGAATCCCGAGAGGTCCCCTAGCAACTCGCATGGGGACTGGCCTTTCCTGAGGCCACCAGAGCGGGTCCCTGAGGTCCCCGTCGTAACTCGAGAAGACCTGCCGCAACTCGAGAAAATCCAGGAGGTTCTCCCCTCCAGGCGAGATGAGGCCCATTTCCGCTGAGGCGTCTCGAGGCTGATCACACCTCCCCTCTGGAACTTCGAAAGGGTCCTTCACACCCTTGGTGCAAATCAAGAAGTTCCCCGACATACCCGTCTCCACTCGAGAGGAATCACGAGGGTCCCGCCCACATCCAGAGGAGTCCCGTTTCCGCCTTGTAGCTCGAGATGAGGGATCCTTTCCCTGCTTCGTCAGGAAAGAGTTCCCGGCGTTCCCGTCGCATCTCAAGAGGAGGCCCTCTCAACAGGAACGGCGAGAGGAACTCCAGGGTCGTGCCACCATTCCAAGAGTCCCCCAGATGTCTCAGTCCATTCCAGAGGAACCTCTTTTCCCTTCACCGGCTCGTCTTTCACGCCGAGGATCGACTCACACCAAGGTGGCACGTGGCACAGCCCTGTGGGAAAGCCTCGTGGGAAAGCCTCGAGGGACAGCCTCGAGGGAAAGCTGCAGATCCCTTGATCCACGTGACAGGAAGCATGACACTACTGCTGCAGCTCGCGAGGGAAGCGCACGTGCATGCCCCCACTCGAGACGAGGCCTGACTCCCCTGGGGAGACTCAGAAGCACCCCAAGATCCATGGCAACACTGGAGAGGAATCCTCAGGTTCTGGCCCCGACTCCACACAAGGACTGAGGCCCCGGCATGGACGGGAGAGGAATCCCGAGAGGTCCCCTAGCAACTCGAATGGGGACTGGCCTTTCCTGAGGCCACCAGAGCGGGTCCCTGAGGTCCCCGTCGTAACTCGAGAAGACCTGCCGCAACTGGAGAAAATCCAGGAGGTTCTCCCCTTCAGGCGAGATGAGGCCCATTTCCGCTGAGGCGTCTCGAGGCTGATCACACCTCACCTCTGGAACTTCGAAAGGGTCCTTCACACCCTTGGTGCAAATCAAGAAGTTCCCCGACCTAGCAGTCTCCACTCGAGAGGAATCACGAGGGTCCCGCCCACATCCAGAGGAGCCCAGTTTCCGCCTCGTAGCTCGAGATGAGGGATCCTTTCCCTGCTTCATCGGGAAAGAGTTCCCGGCGTTTCAGTCGCATCTCAAGTGGAGGCCCTCTCAACAGGAACGGCGAGAGGAACTCCAGGGTCGTGCCACCATTCCAAGAGTCCCCCAGTTGTCTCAGTCCATTCCAGAGGAACCTCTTTTCCCTTCACCGGCTCGTCTTTCACGCCGAGGATCGACTCACACCAAGGTGGCACGTGGCACAGCCCTGTGGGAAAGCCTCGTGGGAAAGCCTCGAGGGACAGCCTCGAGGGAAAGCCACAGATCCCTTGATCCACGTGACAAGAAGCGTGACACTACTGCTGCAGCTCGCGAGGGAAGCGCACGTGCATGCCCCCACTCGAGACGAGGCCTGACTCCCCTGGGGAGACTCAGAAGCACCCCAAGATCCATGGCAACACTGGAGAGGAATCCTCAGGTTCCGGCCCCGACTCCACACAAGGACTGAGGCCCCGGCATGGACGCGAGAGGAATCCCGAGAGGTCCCCTAGCAACTCGCATGGGGACTGGCCTTCCCTGAGGCCACCAGAGCGGGTCCCTGAGGTCCCCGTCGTAACTCGAGAAGACCTGCCGCAACTCGAGAAAATCCAGGAGGTTCTCCCCTCCAGGCGAGATGAGGCCCATTTCCGCTGAGGCGTCTCGAGGCTGACCACACCTCCCCTCTGGAACTTCGAAAGGGTCCTTCACACCCTTGGTGCAAATCAAGAAGTTCCCCGACATACCCGTCTCCACTCGAGAGGAATCACGAGGGTCCCGCCCACATCCAGAGGAGCCCCGTTTCCGCCTCGTAGCTCGAGATGAGGGATCCTTTCCCTGCTTCGTCGGGAAAGAGTTCCCGGCGTTCCCGTCGCATCTCAAGAGGAGGCCCTCTCAACAGGAACGGCGAGAGGAACTCCAGGGTCGTGCCACCATTCCAAGAGTCCCCCAGATGTCTCAGTCCATTCCAGAGGAACCTCTTTTCCCTTCACCGGCTCGTCTTTCATGCCGAGGATCGACTCACACCAAGGTGGCCCGTGGCACAGCCCTGTGGGAAAGCCTCGTGGGAAAGCCTCGAGGGACAGCCTCGAGGGAAAGCCACAGATCCCTTGATCCACGTGACAGGAAGCGTGACACTACTGCTGCAGCGCGGGAGGAAAGCGCACGTGCATGCCCCCACTCGAGACGAGGCCTGACTCCCCTGGGGAGACTCAGAAGCACCCCAAGATCCATGGCAACACTGGAGAGGAATCCTCAGGTTCCGGCCCCGACTCCACACAAGGACTGAGGCCCCGGCATGGACGGGAGAGGAATCCCGAGAGGTCCCCTAGCAACTCGCATGGGGACTGGCCTTTCCTGAGGCCACCAGAGCGGGTCCCTGAGGTCCTCGTCGTAACTCGAGAAGACCTGCCGCAACTCGAGAAAATCCAGGAGGTTCTCCCCTCCAGGCGAGATGAGGCCCATTTCCGCTGAGGCGTCTCGAGGCTGATCACACCTCCCCTCTGGAACTTCGAAAGGGTCCTTCACACCCTTGGTGCAAATCAAGAAGTTCCCCGACATAATCGTCTCCACTCGAGAGGAATCACGAGGGTCCCGCCCACATCCAGAGGAGCCCCGTTTCCGCCTCGTAGCTCGAGATGAGGGATCCTTTCCCTGCTTCGTCGGGAAAGAGATCCCGGCGTTCCCGTCGCATCTCAAGAGGAGGCCCTCTCAACAGGAACGGCGAGAGGAACTCCAGGGTCGTGCCACCATTCCAAGAGTCCCCCAGATATCTCAGTCCATTCCAGAGGAACCTCTTTTCCCTTCACCGGCTCGTCTTTCACGCCGAGGATCGACTCACACC
Organism: Budorcas taxicolor; assembly: GCF_023091745.1. Taxonomy (NCBI): domain Eukaryota; kingdom Metazoa; phylum Chordata; class Mammalia; order Artiodactyla; family Bovidae; genus Budorcas; species Budorcas taxicolor. Next base: position 230,268 of record NW_026292764.1, on the reverse strand, counting down.
AAGGTGGCCCGTGGCACAGCCCTGTGGGAAAGCCTCGTGGGAAAGCCTCGAGGGACAGCCTCGAGGGAAAGCCACAGATCCCTTGATCCACGTGACAGGAAGCGTGACACTACTGCTGCAGCTCGGGAGGAAAGCGCACGTGCATGCCCCAACTCGAGACGAGGCCTGACTCCCCTGGGGAGACTCAGAAGCACCCCAAGATGCATGGCAACACTGGAGAGGAATCCTCTGGTTCCGGCCCCGACCACACAAGGACTGAGGCCCCGGCATGGACGGGAGAGGAATCCCGAGAGGTCCCCTAGCAACTCGCATGGGGACTGGCCTTTCCTGAGACCACCAGAGCGGGTCCCTGAGGTCCCCGTCGTAACTCGAGAAGACCTGCCGCAACTCGAGAAAATCCAGGAGGTTCTCCCCTCCAGGCGAGATGAGGCCCTTTTCCGCTGAGGCGTCTCGAGGCTGATCACACCTCCCCTCTGGAACTTCGAAAGGGTCCTTCACACCCTTGGTGCAAATCAAGAAGTTCCCCGACATACCCGTCTCCACTCGAGAGGAATCACGAGGGTCCCGCCCACATCCAGAGGAGTCCCGTTTCCGCCTTGTAGCTCGAGATGAGGGATCCTTTCCCTGCTTCTTCGGGAAAGAGTTCCCGGCGTTCCCGTCGCATCTCAAGAGGAGGCCCTCTCAACAGGAACGGCGAGAGGAACTCCAGGGTCGTGCCACCATTCCAAGAGTCCCCCAGATGTCCCAGTCCATTCCAGAGGAACCTCTTTTCCCTTCACCGGCTCGTCTTTCACACCGAGGAACGACTCACACCAAGGTGGCACGTGGCACAGCCCTGTGGGAAAGCCTCGTGGGAAAGCCTCGAGGGACAGCCTCGAGGGAAAGCTGCAGATCCCTTGATCCACGTGACAGGAAGCATGACACTACTGCTGCAGCTCGCGAGGGAAGCGCACGTGCATGCCCCCACTCGAGACGAGGCCTGACTCCCCTGGGGAGACTCAGAAGCACCCCAAGATCCATGGCAACACTGGAGAGGAATCCTCAGGTTCCGGCCCCGACTCCACACAAGGACTGAGGCACCGGCATGGACGGGAGAGGAATCCCGAGAGGTCCCCTAGCAACTCGCATGGGGACTGGCCTTTCCTGAGGCCACCAGAGCGGGTCCCTGAGGTCCCTGTCGTAACTCGAGAAGACCTGCCGCAACTCGAGAAAATCCAGGAGGTTCTCCCCTTCAGGCGAGATGAGGCCCATTTCCGCTGAGGCGTCTCGAGGCTGATCACACCTCACCTCTGGAACTTCGAAAGGGTCCTTCACACCCTTGGTGCAAATCAAGAAGTTCCCCGACATACCCGTCTCCACTCGAGAGGAATCACGAGGGTCCCGCCCACATCCAGAGGAGCCCCGTTTCCGCCTCGTAGCTCGAGATGAGGGATCCTTTCCCTGCTTCGTCGGGAAAGAGATCCCGGCGTTCCCGTCGCATCTCAAGAGGAGGCCCTCTCAACAGGAACGGCGAGAGGAACTCCAGGGTCGTGCCACCATTCCAAGAGTCCCCCAGATGTCTCAGTCCATTCCAGAGGAACCTCTTTTCCCTTCACCGGCTCGTCTTTCACGCCGAGGATCGACTCCCACCAAGGTGGCACGTGGCACAGCCCTGTGGGAAAGCCTCGTGGGAAAGCCTCGAGGGACAGCCTCGAGGGAAAGCCACAGATCCCTTGATCCACGTGACAGGAAGCGTGACACTACTGCTGCAGCTCGGGAGGAAAGCGCACGTGCATGCCCCCACTCGAGACGAGGCCTGACTCCCCTGGGGAGACTCAGAAGCACCCCAAGATCCATGGCAACACTGGAGAGAAATCCTCAGGTTCCGGCCCCGACTCCACACAAGGACTGAGGCCCCGGCATGGACGGGAGAGGAATCCCGAGAGGTCCCCTAGCAACTCGCATGGGGACTGGCCTTTCCTGAGGCCACCAGAGCGGGTCCCTGAGGTCCCTGTCGTAACTCGAGAAGACCTGCCGCAACTGGAGAAAATCCAGGAGGTTCTCCCCTTCAGGCGAGATGAGGCCCATTTCCGCTGAGGCGTCTCGAGGCTGATCACACCTCACCTCTGGAACTTCGAAAGGGTCCTTCACACCCTTGGTGCAAATCAAGAAGTTCCCCGACCTAGCCGTCTCCACTCGAGAGGAATCACGAGGGTCCCGCCCACATCCAGAGGAGCCCCGTTTCCGCCTCGTAGCTCGAGATGAGGGATCCTTTCCCTGCTTCGTCGGGAAAGAGATCCCGGCGTTCCCGTCGCATCTCAAGAGGAGGCCCTCTCAACAGGAACGGCGAGAGGAACTCCAGGGTCGTGCCACCATTCCAAGAGTCCCCCAGATGTCTCAGTCCATTCCAGAGGAACCTCTTTTCCCTTCACCGGCTCGTCTTTCACGCCGAGGATCGACTCACACCAAGGTGGCACGTGGCACAGCCCTGTGGGAAAGCCTCGTGGGAAAGCCTCGAGGGACAGCCTCGAGGGAAAGCCACAGATCCCTTGATCCACGTGACAGGAAGCGTGACACTACTGCTGCAGCTCGGGAGGAAAGCGCACGTGCCTGCCCCCACTCGAGACGAGGCCTGACTCCCCTGGGGAGACTCAGAAGCACCCCAAGATCCATGGCAACACTGGAGAGGAATCCTCAGGTTCCGGCCCCGACTCCACACAAGGACTGAGGCCCCGGCATGGACCGGAGAGGAATCCCGAGAGGTCCCCTAGCAACTCGCATGGGGACTGGCCTTTCCTGAGGCCACCAGAGCGGGTCCCTGAGGTCCCTGTCGTAACTCGAGAAGACCTGCCGCAACTGGAGAAAATCCAGGAGGTTCTCCCCTTCAGGCGAGATGAGGCCCATTTCCGCTGAGGCGTCTCGAGGCTGATCACACCTCACCTCTGGAACTTCGAAAGGGTCCTTCACACCCTTGGTGCAAATCAAGAAGTTCCCCGACATACCCGTCTCCACTCGAGAGGAATCACGAGGGTCCCGCCCACATCCAGAGGAGCCCCGTTTCCGCCTCGTAGCTCGAGATGAGGGATCCTTTCCCTGCTTCGTCGGGAAAGAGATCCCGGCGTTCCCGTCGCATCTCAAGAGGAGGCCCTCTCAACAGGAACGGCGAGAGGAACTCCAGGGTCGTGCCACCATTCCAAGAGTCCCCCAGATGTCTCAGTCCATTCCAGAGGAACCTCTTTTCCCTTCACCGGCTCGTCTTTCACGCCGAGGATCGACTCACACCAAGGTGGCACGTGGCACAGCCCTGTGGGAAAGCCTCGTGGGAAAGCCTCGAGGGACAGCCTCGAGGGAAAGCCACAGATCCCTTGATCCACGTGACAGGAAGCGTGACACTACTGCTGCAGCTCGGGAGGAAAGCGCACGTGCATGCCCCCACTCGAGACGAGGCCTGACTCCCCTGGGGAGACTCAGAAGCACCCCAAGATCCATGGCAACACTGGAGAGGAATCCTCAGGTTCCGGCCCCGACTCCACACAAGGACTGAGGCCCCGGCATGGATGGGAGAGGAATCCCGAGAGGTCCCCTAGCAACTCGCATGGGGACTGGCCTTTCCTGAGGCCACCAGAGCGGGTCCCTGAGGTCCCTGTCGTAACTCGAGAAGACCTGCCGCAACTGGAGAAAATCCAGGAGGTTCTCCCCTTCAGGCGAGATGAGGCCCATTTCCGCTGAGGCGTCTCGAGGCTGATCACACCTCCCCTCTGGAACTTCGAAAGGGTCCTTCACACCCTTGGTGCAAATCAAGAAGTTCCCCGACATAATCGTCTCCACTCGAGAGGAATCACGAGGGTCCCGCCCACATCCAGAGGAGCCCCGTTTCCGCCTCGTAGCTCGAGATGAGGGATCCTTTCCCTGCTTCGTCGGGAAAGAGATCCCGGCGTTCCCGTCGCATCTCAAGAGGAGGCCCTCTCAACAGGAACGGCGAGAGGAACTCCAGGGTCGTGCCACCATTCCAAGAGTCCCCCAGATGTCTCAGTCCATTCCAGAGGAACCTCTTTTCCCTTCACCGGCTCGTCTTTCACGCCGAGGATCGACTCACACCAAGGTGGCACGTGGCACAGCCCTGTGGGAAAGCCTCGTGGGACAGCCTCTAGGGACAGCCTCGAGGGAAAGCCACAGATCCCTTGATCCACATGACAGGAAGCGTGACACTACTGCTGCAGCTCGGGAGGAAAGCGCACGTGCATGCCCCCACTCGAGACGAGGCCTGACTCCCCTGGGGAGACTCAGAAGCACCCCAAGATCCATGGCAACACTGGAGAGGAATCCTCAGGTTCCGGCCCCGACTCCACACAAGGACTGAGGCCCCGGCATGGACGGGAGAGGAATCCCGAGAGGTCCCCTAGCAACTCGCATGGGGACTGGCCTTTCCTGAGGCCACCAGAGCGGGTCCCTGAGGTCCCTGTCGTAACTCGAGAAGACCTGCCGCAACTGGAGAAAATCCAGGAGGTTCTCCCCTTCAGGCGAGATGAGGCCCATTTCCGCTGAGGTGTCTCGAGGCTGATCACACCTCACCTCTGGAACTTCGAAAGGGTCCTTCACACCCTTGGTGCAAATCAAGAAGTTCCCCGACATACCCGTCTCCACTCGAGAGGAATCACGAGGGTCCCGCCCACATCCAGAGGAGCCCCGTTTCCGCCTCGTAGCTCGAGATGAGGGATCCTTTCCCTGCTTCGTCGGGAAAGAGATCCCGGCGTTCCCGTCGCATCTCAAGAGGAGGCCCTCTCAACAGGAACGGCGAGAGGAACTCCAGGGTCGTGCCACCATTCCAAGAGTCCCCCAGATGTCTCAGTCCATTCCAGAGGAACCTCTTTTCCCTTCACCGGCTCGTCTTTCACGCCGAGGATCGACTCACACCAAGGTGGCACGTGGCACATCCCTGTGGGAAAGCCTCGAGGGACAGCCTCGAGGGAAAGCCACAGATCCCTTGATCCACGTGACAGGAAGCGTGACACTACTGCTGCAGCTCGGGAGGAAAGCGCACGTGCATGCCCCCACTCGAGACGAGGCCTGACTCCCCTGGGGAGACTCAGAAGCACCCCAAGATCCATGGCAACACTGGAGAGGAATCCTCAGGTTCGGGCCCCGACTCCACACAAGGACTGAGGCCCCGGCATGGACGGGAGAGGAATCCCGAGAGGTCCCCTAGCAACTCGCATGGGGACTGGCCTTTCCTGAGGCCACCAGAGCGGGTCCCTGAGGTCCCTGTCGTAACTCGAGAAGACCTGCCGCAACTGGGGAAAATCCAGGAGGTTCTCCCCTTCAGGCGAGATGAGGCCCATTTCCAATGAGGCGTCTCGAGGCTGATCACACCTCACCTCTGGAACTTCGGAAGGGTCCTTCACACCCTTGGTGCAAATCAAGAAGTTCCCCGACATACCCGTCTCCACTCGAGAGGAATAACGAGGGTCCCGCCCACATACAGAGGAGCCCCGTTTCCGCCTCGTAGCTCGAGATGAGGGATCCTTTCCCTGCTTCGTCGGGAAAGAGATCCCGGCGTTCCCGTCGCATCTCAAGAGGAGGCCCTCTCAACAGGAACGGCGAGAGGAACTCCAGGGTCGTGCCACCATTCCAAGAGTCCCCCAGATGTCTCAGTCCATTCCAGAGGAACCTCTTTTCCCTTCACCGGCTCGTCTTTCACGCCGAGGATCGACTCACACCAAGGTGGCACGTGGCACAGCCCTGTGGGAAAGCCTCGTGGGAAAGCCTCGAGGGACAGCCTCGAGGGAAAGCCACAGATCCCTTGATCCACGTGACAGGAAGCGTGACACTACTGCTGCAGCTCGGGAGGAAAGCGCACGTGCATGCCCCCACTCGAGACGAGGCCTGACTCCCCTGGGGAGACTCAGAAGCACCCCAAGATCCATGGCAACACTGGAGAGGAATCCTCAGGTTCCGGCCCCGACTCCACACAAGGACTGAGGCCCCGGCATGGACGGGAGAGGAATCCCGAGAGGTCCCCTAGCAACTCGCATGGGGACTGGCCTTTCCTGAGGCCACCAGAGCGGGTCCCTGAGGTCCCTGTCGTAACTCGAGAAGACCTGCCGCAACTGGAGAAAATCCAGGAGGTTCTCCCCTTCAGGCGAGATGAGGCCCATTTCCGCTGAGGCGTCTCGAGGCTGATCACACCTCCCCTCTGGAACTTCGAAAGGGTCCTTCACACCCTTGGTGCAAATCAAGAAGTTCCCCGACATAATCGTCTCCACTCGAGAGGAATCACGAGGGTCCCGCCCACATCCAGAGGAGCCCCGTTTCCGCCTCGTAGCTCGAGATGAGGGATCCTTTCCCTGCTTCGTCGGGAAAGAGATCCCGGCGTTCCCGTCGCATCTCAAGAGGAGGCCCTCTCAACAGGAACGGCGAGAGGAACTCCAGGGTCGTGCCACCATTCCAAGAGTCCCCCAGATGTCTCAGTCCATTCCAGAGGAACCTCTTTTCCCTTCACCGGCTCGTCTTTCACGCCGAGGATCGACTCACACCAAGGTGGCACGTGGCACAGCCCTGTGGGAAAGCCTCGTGGGACAGCCTCTAGGGACAGCCTCGAGGGAAAGCCACAGATCCCTTGATCCACATGACAGGAAGCGTGACACTACTGCTGCAGCTCGGGAGGAAAGCGCACGTGCATGCCCCCACTCGAGACGAGGCCTGACTCCCCTGGGGAGACTCAGAAGCACCCCAAGATCCATGGCAACACTGGAGAGGAATCCTCAGGTTCCGGCCCCGACTCCACAAAAGGACTGAGGCCCCGGCATGGACGGGAGTGGAATCCCGAGAGGTCCCCTAGCAACTCGCATGGGGACTGGCCTTTCCTGAGGCCACCAGAGCGGGTCCCTGAGGTCCCTGTCGTAATTCGAGAAGACCTGCCGCAACTGGAGAAAATCCAGGAGGTTCTCCCCTTCAGGCGAGATGAGGCCCATTTCCGCTGAGGTGTCTCGAGGCTGATCACACCTCACCTCTGGAACTTCGAAAGGGTCCTTCACACCCTTGGTGCAAATCAAGAAGTTCCCCGACATACCCGTCTCCACTCGAGAGGAATCACGAGGGTCCCGCCCACATCCAGAGGAGCCCCGTTTCCGCCTCGTAGCTCGAGATGAGGGATCCTTTCCCTGCTTCGTCGGGAAAGAGATCCCGGCGTTCCCGTCGCATCTCAAGAGGAGGCCCTCTCAACAGGAACGGCGAGAGGAACTCCAGGGTCGTGCCACCATTCCAAGAGTCCCCCAGATGTCTCAGTCCATTCCAGAGGAACCTCTTTTCCCTTCACCGGCTCGTCTTTCACGCCGAGGATCGACTCACACCAAGGTGGCACGTGGCACATCCCTGTGGGAAAGCCTCGTGGGAAAGCCTCGAGGGACAGCCTCGAGGGAAAGCCACAGATCCCTTGATCCACGTGACAGGAAGCGTGACACTACTGCTGCAGCTCGGGAGGAAAGCGCACGTGCATGCCCCCACTCGAGACGAGGCCTGACTCCCCTGGGGAGACTCAGAAGCACCCCAAGATCCATGGCAACACTGGAGAGGAATCCTCAGGTTCCGGCCCCGACTCCACACAAGGACTGAGGCCCCGGCATGGACGGGAGAGGAATCCCGAGAGGTCCCCTAGCAACTCGCATGGGGACTGGCCTTTCCTGAGGCCACCAGAGCGGGTCCCTGAGGTCCCTGTCGTAACTCGAGAAGACCTGCCGCAACTGGAGAAAATCCAGGAGGTTCTCCCCTTCAGGCGAGATGAGGCCCATTTCCAATGAGGCGTCTCGAGGCTGATCACACCTCACCTCTGGAACTTCGGAAGGGTCCTTCACACCCTTGGTGCAAATCAAGAAGTTCCCCGACATACCCGTCTCCACTCGAGAGGAATCACGAGGGTCCCGCCCACATACAGAGGAGCCCCGTTTCCGCCTCGTAGCTCGAGATGAGGGATCCTTTCCCTGCTTCGTCGGGAAAGAGATCCCGGCGTTCCCGTCGCATCTCAAGAGGAGGCCCTCTCAACAGGAACGGCGAGAGGAACTCCAGGGTCGTGCCACCATTCCAAGAGTCCCCCAGATGTCTCAGTCCATTCCAGAGGAACCTCTTTTCCCTTCACCGGCTCGTCTTTCACGCCGAGGATCGACTCACACCAAGGTGGCACGTGGCACAGCCCTGTGGGAAAGCCTCGTGGGAAAGCCTCGAGGGACAGCCTCGAGGGAAAGCCACAGATACCTTGATCCACGTGACAGGAAGCGTGACACTACTGCTGCAGCTCGGGAGGAAAGCGCACGTGCATGCCCCCACTCGAGACGAGGCCTGACTCCTCTGGGGAGACTCAGAAGCACCCCAAGATCCATGGCAACACTGGAGAGGAATCCTCAGGTTCCGGCCCCGACTCCACACAAGGATTGAGGCCCCGGCATGGACGGGAGAGGAATCCCGAGAGGTCCCCTAGCAACTCGCATGGGGACTGGCCTTTCCTGAGGCCACCAGAGCGGGTCCCTGAGGTCCCCGTCGTAACTCGAGAAGACCTGCCGCAACTCGAGAAAATCCAGGAGGTTCTCCCCTCCAGGCGAGATGAGGCCCATTTCCGCTGAGGCGTCTCGAGGCTGATCACACCTCCCCTCTGGAACTTCGAAAGGGTCCTTCACACCCTTGGTGCAAATCAAGAAGTTCCCCGACATACCCGTCTCAACTCGAGAGGAATCACGAGGGTCCCGCCCACATCCATAGGAGCCCCGTTTCCGCCTCGTAGCTCGAGATGAGGGATCCTTTCCCTGCTTCGTCGGGAAAGAGTTCCCGGCGTTCCCGTCGCATCTCAAGAGGAGGCCCTCTCAACAGGAACGGCGAGAGGAACTCCAGGGTCGTGCCACCATTCCAAGAGTCTCCCAGATGTCTCAGTCCATTCCAGAGGAACCTCTTTTCCCTTCACCGGCTCGTCTTTCACGCCGAGGATCGACTCACACCAAGGTGGCACGTGGCACAGCCCTGTGGGAAAGCCTCGTGGGAAAGCCTCGAGGGACAGCCTCGAGGGAAAGCCACAGATCCCTTCATCCACGTGACAGGAAGCGTGACACTACTGCTGCAGCTCGCGAGGGAAGGGCACGTGCATGCCCCCACTCGAGACGAGGCCTGACTCCCCTGGGGAGACTCAGAAGCACCCCAAGATCCATGGCAACACTGGAGAGGAATCCTCAGGTTCCGGCCCCGACTCCACACAAGGACTGAGGCCCCGGCATGGACGGGAGAGGAATCCCGAGAGGTCCCCTAGCAACTCGCATGGGGACTGGCCTTTCCTGAGGCCATCAGAGCGGGTCCCTGAGGTCCCCGTCGTAACTCGAGAAGACCTGCCGCAACTCGAGAAAATCCAGGAGGTTCTCCCCTCCAGGCGAGATGAGGCCCATTTCCGCTGAGGCGTCTCGAGGCTGATCACACCTCCCCTCTGGAACTTCGAAAGGGTCCTTCACACCCTTGGTGCAAATCAAGAAGTTCCCCGACATACCCGTCTCCACTCGAGAGGAATCACGAGGGTCCCGCCCACATCCAGAGGAGCCCCGTTTCCGCCTCGTAGCTCGAGATGAGGGATCCTTTCCCTGCTTCGTCGGGAAAGAGTTCCCGGCGTTCCCGTCACATCTCAAGAGGAGGCCCTCTCTACAGGACCGGCGAGAGGAACTCCAGGGTCGTGCCACCATTCCAAGAGTCCCCCAGATGTCTCAGTCCATTCCAGAGGAAACTCTTTTCCCTTCACCGGCTCATCTTTCACGCCGAGGATCGACTCACACCAAGGTGGCACGTGGCACAGCCCTGTGGGAAAGCCTCGTGGGAAAGCCTCGAGGGACAGCCTCGAGGGAAAGCCACAGATCCCTTGATCCACGTGACAGGAAGCGTGACACTACTGCTGCAGCTCGGGAGGAAAGCGCACGTGCATGCCCCCACTCGAGACGAGGCCTGACTCCCCTGGGGAGACTCAGAAGCACCCCAAGATCCATGGCAACACTGGAGAGGAATCCTCAGGTTCCGGCCCCGACTCCACACAAGGACTGAGGCCCCGGCATGGACGGGAGAGGAATCCCGAGAGGTCCCCTAGCAACTCGCATGGGGACTGGCCTTTCCTGAGGTCACCAGAGCGGGTCCCTGAGGTCCCCGTCGTAACTCGAGAAGACCTGCCGCAACTCGAGAAAATCCAGGAGGTTCTCCCCTCCAGGCGAGATGAGGCCCATTTCCGCTGAGGCGTCTCGAGGCTGATCACACCTCCCCTCTGGAACTTCAAAAGGGTCCTTCACACCCTTGGTGCAAATCAAGAAGTTCCCCGACATACCCGTCTCCACTCGAGAGGAATCACGAGGGTCCCGCCCACATCCAGAGGAGCCCCGTTTCCGCCTCGTAGCTCGAGATGAGGGATCCTTTCCCTGCTTCGTCGGGAAAGAGATCCCGGCGTTCCCGTCGCATCTCAAGAGGAGGCCCTCTCAACAGGAACGGCGAGAGGAACTCCAGGGTCGTGCCACCATTCCAAGAGTCCCCCAGATGTCTCAGTCCATTCCAAAGGAACCTCTTTTCCCTTCACCGGCTCGTCTTTCACGCCGAGGATCGACTCACACCAAGGTGGCACGTGGCACAGCCCTGTGGGAAAGCCTCGTGGGAAAGCCTCGAGGGACAGCCTCGAGGGAAAGCCACAGATCCCTTGATCCACGTGACAGGAAGCGTGACACTACTGCTGCAGCTCGGGAGGAAAGCGCACGTGCATGCCCCCACTCGAGACGAGGCCTGACTCCCCTGGGGAGACTCAGAAGCACCCCAAGATCCATGGCAACACTGGAGAGGAATCCTCAGGTTCCGGCCCCGACTCCACACAAGGACTGAGGCCCCGGCATGGACGGGAGAGGAATCCCGAGAGGTCCCCTAGCAACTCGCATGGGGACTGGCCTTTCCTGAGGCCACCAGAGCGGGTCCCTGAGGTCCCTGTCGTAACTCGAGAAGACCTGCCGCAACTGGAGAAAATCCAGGAGGTTCTCCCCTTCAGGCGAGATGAGGCCCATTTCCGCTGAGGCGTCTCGAGGCTGATCACACCTCACCTCTGGAACTTCGAAAGGGTCCTTCACACCCTTGGTGCAAATCAAGAAGTTCCCCGACATACCCGTCTCCACTCGAGAGGAATCACGAGGGTCCCGCCCACATCCAGAGGAGCCCCGTTTCCGCCTCGTAGCTCGAGATGAGGGATCCTTTCCCTGCTTCGTCGGGAAAGAGATCCCGGCGTTCCCGTCGCATCTCAAGAGGAGGCCCTCTCAACAGGAACGGCGAGAGGAACTCCAGGGTCGTGCCACCATTCCAAGAGTCCCCCAGATGTCTCAGTCCATTCCAGAGGAACCTCTTTTCCCTTCACCGGCTCGTCTTTCACGCCGAGGATCGACTCACACCAAGGTGGCACGTGGCACAGCCCTGTGGGAAAGCCTCGTGGGAAAGCCTCGAGGGACAGCCTCGAGGGAAAGCCACAGATCCCTTGATCCACGTGACAGGAAGCGTGACACTACTGCTGCAGCTCGGGAGGAAAGCGCACGTGCATGCCCCCACTCGAGACGAGGCCTGACTCCCCTGGGGAGACTCAGAAGCACCCCAAGATCCATGGCAACACTGGAGAGGAATCCTCAGGTTCCGGCCCCGACTCCACACAAGGACTGAGGCCCCGGCATGGTCGGGAGAGGAATCCCGAGAGGTCCCCTAGCAACTCGCATGGGGACTGGCCTTTCCTGAGGCCACCAGAGCGGGTCCCTGAGGTCCCCGTCGTAACTCGAGAAGACCTGCCGCAACTGGAGAAAATCCAGGAGGTTCTCCCCTTCAGGCGAGATGAGGCCCATTTCCGCTGAGGCGTCTCGAGGCTGATCACACCTCACCTCTGGAACTTCGAAAGGGTCCTTCACACCCTTGGTGCAAATCAAGAAGTTCCCCGACATACCCGTCTCCACTCGAGAGGAATCACGAGGGTCCCGCCCACATCCAGAGGAGCCCCGTTTCCGCCTCGTAGCTCGAGATGAGGGATCCTTTCCCTGCTTCGTCGGGAAAGAGATCCCGGCGTTCCCGTCGCATCTCAAGAGGAGGCCCTCTCAACAGGAACGGCGAGAGGAACTCCAGGGTCGTGCCACCATTCCAAGAGTCCCCCAGATGTCTCAGTCCATTCCAGAGGAACCTCTTTTCCCTTCACCGGCTCGTCTTTCACGCCGAGGATCGACTCACACCAAGGTGGCACGTGGCACAGCCCTGTGGGAAAGCCTCGTGGCAAAGCCTCGAGGGACAGCCTCGAGGGAAAGCCACAGATCCCTTGATCCACGTGACAGGAAGCGTGACACTACTGCTGCAGCTCGGGAGGAAAGCGCACGTGCATGCCCCCACTCGAGACGAGGCCTGACTCCCCTGGGGAGACTCAGAAGCACCCCAAGATCCATGGCAACACTGGAGAGGAATCCTCAGGTTCCGGCCCCGACTCCACACAAGGACTGAGGCCCCGGCATGGACGGGAGAGGAATCCCGAGAGGTCCCCTAGCAACTCGCATGGGGACTGGCCTTTCCTGAGGCCACCAGAGCGGGTCCCTGAGGTCCCTGTCGTAACTCGAGAAGACCTGCCGCAACTGGAGAAAATCCAAGAGGTTCTCCCCTCCAGGCGAGATGAGGCCCATTTCCGCTGAGGCGTCTCGAGGCTGATCACACCTCACCTCTGGAACTTCGAAAGGGTCCTTCACACCCTTGGTGCAAATCAAGAAGTTCCCCGACATACCCGTCTCCACTCGAGAGGAATCACGAGGGTCCCGCCCACATCCAGAGGAGCCCCGTTTCCGCCTCGTAGCTCGAGATGAGGGATCCTTTCCCTGCTTCGTCGGGAAAGAGATCCCGGCGTTCCCGTCGCATCTCAAGAGGAGGCCCTCTCAACAGGAACGGCGAGAGGAACTCCAGGGTCGTGCCACCATTCCAAGAGTCCCCCAGATGTCTCAGTCCATTCCAGAGGAACCTCTTTTCCCTTCACCGGCTCGTCTTTCACGCCGAGGATCGACTCACACCAAGGTGGCACGTGGCACAGCCCTGTGGGAAAGCCTCGTGGGAAAGCCTCGAGGGACAGCCTCGAGGGAAAGCCACAGATCCCTTGATCCACGTGACAGGAAGCGTGACACTACTGCTGCAGCTCGGGAGGAAAGCGCACGTGCATGCCCCCACTCGAGACGAGGCCTGACTCCCCTGGGGAGACTCAGAAGCACCCCAAGATCCATGGCAACACTGGAGAGGAATCCTCAGGTTCCGGCCCCGACTCCACACAAGGACTGAGGCCCCGGCATGGTCGGGAGAGGAATCCCGAGAGGTCCCCTAGCAACTCGCATGGGGACTGGCCTTTCCTGAGGCCACCAGAGCGGGTCCCTGAGGTCCCCGTCGTAACTCGAGAAGACCTGCCGCAACTGGAGAAAATCCAGGAGGTTCTCCCCTTCAGGCGAGATGAGGCCCATTTCCGCTGAGGCGTCTCGAGGCTGATCACACCTCACCTCTGGAACTTCGAAAGGGTCCTTCACACCCTTGGTGCAAATCAAGAAGTTCCCCGACATACCCGTCTCCACTCGAGAGGAATCACGAGGGTCCCGCCCACATCCAGAGGAGCCCCGTTTCCGCCTCGTAGCTCGAGATGAGGGATCCTTTCCCTGCTTCGTCGGGAAAGAGATCCCGGCGTTCCCGTCGCATCTCAAGAGGAGGCCCTCTCAACAGGAACGGCGAGAGGAACTCCAGGGTCGTGCCACCATTCCAAGAGTCCCCCAGATGTCTCAGTCCATTCCAGAGGAACCTCTTTTCCCTTCACCGGCTCGTCTTTCACGCCGAGGATCGACTCACACCAAGGTGGCACGTGGCACAGCCCTGTGGGAAAGCCTCGTGGGAAAGCCTCGAGGGACAGCCTCGAGGGAAAGCCACAGATCCCTTGATCCACGTGACAGGAAGCGTGACACTACTGCTGCAGCTCGGGAGGAAAGCGCACGTGCATGCCCCCACTCGAGACGAGGCCTGACTCCCCTGGGGAGACTCAGAAGCACCCCAAGATCCATGGCAACACTGGAGAGGAATCCTCAGGTTCCGGCCCCGACTCCACACAAGGACTGAGGCCCCGGCATGGACGGGAGAGGAATCCCGAGAGGTCCCCTAGCAACTCGCATGGGGACTGGCCTTTCCTGAGGCCACCAGAGCGGGTCCCTGAGGTCCCTGTCGTAACTCGAGAAGACCTGCCGCAACTGGAGAAAATCCAAGAGGTTCTCCCCTCCAGGCGAGATGAGGCCCATTTCCGCTGAGGCGTCTCGAGGCTGATCACACCTCACCTCTGGAACTTCGAAAGGGTCCTTCACACCCTTGGTGCAAATCAAGAAGTTCCCCGACATACCCGTCTCCACTCGAGAGGAATCACGAGGGTCCCGCCCACATCCAGAGGAGCCCCGTTTCCGCCTCGTAGCTCGAGATGAGGGATCCTTTCCCTGCTTCGTCGGGAAAGAGATCCCGGCGTTCCCGTCGCATCTCAAGAGGAGGCCCTCTCAACAGGAACGGCGAGAGGAACTCCAGGGTCGTGCCACCATTCCAAGAGTCCCCCAGATGTCTCAGTCCATTCCAGAGGAACCTCTTTTCCCTTCACCGGCTCGTCTTTCACGCCGAGGATCGACTCACACCAAGGTGGCACGTGGCACAGCCCTGTGGGAAAGCCTCGTGGGAAAGCCTCGAGGGACAGCCTCGAGGGAAAGCCACAGATCCCTTGATCCACGTGACAGGAAGCGTGACACTACTGCTGCAGCTCGGGAGGAAAGCGCACGTGCATGCCCCCACTCGAGACGAGGCCTGACTCCCCTGGGGAGACTCAGAAGCACCCCAAGATCCATGGCAACACTGGAGAGGAATCCTCAGGTTCCGGCCCCGACTCCACACAAGGACTGAGGCCCCGGCATGGACGGGAGAGGAATCCCGAGAGGTCCCCTAGCAACTCGCATGGGGACTGGCCTTTCCTGAGGCCACCAGAGCGGGTCCCTGAGGTCCCCGTCGTAACTCGAGAAGACCTGCCGCAACTGGAGAAAATCCAGGAGGTTCTCCCCTTCAGGCGAGATGAGGCCCATTTCCGCTGAGGCGTCTCGAGGCTGATCACACCTCACCTCTGGAACTTCGAAAGGGTCCTTCACACCCTTGGTGCAAATCAAGAAGTTCCCCGACATACCCGTCTCCACTCGAGAGGAATCACGAGGGTCCCGCCCACATCCAGAGGAGCCCCGTTTCCGCCTCGTAGCTCGAGATGAGGGATCCTTTCCCTGCTTCGTCGGGAAAGAGATCCCGGCGTTCCCGTCGCATCTCAAGAGGAGGCCCTCTCAAGAGGAACGGCGAGAGGAACTCCAGGGTCGTGCCACCATTCCAAGAGTCCCCCAGATGTCTCAGTCCATTCCAGAGGAACCTCTTTTCCCTTCACCGGCTCGTCTTTCACGCCGAGGATCGACTCACACCAAGGTGGCACGTGGCACAGCCCTGTGGGAAAGCCTCGTGGGAAAGCCTCGAGGGACAGCCTCGAGGGAAAGCCACAGATCCCTTGATCCACGTGACAGGAAGCGTGACACTACTGCTGCAGCTCGGGAGGAAAGCGCACGTGCATGCCCCCACTCGAGACGAGGCCTGACTCCCCTGGGGAGACTCAGAAGCACCCCAAGATCCATGGCAACACTGGAGAGGAATCCTCAGGTTCCGGCCCCGACTCCACACAAGGACTGAGGCCCCGGCATGGACGGGAGAGGAATCCCGAGAGGTCCCCTAGCAACTCGCATGGGGACTGGCCTTTCCTGAGGCCACCAGAGCGGGTCCCTGAGGTCCCTGTCGTAACTCGAGAAGACCTGCCGCAACTGGAGAAAATCCAAGAGGTTCTCCCCTCCAGGCGAGATGAGGCCCATTTCCGCTGAGGCGTCTCGAGGCTGATCACACCTCACCTCTGGAACTTCGAAAGGGTCCTTCACACCCTTGGTGCAAATCAAGAAGTTCCCCGACATACCCGTCTCCACTCGAGAGGAATCACGAGGGTCCCGCCCACATCCAGAGGAGCCCCGTTTCCGCCTCGTAGCTCGAGATGAGGGATCCTTTCCCTGCTTCGTCGGGAAAGAGATCCCGGCGTTCCCGTCGCATCTCAAGAGGAGGCCCTCTCAACAGGAACGGCGAGAGGAACTCCAGGGTCGTGCCACCATTCCAAGAGTCCCCCAGATGTCTCAGTCCATTCCAGAGGAACCTCTTTTCCCTTCACCGGCTCGTCTTTCACGCCGAGGATCGACTCACACCAAGGTGGCACGTGGCACAGCCCTGTGGGAAAGCCTCGTGGGAAAGCCTCGAGGGACAGCCTCGAGGGAAAGCCACAGATCCCTTGATCCACGTGACAGGAAGCGTGACACTACTGCTGCAGCTCAGGAGGAAAGCGCACGTGCATGCCCCCACTCGAGACGAGGCCTGACTCCCCTGGGGAGACTCAGAAGCACCCCAAGATCCATGGCAACACTGGAGAGGAATCCTCAGGTTCCGGCCCCGACTCCACACAAGGACTGAGGCCCCGGCATGGACGGGAGAGGAATCCCGAGAGGTCCCCTAGCAACTCGCATGGGGACTGGCCTTTCCTGAGGCCACCAGAGCGGGTCCCTGAGGTCCCCGTCGTAACTCGAGAAGACCTGCCGCAACTGGAGAAAATCCAGGAGGTTCTCCCCTTCAGGCGAGATGAGGCCCATTTCCGCTGAGGCGTCTCGAGGCTGATCACACCTCACCTCTGGAACTTCGAAAGGGTCCTTCACACCCTTGGTGCAAATCAAGAAGTTCCCCGACATACCCGTCTCCACTCGAGAGGAATCACGAGGGTCCCGCCCACATCCAGAGGAGCCCCGTTTCCGCCTCGTAGCTCGAGATGAGGGATCCTTTCCCTGCTTCGTCGGGAAAGAGATCCCGGCGTTCCCGTCGCATCTCAAGAGGAGGCCCTCTCAACAGGAACGGCGAGAGGAACTCCAGGGTCGTGCCACCATTCCAAGAGTCCCCCAGATGTCTCAGTCCATTCCAGAGGAACCTCTTTTCCCTTCACCGGCTCGTCTTTCACGCCGAGGATCGACTCACACCAAGGTGGCACGTGGCACAGCCCTGTGGGAAAGCCTCGTGGGAAAGCCTCGAGGGACAGCCTCGAGGGAAAGCCACAGATCCCTTGATCCACGTGACAGGAAGCGTGACACTACTGCTGCAGCTCGGGAGGAAAGCGCACGTGCATGCCCCCACTCGAGACGAGGCCTGACTCCCCTGGGGAGACTCAGAAGCACCCCAAGATCCATGGCAACACTGGAGAGGAATCCTCAGGTTCCGGCCCCGACTCCACACAAGGACTGAGGCCCCGGCATGGACGGGAGAGGAATCCCGAGAGGTCCCCTAGCAACTCGCATGGGGACTGGCCTTTCCTGAGGCCACCAGAGCGGGTCCCTGAGGTCCCTGTCGTAACTCGAGAAGACCTGCCGCAACTGGAGAAAATCCAGGAGGTTCTCCCCTTCAGGCGAGATGAGGCCCATTTCCGCTGAGGCGTCTCGAGGCTGATCACACCTCACCTCTGGAACTTCGAAAGGGTCCTTCACACCCTTGGTGCAAATCAAGAAGTTCCCCGACATACCGGTCTCCACTCGAGAGGAATCACGAGGGTCCCGCCCACATCCAGAGGAGCCCCGTTTCCGCCTCGTAGCTCGAGATGAGGGATCCTTTCCCTGCTTCGTCGGGAAAGAGATCCCGGCGTTCCCGTCGCATCTCAAGAGGAGGCCCTCTCAACAGGAACGGCGAGAGGAACTCCAGGGTCGTGCCACCATTCCAAGAGTCCCCCAGATGTCTCAGTCCATTCCAGAGGAACCTCTTTTCCCTTCACCGGCTCGTCTTTCACGCCGAGGATCGACTCACACCAAGGTGGCACGTGGCACAGCCCTGTGGGAAAGCCTCGTGGGAAAGCCTCGAGGGACAGCCTCGAGGGAAAGCCACAGATCCCTTGATCCACGTGACAGGAAGCGTGACACTACTGCTGCAGCTCGGGAGGAAAGCGCACGTGCATGCCCCCACTCGAGACGAGGCCTGACTCCCCTGGGAGACTCAGAAGCACCCCAAGATCCATGGCAACACTGGAGAGGAATCCTCAGTTTCCGGCCCCGACTCCACACAAGGACTGAGGCCCCCGGCATGGACGGGAGAGGAATCCCGAGAGGCCCCCTAGCAACTCGCATGGGGACTGGCCTTTCCTGAGGCCACCAGAGCGGGTCCTTTAAGTCCCCGTCGTAACTCGAGAAGACCTTCCGCAACTCGAGAAAATCCAGGAGGTTCTCCCCTCCAGGCGAGATGAGGCCCATTTCCGCTGAGGCGTCTCGAGGCTGATCACATCTCACCTCTGGAACTTTGAAAGGCTCCTTCACACCCTTGCTGCAAATCAAGAAGTTCCCCGACATACCCGTCTCCACTCGAGAGGAATCACGAGGGTCCCGCCCACATCCAGAGGAGCCCCGTTTCCGCCTAGTAGCTCGAGATGAGGGATCCTTTCCCTGCTTCGTCGGGAAAGAGTTCCCAGCGTTCCCGTCGCATCTCAAGAGGAGGCCCTCTCAACAGGAACGGCGAGAGGAACTCCAGGGTTGTGCCACCTTTCCAAGAGTCCCCCAGATGTCTCAGTCCATTCCAGAGGAACCTCTTTTCCCTTCACCGGCTCGTCTTTCACGCCGAGGATCGACTCACACCAAGGTGGCACGTGGCACAGCCCTGTGGGAAAGCCTCGTGGGAAAGCCTCGAGGGACAGCCTCGAGGGAAAGCCACAGATCCCTTGATCCACGTGACAGGAAGCGTGACACTACTGCTGCAGCTCGGGAGGAAAGCGCACGTGCATGCCCCCACTCGAGACGAGGCCTGACTCCCCTGGGGAGACTCAGAAGCACCCCAAGATCCATGGCAACACTGGAGAGGAATCCTCAGGTTCCGGCCCCGACTCCACATAAGGACTGAGGCCCCGGCATGGACGGGAGAGGAATCCCGAGAGGTCCCCTAGCAACTCGCATGGGGACTTGCCTTTCCTGAGGCCACCAGAGCGGGTCCCTGAAGTCCCCGTCGTAACTCGAGAAGACCTGCCGCAACTCGAGAAAATCCAGGAGGTTCTCCCCTCCAGGCGAGATGAGGCCCATTTCCGCTGAGGCGTCTCGAGGCTGATCACATCTCACCTCTGGAACTTCGAAAGGCTCCTTCACACCCTTGGTGCAAATCAAGAAGTTCCCCGACATGCCCGTCTCCACTCGAGAGGAATCACGAGGGTCCCGCCCACATCCAGAGGAGCCCCGTTTCCGCCTCGTAGCTCGAGATGAGGGATCCTTTCCCTACTTCGTCGGGAAAGAGTTCCCGGCGTTCCCGTCGCATCTCAAGAGGAGGCCCTCTCAACAGGAACGGCGAGAGGAACTCCAGGGTCGTGCCACCATTCCAAGAGTCCCCCAGATGTCTCAGTCCATTCCAGAGGAACCTCTTTTCCCTTCACCGGCTCGTCTTTCACGCCGAGGATCGACTCACACCAAGGTGGCACGTGGCACAGCCCTGTGGGAAAGCCTCGTGGGAAAGCCTCGAGGGACAGCCTCGAGGGAAAGCCACAGATCCCTTGATCCACGTGACAGGAAGCGTGACACTACTGCTGCAGCTCGGGAGGAAAGCGCACGTGCATGCCCCCACTCGAGACGAGGCCTGACTCCCCTGGGGAGACTCAGAAGCACCCCAAGATCCATGGCAACACTGGAGAGGAATCCTCAGGTTCCGGCCCCGACTCCACATAAGAACTGAGGCCCCGGGATGGACGGGAGAGGAATCCCGAGAGGTCCCCTAGCAACTCGCATGGGAACTGGCCTTTCCTGAGGCCACCAGAGCGGGTCCCTGAGGTCCCCGTCGTAACTCGAGAAGACCTGCCGCAACTCGAGAAAATCCAGGAGGTTCTCCCCTCCAGGCGAGATGAGGCCCATTTCCGCTGAGGCGTCTCGAGGCTGATCACACCTCACCTCTGGAACTTTGAAAGGGTCCTTCACACCCTTGGTGCAAATCAAGAAGTTCCCCGACATACCCGTCTCCACTCGAGAGGAATCACGAGGGTCCCGCCCACATCCAGAGGAGCCCCGTTTCCGCCTCGTAGCTCGAGATGAGGGATCCTTTCCCTGCTTCATCGGGAAAGAGTTCCCAGCGTTCCCGTCACATCTCAAGAGGAGGCCCTCTCAACAGGAACGGCGAGAGGAACTCCAGGGTTGTGCAACCTTTACAAGAGTTCCCCAGATGTCTCAGTCCATTCCAGAGGAACCTCTTTTCCCTTCACCGGCTCGTCTTTCACCCCGAGGATCGACTCACACCAAGGTGGCACGTGGCACAGCCCTGTGGGAAAGCCTCGTGGGAAAGCCTCGAGGGACAGCCTCGAGGGAAAGCCACAGATCCCTTGATCCACGTGACAGGAAGCGTGACACTACTGCAGCAGCTCGGGAGGAAAGCGCACGTGCATGCCCCCACTCGAGACGAGGCCTGTCTCCCCTGGGGAGACTCAGAAGCACCCCAAGATCCATGGCAACACTGGAGAGGAATCCTCAGGTTCCGGCCCCGACTCCACACAAGGACTGAGGCCCCGGCATGGACGGGAGAGGAATCCCGAGAGGCCCCCTAGCAACTCGCATGGGGACTGGCCTTTCCTGAGGCCACCAGAGCGGGTCCTTTAAGTCCCCGTCGTAACTCGAGAAGACCTGCCGCAACTCGAGAAAATCCAGGAGGTTCTCCCCTCCAGGCGAGATGAGGCCCATTTCCGCTGAGGCGTCTCGAGGCTGATCACACCTCACCTCTGGAACTTTGAAAGTCTCCTTCACACCCTTGCTGCAAATCAAGAAGTTCCCCGACATACCCGTCTCCACTCGAGAGGAATCACGAGGGTCCCGCCCACATCCAGAGGAGCCCCGTTTCCGCCTCGTAGCTCGAGATGAGGGATCCTTTCCCTGCTTCGTCGGGAAAGAGTTCCCAGCGTTCCCGTCGCATCTCAAGAGGAGGCCCTCTCAACAGGAACGGCGAGAGGAACTCCAGGGTTGTGCCACCTTTCCAAGAGTCCCCCAGATGTCTCAGTCCATTCCAGAGGAACCTCTTTTCCCTTCACCGGCTCGTCTTTCACGCCGAGGATCGACTCACACCAAAGTGGCACGTGGAACAGCCCTGTGGGAAAGCCTCGTGGGAAAGCCTCGAGGGATAGTCTCGAGGGAAAGCCACAGATCCCTTGATCCACGTGACAGGAAGCGTGACACTACTGCTGCAGCTCGGGAGGAAAGCGCACGTGCATGCCCCCACTCGAGACGGGGCCTGACTCCCCTGGGGAGACTCAGAAGCACCCCAAGATCCATGGCAACACTGGAGAGGAATCCTCAGGTTCCGGCCCCGACTCCACATAAGAACTGAGGCCCCGGGATGGACGGGAGAGGAATCCCGAGAGGTCCCCTAGCAACTCGCATGGGAACTGGCCTTTCCTGAGGCCACCAGAGCGGGTCCCTGAGGTCCCCGTCGTAACTCGAGAAGACCTGCCGCAACTCCAGAAAATCCAGGAGGTTCTCCCCTCCAGGCGAGATGAGGCCCATTTCCGCTAGGCGTCTGGATGCTGATCACATCTCACCTCTGGAACTTCGAAAGGCTCCTTCACACCCTTGGTGCAAATCAAGAAGTTCCCCGACATACCCGTCTCCACTCGAGAGGAATCACGAGGGTCCCGCCCACATCCAGAGGAGCCCCGTTTCCGCCTCGTAGCTCGAGATGAGGGATCCTTTCCCTGCTTCGTCGGGAAAGAGTTCCCGGCGTTCCCGTCGCATCTCAAGAGGAGGCCCTCTCAACAGGAATGGCGAGAGGAACTCCAGGGTCGTGCCACCTTTCCAAGAGTCCCCCAGATGTCTCAGTCCATTCCAGAGGAACCTCTTTTCCCTTCACCGGCTCGTCTTTCACCCCGAGGATCGATTCACACCAAGGTGGCACGTGGCACAGCCCTGTGGGAAAGCCTCGTGGGAAAGCCTCGAGGGACAGCCTCGAGGGAAAGCCACAGACCCCTCGATCCACGTGACAGGAAGCGTGACACTACTGCTGCCGCTCGGGAGGAATGCGCACGTGCATGCCCCCACTCGAGACGAGGCCTGACTCCCCTGGGGAGACTCAGAAGCACCCCAAGATCCATGGCAACACTGGAGAGGAATCCTCAGTTTCCGGCCCCGACTCCACACAAGGACTGAGGCCCCGGCATGGACGGGAGAGGAATCCCGAGAGGTCCACTAGCAACTCGCAGGGGACTGGCCTTTCCTGAGGCCACCAGAGCGGGTCCCTGAGGTCCCCGTCGTAACTCGAGAAGACCTGCCGCAACTCGAGAAAATCCAGGAGGTTCTCCCCTCCAGGCGAGATGAGGCCCATTTCCGCTGAGGCGTCTCGAGGCTGATCACACCTCACCTCTGGAACTTTGAAAGTCTCCTTCACACCCTTGCTGCAAATCAAGAAGTTCCCCGACATACCCGTCTCCACTCGAGAGGAATAACGAGGGTCCCGCCCACATCCAGAGGAGCCCCGTTTCCGCCTCGTAACTCGAGATGAGGGATCCTTTCCCTGCTTCGTCGGGAAAGAGTTCCCAGCGTTCCCGTCGCATCTCAAGAGGAGGCCCTCTCAACAGGAACGGCGAGAGGAACTCCAGGGTTGTGCCACCTTTCCAAGAGTCCCCCAGATGTCTCAGTCCATTCCAGAGGAACCTCTTTTCCCTTCACCGGCTCGTCTTTCACGCCGAGGATCGACTCACACCAAGGTGGCACGTGGAACAGCCCTGTGGGAAAGCCTCGTGGGAAAGCCTCGAGGGATAGCCTCGAGGGAAAGCCACAGATCCCTTGATCCACGTGACAGGAAGCGTGACACTACTGCTGCAGCTCGGGAGGAAAGCGCACGTGCATGCCCCCACTCGAGACGAGGCCTGACTCCCCTGGGGAGACTCAGAAGCACCCCAAGATCCATGGCAACACTGGAGAGGAATCCTCAGGTTCCGGCCCCGACTCCACACAAGGACTGAGGCCCCGGGATGGACGCGAGTGGAATCCCGAGAGGTCCCCTAGCAACTCGCATGGGAACTGGCCTTTCCTGAGGCCACCAGAGCGGGTCCCTGAGTTCCCCATCGTAACTCGAGAAGACCTGCCGCAACTCGAGAAAATGCAGGAGGTTCTCCCCTCCAGGCCAGATGAGGCCCATTTCCGCTAGGCGTCTCGATGCTGATCACATCTCACCTCTGGAACTTCCAAAGGCTCCTTCACACCCTTGGTGCAAATCAAGAAGTTCCCCGACATACCCGTCTCCACTCGAGAGGAATCACGAGGGTCCCGCCCACATCCAGAGGAGCCCCGTTTCCGCCTCGTAGCTCGAGATGAGGGATCCTTTCCCTGCTTCGTCGGGAAAGAGTTGCCGGTGTTCCCGTCGCATCTCAAGAGGAGGCCCTCTCAACAGGAACGGCGAGAGGAACTCCAGGGTCGTGCCATCATTCCAAGAGTCCCCCAGATGTCTCAGTCCATTCCAGAGGAACCTCTTTTCCCTTCACCGGCTCGTCTTTCACGCCGAGGATCGACTCACACCAAGGTGGCACGTGGCACAGCCCTGTGGGAAAGCCTCGTGGGAAAGCCTCGAGGAACAGCCTCGAGGGAAAGCCACAGATCCCTTGATCCACGTGACAGGAAGCGTGACAGTAATGCTGCAGCTCGGGAGGAAAGCGCACGTGCATGCCCCCACTCGAGCCGGGGCCTGACTCCCCTGGGGAGACTCAGAAGCACCCCAAGATCCATGGCAACACTGGAGAGGAATCCTCAGGTTCCGGCCCCGACTCCACACAAGGACTGAGGCCCCGGCATGGACGGGAGAGGAATCTCGAGAGGTCCCCTAGCAACTCGCATGGGGACTGGCCTTTCCTGAGGCCACCAGAGCGGGTCCCTGAGGTCCCCGTCGTAACTCGAGAAGACCTGCCGCAACTCGAGAAAATCCAGGAGGTTCTCCCCTCCAGGCGAGATGAGGCCCATTTCCGCTGAGGCGTCTCGAGGCTGATCACACCTCACCTCTGGAACTTTGAAAGGGTCCTTCACACCCTTGGTGCAAATCAAGAAGTTCCCCGACATACCCGTCTCCACTCGAGAGGAATCACGAGGGTCCCGCCCACATCCAGAGGAGCCCCGTTTCCGCCTCGTAGCTCGAGATGAGGGATCCTTTCCCTGCTTCATCGGGAAAGAGTTCCCAGCGTTCCCGTCACATCTCAAGAGGAGGCCCTCTCAACAGGAACGGCGAGAGGAACTCCAGGGTTGTGCCACCTTTCCAAGAGTCCCCCAGATGTCTCAGTCCATTCCAGAGGAACCTCTTTTCCCTTCACCGGCTCGTCTTTCACACCGAGGATCGATTCACACCAAGGTGGCACGTGGCACAGCCCTGTGGGAAAGCCTCGTGGGAAAGCCTCGAGGGACAGCCTCCAGGGAAAGCCACAGACCCCTTGATCCACGTGACAGGAAGCGTGACACTACTGCTGCAGCTCGGGAGGAAAGCGCACGTGCATGCCCCCACTCGAGACGAGGCCTGACTCCCCTGGGGAGACTCAGAAGCACCCCAAGATCCATGGCAACACTGGAGAGGAATCCTCAGGTTCCGGCCCCGACTCCACACAAGGACTGAGGCCCCGGCATGGACGGGAGAGGAATCCCGAGAGGCCCCCTAGCAACTCGCATGGGGACTGGCCTTTCCTGAGGCCACCAGAGCGGGTCCCTGAGGTCCCCGTCGTAACTCGGAGAGACCTGTCGCAACTCGAGAAAATCCAGGAGGTTCTCCCCTCCAGGCGAGATGAGGCCCATTTCCGCTGAGGCGTCTCGAGGCTGATCACACCTCACCTCTGGAACTTTGAAAGGGTCCTTCACACCCTTGGTGCAAATCAAGAAGTTCCCCGACATACCCGTCTCCACTCGAGAGGAATCACGAGGGTCCCGCCCACATCCAGAGGAGCCCCGTTTCCGCCTCGTAGCTCGAGATGAGGGATCCTTTCCCTGCTTCATCGGGAAAGAGTTCCCAGCGTTCCCGTCACATCTCAAGAGGAGGCTCTCTCAACAGGAACGGCGAGAGGAACTCCAGGGTTGTGCCACCTTTCCAAGAGTCCCACAGATGTCTCAGTCCACTCCAGAGGAACCTCTTTTCCCTTCACCGGCTCGTCTTTCACCCCGAGGATCGACTGACACCAAGGTGGCACGTGGCACAGCCCTGTGGGAAAGCCTCGTGGGAAAGCCTCGAGGGACAGCCTTGAGGGAAAGCCACAGATCCCTTGATCCACGTGACAGGAAGCGTGACACTACTGCTGCAGCTCGGGAGGAAAGCGCACGTGCATGCCCCCACTCGAGACGAGGCCTGACTCCCCTGGGGAGACTCAGAAGCACCCCAAGATCCATGGCAACACTGGAGAGGAATCCTCAGGTTCCGGCCCCGACTCCACACAAGGACTGAGGCCCCGGCATGGACGGGAGAGGAATCCCGAGAGGTCCCCTAGCAACTCGCATGGGGACTGGCCTTTCCTGAGGCCATCAGAGCGGGTCCCTGTGGTCCCCGTCGTAACAAGAGAAGACCTGCCGCAACTCGAGAAAATCCAGGAGGTTCTCCCCTCCAGGCGAGATGAGGCCCATTTCCGCTGAGGCGTCTCGAGGCTGATCACATCTCACCTCTGGAACTTCGAAAGGCTCCTTCACACCCTTGGTGCAAATCAAGAAGTTCCCCGACATGCCCGTCTCCACTCGAGAGGAATCACGAGGGTCCCGCCCACATACAGAGGAGCCCCGTTTCCGCCTCGTAGCTCGAGATGAGGGATCCTTTCCCTGCTTCGTCGGGAAAGAGTTCCCGGCGTTCCCGTCGCATCTCAAGAGGAGGCCCTCTCAACAGGAACGGCGAGAGGAACTCCAGGGTCGTGCCACCATTCCAAGAGTCCCCCAGATGTCTCAGTCCATTCCAGAGGAAACTCTTTTCCCTTCACCGGCTCGACTTTCACGCCAAGGATCGACTCACACCAAGGTGGCACGTGGCACAGCCCTGTGGGAAAGCCTCGTGGGAAAGCCTCGAGGGAAAGCCTCGAGGGACAGCCTCGAGGGAAAGCCACAGATCCCTTGATCCACGTGACAGGAAGCGTGACACTACTGCTGCAGCTCGGGAGGAAAGCGCACGTGCATGCCCCCACTCGAGACCGGGCCTGACTCCCCTGGGGAGACTCAGAAGCACCCCAAGATCCATGGCAACACTGGAGAGGAATCCTCAGGTTCCGGCCCCGACTCCACACAAGGACTGAGGCCCCGGCATGGACGGGAGAGGAATCCCAAGAGGTCCCCTAGCAACTCGCATGGCGACTGGCCTTTCCTGAGGCCACCAGAGCGGGTCCCTGAGGTCCCCGTGGTAACTCGAGAAGACCTGCCGCAACTCGAGAAAATCCAGGAGGTTCTCCCCTCCAGGCGAGATGAGGCCCATTTCCGCTGAGGCGTCTCGAGGCTGATCACACCTCACCTCTGGAACTTTGAAAGGGTCCTTCACACCCTTGGTGCAAATCAAGAAGTTCCCCGACATACCCGTCTCCACTCGAGAGGAATCACGAGGGTCCCGCCCACATCCAGAGGAGCCCCGTTTCCGCCTCGTAGCTCGAGATGAGGGATCCTTTCCCTGCTTCATCGGGAAAGAGTTCCCAGCGTTCCCGTCACATCTGAAGAGGAGGCCCTCTCAACAGGAACGGCGAGAAGAACTCCAGGGTTGTGCAACCTTTCCAAGAGTCCCCCAGATGTCTCAGTCCATTCCAGAGGAACCTCTTTTCCCTTCACCGGCTCGTCTTTCACCCCGAGGATCGACTCACACCAAGGTGGCACGTGGCACAGCCCTGTGGGAAAGCCTCGTGGGAAAGCCTCGAGGGACAGCCTCGAGGGAAAGCCACAGATCCCTTGATCCACGTGACAGGAAGCGTGACACTACTGCAGCAGCTCGGGAGGAAAGCGCACGTGCATGCCCCCACTCGAGACAAGGCCTGACTCCCCTGGGGAGACTCAGAAGCACCCCAAGATCCATGGCAACACTGGAGAGGAATCCTCAGGTTCCGGCCCCGACTCCACACAAGGACTGAGGCCCCAGCATGGACGGGAGAGGAAACCCGAGAGGCCCCCTAGCAACTCGCATGGGGACTGGCCTTTCCTGAGGCCACCAGAGCGGGTCCTTTAAGTCCCCGTCGTAACTCGAGAAGACCTGCCGCAACTCCAGAAAATCCAGGAGGTTCTCCCCTCCAGGCGAGATGAGGCCCATTTCCGCTAGGCGTCTCGAGGCTGATCACATCTCACCTCTTTAACTTCGAAAGGCTCCTTCACACCCTTGGTGCAAATCAAGAAGTTCCCCGACATACCCGTCTCCACTCGAGAGGAATCACGAGGGTCCCGCCCACATCCAGAGGAGCCCCGTTTCCGCCTCGTAGCTGGAGATGAGGGATCCTTTCCCTGCTTCGTCGGGAAAGAGTTCCCGGCGTTCCCGTCGCATCTCAAGAGGAGGCCCTCTCAACAGGAACGGCGAGAGGAACTCCAGGGTCGTGCCACCATTCCAAGAGTCCCCCAGATGTCTCAGTCCGTTACAGAGGAACCTCTTTTCCCTTCACCGGCTCGTCTTTCACGCCGAGGATCGACTCACACCAAGGTGGCACGTGGCACAGCCCTGTGGGAAAACCTCGGGGGAAAGCCTCGAGGGACAGCCTCGAGGGAAAGCCACAGATCCCTTGATCCACGTGACAGGAAGCGTGACACTACTGCTGCAGCTCGGGAGGAAAGCGCACGTGCATGCCCCCACTCGAGACGGGGCCTGACTCCCCTGGGGAGACTCAGAAGCACCCCAAGATCCATGGCAACACTGGAGAGGAATCCTCAGGTTCCGGCCCCGATTCCACACAAGGACTGAGGCCCCGGCATGGACGGGAGAGGAATCCCGAGAGGTCCCCTAGCAACTCGAATGGGGACTGGCCTTTCCTGAGGCCACCAGAGCGGGTCCCTGAGGTCCCCGTCGTAACTCGAGAAGACCTGCCGCATCTCGAGAAAATCCGGGAGGTTCTCCCCTCCAGGCGAGATGAGGCCCATTTCCGCTGAGGCGTCTCGAGGCTGATCACACCTCCCCTCTGGAACTTCGAAAGGGTCCTTCACACCCTTGGTGCAAATCAAGAAGTTCCCCGACCTAGCCGTCTCCACTCGAGAGGAATCACGAGGGTCCCGCCCACATCCAGAGGAGCCCCGTTTCCGACTCGTAGCTCGAGATGAGGGATCCTTTCCCTGCTTCGTCGGGAAAGAGTTCCCGGCGTTCCCGTCGCATCTCAAGAGGAGGCCCTCTCAACAGGAACGGCGAGAGGAACTCCAGGGTCGTGCCACCATTCCAAGAGTCCCCCAGATGTCTCAGTCCATTCCAGAGGAACCTCTTTTCCCTTCACAGGCTCGTCTTTCATGCCGAGGATCGACTCACACCAAGGTGGCACGTGGCACAGCCCTGTGGGAAAGCCTCGAGGGACAGCCTCGAGGGAAAGCCACGGATCCCTTGATCCACGTGACAGGAAGCGTGACACTACTGCTGCAGCTCGGGAGGAAAGCGCACGTGCATGCCCCCACTCGAGACGAGGCCTGACTCCCCTGGGGAGACTCAGAAGCACCCCAAGATCCATGGCAACACTGGAGAGGAATCCTCAGGTTCTGGCCCCGACTCCACACAAGGACTGAGGCCCCGGCATGGACGGGAGAGGAATCCTGAGAGGCCCCCTAGCAACTCGCATGAGGACTGGCCTTTCCTAGGCCACCAGAGCGGGTCCTTTAAGTCCCCGTCGTAACTCGAGAAGACCTGCCGCAACTCGAGAAAATCCAGGAGGTTCTCCCCTCCAGGCGAGATGAGGCCCATTTCCGCTAGGCGTCTAGAGGCTGATCACATCTCACCTCTTTATCTTCGAAAGGCTCCTTCACACCCTTGGTGCAAATCAAGAAGTTCCCCGACATACCCGTCTCCACTCGAGAGGAATCACGAGGGTCCCGCCCACATCCAGAGGAGCCCCGTTTCCGCCTCGTAGCTCGAGATGAGGGATCCTTTCCCTGCTTCGTCGGGAAAGAGTTCCCGGCGTTCCCGTCGCATCTCAAGAGGAGGCCCTCTCAACAGGAACGGCGAGAGGAACTCCAGGGTCGTGCCACCATTCCAAGAGTCCCCCAGATGTCTCAGTCTGTTCCCGAGGAACCTCTTTTCCCTTCACCGGCTCGTCTTTCACGCCGAGGATCGACTCACACCAAGGTGGCACGTGGCACAGCCCTGTGGGAAAGCCTCGTGGGAAAGCCTCGAGGGACAGCCTCGAGGGAAAGCCACAGATCCCTTGATCCACGTGACAGGAAGCGTGACACTACTGCTGCAGCTCGGGAGGAAAGCGCACGTGCATGCCCCCACTCGAGACGAGGCCTGACTCCCCTGGGGAGACTCAGATGCACCCCATGATCCATGGCAACACTGGAGAGGAATCCTCAGGTTCCGGCCCCGACTCCACACAAGGACTGAGGCCCCGGCATGGACGGGAGAGGAATCCCGAGAGGTCCCCTAGCAACTCGCATGGGGACTGGCCTTTCCTGAGGCCACCAGAGCGGGTCCCTGAGGTCCCCATCGTAACTCGAGAAGACCTGCCGCAACTCGAGAAAATCCGGGAGGTTCTCCCCTCCAGGCGAGATGAGGCCCATTTCCGCTGAGGCGTCTCGAGCCTGATCACACCTCCCCTCTGGAACTTCGAAAGGGTCCTTCACACCCTTGGTGCAAATCAAGAAGTTCCCCGACCTAGCCGTCTCCACTCGAGAGGAATCAGGAGGGTCCCGCCCACATCCAGAGGAGCCCCGTTTCCGCCTCGTAGCTCGAGATGAGGGATCCTTTCCCTGCTTCGTCGGGAAAGAGTTCCCGGCGTTCCCGTCGCATCTCAAGAGGAGGCCCTCTCAACAGGAACGGCGAGAGGAACTCCAGGGTCGTGCCACCATTCCAAGAGTCCCCCAGATGTCTCAGTCCGTTCCAGAGGAACCTCTTTTCCCTTCACCGGCTCGTCTTTCACGCCGAGGATCAACTCACACCAAGGTGGCACGTGGCACAGCCCTGTGGGAAAGCCTCGTGTGATAGCCTCGTGGGAAATCCTCGAGGGACAGCCTCGAGGGAAAGCCACAGATCCCTTGATCCACGTGACAGGAAGCGTGACACTAATGCTGCAGCTCGGGAGGAAAGCGCACGTGCATGCCCCCACTCGAGACGGCGCCTGACTCCCCTGGGGAGACTCAGAAGCACCCCAAGATCCATGGCAACATTGGAGAGGAATCCTCAGGTTCCGGCCCCGACTCCACACAAGGACTGAGGCCCCGGCATGGATGGGAGAGGAATCCCGAGAGGTCCCCTAGCAACTCGCATGGGGACTGGCCTTTCCTGAGGCCACCAGAGCGGGTCCCTGAGGTCCCCGTCGTAACTCGGAGAGACCTGCCGCAACTCGAGAAAATCCAGGAGGTTCTCCCCTCCAGGCGAGATGAGGCCCATTTCCGCTGAGGCGTCTCGAGGCTGATCACACCTCACCTCTGGAACTTTGAAAGGGTCCTTCACACCCTTGGTGCAAATCAAGAAGTTCCCCGACATACCCGTCTCCACTCGAGAGGAATCACGAGGGTCCCGCCCACATCCAGAGGAGCCCCCTTTCCGCCTCGTAGCTCGAGATGAGGGATCCTTTCCCTGCTTCATCGGGAAAGAGTTCCCAGCGTTCCCGTCACATCTCAAGAGGAGGCTCTCTCAACAGGAACGGCGAGAGGAACTCCAGGGTTGTGCCACCTTTCCAAGAGTCCCACAGATGTCTCAGTCCACTCCAGAGGAACCTCTTTTCCCTTCACCGGCTCGTCTTTCACCCCGAGGATCGACTGACACCAAGGTGGCACGTGGCACAGCCCTGTGGGAAAGCCTCGTGGGAAAGCCTCGAGGGACAGCCTCGAGGGAAAGCCACAGACCCCTTGAACCACGTGACAGGAAGCGTGACACTACTGCTGCAGCTCGGGAGGAAAGCGCACGTGCATGCCCCCACTCGAGATGAGGCCTGACTCCCCTGGGGAGACTCAGAAGCAAACCAAGATCCATGGCAACACTGGAGAGGAATCCTCAGGTTCCGGCCCCGACTCCACACAAGGACTGAGGCCCCGGCATGGACGGGAGAGGAATCCCGAGAGGCCCCCTAGCAACTCGCATGGGGACTGGCCTTTCCTGAGGCCACCCGAGCGGGTCCTTTAAGTCCCCGTCGTAACTCGAGAAGACCTGCCGCAACTCGAGAAAATCCAGGAGGTTCTCCTATCCAGGCGAGATGAGGCCCATTTCCGCTAGGCGTCTCGAGGCTGATCACATCTCACCTCTTTAACTTCGAAAGACTCCTTCACACCCTTGGTGCAAATCAAGAAGTTCCCCGACATACCCGTCTCCACTCGAGAGGAATCACGAGGGTCCCGCCCACATCCAGAGGAGCCCCGTTTCCGCCTCATAGCTCGAGATGAGGGATCCTTTACCTGCTTCGTCGGGAAAGAGTTCCCGGCGTTCCCGTCGCATCTCAAGAGGAGGCCCTCTCAACAGGAACGGCGAGAGGAACTCCAGGGTCGTGCCACCATTCCAAGAGTCCCCCAGATGTCTCAGTCCGTTCCTGAGGAACCTCTTTTCCCTTCACCGGCTCGTCTTTCACGCCGAGGATCGACTCACACCAAGGTGGCACGTGGCACAGCCCTGTGGGAAAGCCTCGAGGGACAGCCTCGAGGGAAAGCCACAGATCCCTTGATCCACGTGACAGGAAGCGTGACACTACTGCTGCAGCTCGGGAGGAAAGCGCACGTGCATGCCCCCACTCGAGACGGGGCCTGACTCCCCTGGGGAGACTCAGAAGCACCCCAAGATCCATGGCAACACTGGAGAGGAATCCTCAGGTTCCGGCCCCGACTCCACACAAGGACTGAGGCCCCGGCATGGACGGGAGAGGAATCCCGAGAGGTCCCCTAGCAACTCGCATGGGGACTGGCCTTTCCTGAGGCCACCAGAGCGGGTCCCTGAGGTCCCCGTCGTAACTCGAGAAGACCTGCCGCAACTCGAGAAAATCCGGGAGGTTCTCCCCTCCAGGCGAGATGAGGCCCATTTCCGCTGAGGCGTCTCGAGGCTGATCACACCTCCCCTCTGGAACTTCGAAAGGGTCCTTCACACCCTTGGTGCAAATCAAGAAGTTCCCCGACCTAGCCGTCTCCACTCGAGAGGAATCACGAGGGTCCCGCCCACATCCAGAGGAGCCCCGTTTCCGCCTCGTAGCTCGAGATGAGGGATCCTTTCCCTGCTTCGTCGGGAAAGAGTTCCCGGCGTTCCCGTCGCATCTCAAGAGGAGGCCCTCTCAACAGGAACGGCGAGAGGAACTTCAGGGTCGTGCCACCATTCCAAGAGTCCGCCAGATGTCTCAGTCCGTTCCAGAGGAACCTCTTTTCCCTTCACCGGCTCGTCTTTCACGCCGAGGATCGACTCACACCAAGGTGGCACGTGGCACAGCCCTGTGGGAAAGCCTCGTGGGAAAGCCTCGAGGGACAGCCTCGAGGGAAAGCCACAGATCCCTTGATCCACGTGACAGGAAGCGTGACACTACTGCTGCAGCTCGGGAGGAAAGCGCACGTGCATGCCCCCACTCGAGACGAGGCCTGACTCCCCTGGGGAGACTCAGATGCACCCCATGATCCATGGCAACACTGGAGAGGAATCCTCAGGTTCCGGCCCCGACTTCACACAAGGACTGAGGCCCCGGCATGGACGGGAGAGGAATCCCGAAAGGTCCCCTAGCAACTCGCATGGGGACTGGCCTTTCCTGAGGCCACCAGAGCGGGTCCCTGTGGTCCCCATCGTAACTCGAGAAGACCTGCCGCAACTCGAGAAAATCCAGGAGGTTCTCCCCTCCAGGCGAGATGAGGCCCATTTCCGCTGAGGCGTCTCGAGGCTGATCACATCTCACCTCTGGAACTTCGAAAGGGTCCTTCACACCCTTGGTGCAAATCAAGAAGTTCCCCGACCTAGCCGTCTCCACTCGAGAGGAATTACGTGGGTCCCGCCCACATCCAGAGGAGCCCCGTTTCCGCCTCGTAGCTCGAGATGAGGGATCCTTTCCCTGCTTCGTCGGGAAAGAGTTCCCGGCGTTCCCGTCGCATCTCAAGAGGAGGCCCTCTCAACAGGAACGGCGAGAGGAACTCCAGGGTCGTGCCACCATTCCAAGAGTCCCCCAGATGTCTCAGTCCGTTCCACAGGAACCTCTTTTCCCTTCACCGGCTCGTCTTTCACGCCGAGGATCGACTCACACCAAGGTGGCACGTGGCACAGCCCTGTGGGAAAGCCTCGAGGGACAGCCTCGAGGGAAAGCCACAGATCCCTTGATCCACGTGACAGGAAGCGTGACACTACTGCTGCAGCTCGGGAGGAAAGCGCACGTGCATGCCCCCATTCGAGACGGGGCCTGAATCCCCTGGGGAGACTCAGAAGCACCCCAAGATCCACGGCAACACTGGAGAGGAATCCTCAGGTTCCGGCCCCGACTCCACACAAGGACTGAGGCCCCGGCATGGACGGGAGAGGAATCCCGAGAGGTCCCCTAGCAACTCGCATGGGGACTGGCCTTTCCTGAGGCCACCAGAGCGGGTCCCTGAGGTCCCCATCGTAACTCGAGAAGACCTGCCGCAACTCGAGAAAATCCGGGAGGTTCTCCCCTCCAGGCGAGATGAGGCCCATTTCCGCTGAGGCGTCTCGAGGCTGATCACACCTCCCCTCTGGAACTTCGAAAGGGTCCTTCACACCCTTGGTGCAACTCAAGAAGTTCCCCGACCTAGCCGTCTCCACTCGAGAGGAATTACGTAGGTCCCGCCCACATCCAGAGGAGCCCCGTTTCCGCCTCGTAGCTCGAGATGAGGGATCCTTTCCCTGCTTCGTCGGGAAAGAGTTCCCGGCGTTCCCGTCGCATCTCAAGAGGAGGCCCTCTCAACAGGAACGGCGAGAGGAACTCCAGGGTCGTGCCACCATTCCAAGAGTTCCCCAGATGTCTCAGTCCGTTCCAGAGGAACCTCTTTTCCCTTCACCGGCTCGTCTTTCACGCCGAGGATCGACTCACACCAAGGTGGCACGTGGCACAGCCCTGTGGGAAAGCCTCGTGGGAAAGCCTCGAGGGACAGCCTCGAGGGAAAGCCACAGATCCCTTGATCCACGTGACAGGAAGCATGACACTAATGCTGCAGCTCGGGAGGAAAACGCACGTGCATGCCCCTACTCGAGACGGGGCCTGACTCCCCTGGGGAGACTCAGAAGCACCCCAAGATCCATGGCAACACTGGAGAGGAATCCTCAGGTTCCGGCCCCGACTCCACACAAGGACTGAGGCCCCGGCATGGACGGGAGAGGAATCCCGAGAGGCCCCATAGCAACTCGCATGGGGACTGGCCTTTCCTGAGGCCACCAGAGCGGGTCCCTGAAATCCCCGTCGTAACTCGAGAAGACCTGCCGCAACTCGAGAAAATCCAATAGGTTCTCCCCTCCAGGCGAGATGAGGCCCATTTCCGCTAGGCGTCTGGAAGCTGATCACATCTCATTTCTGGAACTTCGAAAGGCTCCTTCACACCCTTGGTGCAAATCAAGAAGTTCCCCGACATACCCGTCTCCACTCGAGAGGAATCACGAGGGTCCCGCCCACATCCAGAGGAGCCCCGTTTCCGCCTCGTAGCTCGAGATGAGGGATCCTTTCCCTGCTTCGTCGGGAAAGAGTTCCCGGCGTTCCCGTCGCATCTCAAGAGGAGACCCTCTCAACAGGAACGGCGAGAGGAACTCCAGGGTCGTGCCACCATTCCAAGAGTCCCCCCGATGTCTCAGTCCATTCCATAGGAACCTCTTTTCCCTTCACCGGCTCGTCTTTCACGCCGAGGATTGACTCACACCAAGGTGGCACGTGGCACAGCCCTTTGGGAAAACCTCGGGCGAAAGCCTCGAGGGACAGCCTCGAGGGAAAGACACAGATCCCTTGATCCACGTGACAGGAAGCGTGACACTACTGCTGCAGCTCGGGAGGAAAGCGCACGTGCATGCCTCCACTCGAGACGGGGCCTGACTCCCCTGGGGAGACTCAGAAGCACCCCAAGATCCATGGCAACACTGGAGAGGAATCCTCAGGTTCCGGCCCCGACTCCACACAAGGACTGAGGCCCCGGCATGGACGGGAGAGGAATCCCGAGAGGTCCCCTAGCAACTCGCATGGGGACTGGCCTTTCCTGAGGCCACCAGAGCGGGTCCCTGAGGTCCCCGTCGTAACTCGAGAAGACCTGCCGCAACTCGAGAAAATCCGGGAGGTTCTCCCCTCCAGGCGAGAAGAGGCCCATTTCCGCTGAGGCGTCTCGAGGCTGATCACACCTCCCCTCTGGAACTTCGAAAGGGTCCTTCACACCCTTGGTGCAAATCAAGAAGTTCCCCGACCTAGCCGTCTCCACTCGAGAGGAATCACGAGGGTCCCGCCCACATCCAGAGGAGCCCCGTTTCCGCCTCGTAGCTCGAGATGAGGGATCCTTTCCCTGCTTCGTCGGGAAAGAGTTCCCGGCGTTCCCGTCGCATCTCAAGAGGAGGCCCTCTCAACAGGAACGGCGAGAGGAACTCCAGGGTCGTGCCACCATTCCAAGAGTCCCCCAGATGTCTCAGTCCATTCCAGAGGAACCTCTTTTCCCTTCACAGGCTCGTCTTTCATGCCGAGGATCGACTCACACCAAGGTGGCACGTGGCACAGTCCTGTGGGAAAGCCTCGAGGGACAGCCTCGAGGGAAAGCCACAGATCCCTTGATCCACGTGACAGGAAGCGTGACACTACTGCTGCAGCTCGGGAGGAAAGCGCACGTGCATGCCCCCACTCGAGACGAGGCCTGACTCCCCTGGGGAGACTCAGAAGCACCCCAAGATCCATGGCAACACTGGAGAGGAATCCTCAGGTTCCGGCCCCGACTCCACACAAGGACTGAGGCCCCGGCATGGACGGGAGAGGAATCACGAGAGGCCCCCTAGAAACTCGCATGAGGACTGGCCTTACCTAGGCCACCAGAGCGGGTCCTTTAAGTCCCCGTCGTAACTCGAGAAGACCTGCCGCAACTCGAGAAAATCCAGGAGGTTCTCCCCTCCAGGCGAGATGAGGCCCATTTCCGCTAGGCGTCACGAGGCTGATCGCATCTCACCTCTTTATCTTCGAAAGGCTCCTTCACACCCTTGGTGCAAATCAAGAAGTTCCCCGACATACCCGTCTCCACTCGAGAGGAATCACGAGGGTCCCGCCCACATCCAGAGGAGCCCCGTTTCCGCCTCGTAGCTCGAGATGAGGGATCCTTTCCCTGCTTCGTCGGGAAAGAGTTCCCGGCGTTCCCGTCGCATCTCAAGAGGAGGCCCTCTCAACAGGAACGGCGAGAGGA
This sequence comes from Budorcas taxicolor, assembly GCF_023091745.1. Classification (NCBI taxonomy): domain Eukaryota; kingdom Metazoa; phylum Chordata; class Mammalia; order Artiodactyla; family Bovidae; genus Budorcas; species Budorcas taxicolor. The sequence continues at coordinate 193,711 of NW_026292764.1, read as the reverse complement.
ACTCCAGGGTCGTGCCACCATTCCAAGAGTCCCCCAGATGTCTCAGTCTGTTCCCGAGGAACCTCTTTTCCCTTCACCGGCTCGTCTTTCACGCCGAGGATCGACTCACACCAAGGTGGCACGTGGCACAGCCCTGTGGGAAAGCCTCGTGGGAAAGCCTCGAGGGACAGCCTCGAGGGAAAGCCACAGATCCCTTGATCCACGTGACAGGAAGCGTGACACTACTGCTGCAGCTCGGGAGGAAAGCGCACGTGCATGCCCCCACTCGAGACGAGGCCTGACTCCCCTGGGGAGACTCAGATGCACCCCATGATCCATGGCAACACTGGAGAGGAATCCTCAGGTTCCGGCCCCGACTCCACACAAGGACTGAGGCCCCGGCATGGACGGGAGAGGAATCCCGAGAGGTCCCCTAGCAACTCGCATGGGGACTGGCCTTTCCTGAGGCCACCAGAGCGGGTCCCTGAGGTCCCCATCGTAACTCGAGAAGACCTGCCGCAACTCGAGAAAATCCGGGAGGTTCTCCCCTCCAGGCGAGATGAGGCCCATTTCCGCTGAGGCGTCTCGAGCCTGATCACACCTCCCCTCTGGAACTTCGAAAGGGTCCTTCACACCCTTGGTGCAAATCAAGAAGTTCCCCGACCTAGCCGTCTCCACTCGAGAGGAATCAGGAGGGTCCCGCCCACATCCAGAGGAGCCCCGTTTCCGCCTCGTAGCTCGAGATGAGGGATCCTTTCCCTGCTTCGTCGGGAAAGAGTTCCCGGCGTTCCCGTCGCATCTCAAGAGGAGGCCCTCTCAACAGGAACGGCGAGAGGAACTCCAGGGTCGTGCCACCATTCCAAGAGTCCCCCAGATGTCTCAGTCCGTTCCAGAGGAACCTCTTTTCCCTTCACCGGCTCGTCTTTCACGCCGAGGATCAACTCACACCAAGGTGGCACGTGGCACAGCCCTGTGGGAAAGCCTCGTGTGATAGCCTCGTGGGAAATCCTCGAGGGACAGCCTCGAGGGAAAGCCACAGATCCCTTGATCCACGTGACAGGAAGCGTGACACTAATGCTGCAGCTCGGGAGGAAAGCGCACGTGCATGCCCCCACTCGAGACGGCGCCTGACTCCCCTGGGGAGACTCAGAAGCACCCCAAGATCCATGGCAACATTGGAGAGGAATCCTCAGGTTCCGGCCCCGACTCCACACAAGGACTGAGGCCCCGGCATGGATGGGAGAGGAATCCCGAGAGGTCCCCTAGCAACTCGCATGGGGACTGGCCTTTCCTGAGGCCACCAGAGCGGGTCCCTGAGTTCCCCGTCGTAACTCGGAGAGACCTGCCGCAACTCGAGAAAATCCAGGAGGTTCTCCCCTCCAGGCGAGATGAGGCCCATTTCCGCTGAGGCGTCTCGAGGCTGATCACACCTCACCTCTGGAACTTTGAAAGGGTCCTTCACACCCTTGGTGCAAATCAAGAAGTTCCCCGACATACCCGTCTCCACTCGAGAGGAATCACGAGGGTCCCGCCCACATCCAGAGGAGCCCCCTTTCCGCCTCGTAGCTCGAGATGAGGGATCCTTTCCCTGCTTCATCGGGAAAGAGTTCCCAGCGTTCCCGTCACATCTCAAGAGGAGGCTCTCTCAACAGGAACGGCGAGAGGAACTCCAGGGTTGTGCCACCTTTCCAAGAGTCCCACAGATGTCTCAGTCCACTCCAGAGGAACCTCTTTTCCCTTCACCGGCTCGTCTTTCACCCCGAGGATCGACTGACACCAAGGTGGCACGTGGCACAGCCCTGTGGGAAAGCCTCGTGGGAAAGCCTCGAGGGACAGCCTCGAGGGAAAGCCACAGACCCCTTGAACCACGTGACAGGAAGCGTGACACTACTGCTGCAGCTCGGGAGGAAAGCGCACGTGCATGCCCCCACTCGAGATGAGGCCTGACTCCCCTGGGGAGACTCAGAAGCAAACCAAGATCCATGGCAACACTGGAGAGGAATCCTCAGGTTCCGGCCCCGACTCCACACAAGGACTGAGGCCCCGGCATGGACGGGAGAGGAATCCCGAGAGGCCCCCTAGCAACTCGCATGGGGACTGGCCTTTCCTGAGGCCACCCGAGCGGGTCCTTTAAGTCCCCGGCGTAACTCGAGAAGACCTGCCGCAACTCGAGAAAATCCAGGAGGTTCTCCTATCCAGGCGAGATGAGGCCCATTTCCGCTAGGCGTCTCGAGGCTGATCACATCTCACCTCTTTAACTTCGAAAGACTCCTTCACACCCTTGGTGCAAATCAAGAAGTTCCCCGACATACCCGTCTCCACTCGAGAGGAATCACGAGGGTCCCGCCCACATCCAGAGGAGCCCCGTTTCCGCCTCATAGCTCGAGATGAGGGATCCTTTACCTGCTTCGTCGGGAAAGAGTTCCCGGCGTTCCCGTCGCATCTCAAGAGGAGGCCCTCTCAACAGGAACGGCGAGAGGAACTCCAGGGTCGTGCCACCATTCCAAGAGTCCCCCAGATGTCTCAGTCCGTTCCTGAGGAACCTCTTTTCCCTTCACCGGCTCGTCTTTCACGCCGAGGATCGACTCACACCAAGGTGGCACGTGGCACAGCCCTGTGGGAAAGCCTCGAGGGACAGCCTCGAGGGAAAGCCACAGATCCCTTGATCCACGTGACAGGAAGCGTGACACTACTGCTGCAGCTCGGGAGGAAAGCGCACGTGCATGCCCCCACTCGAGACGGGGCCTGACTCCCCTGGGGAGACTCAGAAGCACCCCAAGATCCATGGCAACACTGGAGAGGAATCCTCAGGTTCCGGCCCCGACTCCACACAAGGACTGAGGCCCCGGCATGGACGGGAGAGGAATCCCGAGAGGTCCCCTAGCAACTCGCATGGGGACTGGCCTTTCCTGAGGCCACCAGAGCGGGTCCCTGAGGTCCCCGTCGTAACTCGAGAAGACCTGCCGCAACTCGAGAAAATCCGGGAGGTTCTCCCCTCCAGGCGAGATGAGGCCCATTTCCGCTGAGGCGTCTCGAGGCTGATCACACCTCCCCTCTGGAACTTCGAAAGGGTCCTTCACACCCTTGGTGCAAATCAAGAAGTTCCCCGACCTAGCCGTCTCCACTCGAGAGGAATCACGAGGGTCCCGCCCACATCCAGAGGAGCCCCGTTTCCGCCTCGTAGCTCGAGATGAGGGATCCTTTCCCTGCTTCGTCGGGAAAGAGTTCCCGGCGTTCCCGTCGCATCTCAAGAGGAGGCCCTCTCAACAGGAACGGCGAGAGGAACTTCAGGGTCGTGCCACCATTCCAAGAGTCCGCCAGATGTCTCAGTCCATTCCAGAGGAACCTCTTTTCCCTTCACCGGCTCGTCTTTCACGCCGAGGATCGACTCACACCAAGGTGGCACGTGGCACAGCCCTGTGGGAAAGCCTCGTGGGAAAGCCTCGAGGGACAGCCTCGAGGGAAAGCCACAGATCCCTTGATCCACGTGACAGGAAGCGTGACACTACTGCTGCAGCTCGGGAGGAAAGCGCACGTGCATGCCCCCACTCGAGACGAGGCCTGACTCCCCTGGGGAGACTCAGATGCACCCCATGATCCATGGCAACACTGGAGAGGAATCCTCAGGTTCCGGCCCCGACTTCACACAAGGACTGAGGCCCCGGCATGGACGGGAGAGGAATCCCGAAAGGTCCCCTAGCAACTCGCATGGGGACTGGCCTTTCCTGAGGCCACCAGAGCGGGTCCCTGTGGTCCCCATCGTAACTCGAGAAGACCTGCCGCAACTCGAGAAAATACAGGAGGTTCTCCCCTCCAGGCGAGATGAGGCCCATTTCCGCTGAGGCGTCTCGAGGCTGATCACATCTCACCTCTGGAACTTCGAAAGGGTCCTTCACACCCTTGGTGCAAATCAAGAAGTTCCCCGACCTAGCCGTCTCCACTCGAGAGGAATTACGTGGGTCCCGCCCACATCCAGAGGAGCCCCGTTTCCGCCTCGTAGCTCGAGATGAGGGATCCTTTCCCTGCTTCGTCGGGAAAGAGTTCCCGGCGTTCCCGTCGCATCTCAAGAGGAGGCCCTCTCAACAGGAACGGCGAGAGGAACTCCAGGGTCGTGCCACCATTCCAAGAGTCCCCCAGATGTCTCAGTCCGTTCCACAGGAACCTCTTTTCCCTTCACCGGCTCGTCTTTCACGCCGAGGATCGACTCACACCAAGGTGGCACGTGGCACAGCCCTGTGGGAAAGCCTCGAGGGACAGCCTCGAGGGAAAGCCACAGATCCCTTGATCCACGTGACAGGAAGCGTGACACTACTGCTGCAGCTCGGGAGGAAAGCGCACGTGCATGCCCCCATTCGAGACGGGGCCTGAATCCCCTGGGGAGACTCAGAAGCACCCCAAGATCCACGGCAACACTGGAGAGGAATCCTCAGGTTCCGGCCCCGACTCCACACAAGGACTGAGGCCCCGGCATGGACGGGAGAGGAATCCCGAGAGGTCCCCTAGCAACTCGCATGGGGACTGGCCTTTCCTGAGGCCACCAGAGCGGGTCCCTGAGGTCCCCATCGTAACTCGAGAAGACCTGCCGCAACTCGAGAAAATCCGGGAGGTTCTCCCCTCCAGGCGAGATGAGGCCCATTTCCGCTGAGGCGTCTCGAGGCTGATCACACCTCCCCTCTGGAACTTCGAAAGGGTCCTTCACACCCTTGGTGCAACTCAAGAAGTTCCCCGACCTAGCCGTCTCCACTCGAGAGGAATTACGTAGGTCCCGCCCACATCCAGAGGAGCCCCGTTTCCGCCTCGTAGCTCGAGATGAGGGATCCTTTCCCTGCTTCGTCGGGAAAGAGTTCCCGGCGTTCCCGTCGCATCTCAAGAGGAGGCCCTCTCAACAGGAACGGCGAGAGGAACTCCAGGGTCGTGCCACCATTCCAAGAGTTCCCCAGATGTCTCAGTCCGTTCCAGAGGAACCTCTTTTCCCTTCACCGGCTCGTCTTTCACGCCGAGGATCGACTCACACCAAGGTGGCACGTGGCACAGCCCTGTGGGAAAGCCTCGTGGGAAAGCCTCGAGGGACAGCCTCGAGGGAAAGCCACAGATCCCTTGATCCACGTGACAGGAAGCGTGACACTAATGCTGCAGCTCGGGAGGAAAACGCACGTGCATGCCCCTACTCGAGACGGGGCCTGACTCCCCTGGGGAGACTCAGAAGCACCCCAAGATCCATGGCAACACTGGAGAGGAATCCTCAGGTTCCGGCCCCGACTCCACACAAGGACTGAGGCCCCGGCATGGACGGGAGAGGAATCCCGAGAGGCCCCATAGCAACTCGCATGGGGACTGGCCTTTCCTGAGGCCACCAGAGCGGGTCCCTGAAATCCCCGTCGTAACTCGAGAAGACCTGCCGCAACTCGAGAAAATCCAATAGGTTCTCCCCTCCAGGCGAGATGAGGCCCATTTCCGCTAGGCGTCTGGAAGCTGATCACATCTCATTTCTGGAACTTCGAAAGGCTCCTTCACACCCTTGGTGCAAATCAAGAAGTTCCCCGACATACCCGTCTCCACTCGAGAGGAATCACGAGGGTCCCGCCCACATCCAGAGGAGCCCCGTTTCCGCCTCGTAGCTCGAGATGAGGGATCCTTTCCCTGCTTCGTCGGGAAAGAGTTCCCGGCGTTCCCGTCGCATCTCAAGAGGAGACCCTCTCAACAGGAACGGCGAGAGGAACTCCAGGGTCGTGCCACCATTCCAAGAGTCCCCCCGATGTCTCAGTCCATTCCATAGGAACCTCTTTTCCCTTCACCGGCTCGTCTTTCACGCCGAGGATTGACTCACACCAAGGTGGCACGTGGCACAGCCCTTTGGGAAAACCTCGGGCGAAAGCCTCGAGGGACAGCCTCGAGGGAAAGACACAGATCCCTTGATCCACGTGACAGGAAGCGTGACACTACTGCTGCAGCTCGGGAGGAAAGCGCACGTGCATGCCTCCACTCGAGACGGGGCCTGACTCCCCTGGGGAGACTCAGAAGCACCCCAAGATCCATGGCAACACTGGAGAGGAATCCTCAGGTTCCGGCCCCGACTCCACACAAGGACTGAGGCCCCGGCATGGACGGGAGAGGAATCCCGAGAGGTCCCCTAGCAACTCGCATGGGGACTGGCCTTTCCTGAGGCCACCAGAGCGGGTCCCTGAGGTCCCCGTCGTAACTCGAGAAGACCTGCCGCAACTCGAGAAAATCCGGGAGGTTCTCCCCTCCAGGCGAGATGAGGCCCATTTCCGCTGAGGCGTCTCGAGGCTGATCACACCTCCCCTCTGGAACTTCGAAAGGGTCCTTCACACCCTTGGTGCAAATCAAGAAGTTCCCCGACCTAGCCGTCTCCACTCGAGAGGAATCACGAGGGTCCCGCCCACATCCAGAGGAGCCCCGTTTCCGCCTCGTAGCTCGAGATGAGGGATCCTTTCCCTGCTTCGTCGGGAAAGAGTTCCCGGCGTTCCCGTCGCATCTCAAGAGGAGGCCCTCTCAACAGGAACGGCGAGAGGAACTCCAGGGTCGTGCCACCATTCCAAGAGTCCCCCAGATGTCTCAGTCCATTCCAGAGGAACCTCTTTTCCCTTCACAGGCTCGTCTTTCATGCCGAGGATCGACTCACACCAAGGTGGCACGTGGCACAGTCCTGTGGGAAAGCCTCGAGGGACAGCCTCGAGGGAAAGCCACAGATCCCTTGATCCACGTGACAGGAAGCGTGACACTACTGCTGCAGCTCGGGAGGAAAGCGCACGTGCATGCCCCCACTCGAGACGAGGCCTGACTCCCCTGGGGAGACTCAGAAGCACCCCAAGATCCATGGCAACACTGGAGAGGAATCCTCAGGTTCCGGCCCCGACTCCACACAAGGACTGAGGCCCCGGCATGGACGGGAGAGGAATCACGAGAGGCCCCCTAGAAACTCGCATGAGGACTGGCCTTACCTAGGCCACCAGAGCGGGTCCTTTAAGTCCCCGTCGTAACTCGAGAAGACCTGCCGCAACTCGAGAAAATCCAGGAGGTTCTCCCCTCCAGGCGAGATGAGGCCCATTTCCGCTAGGCGTCACGAGGCTGATCGCATCTCACCTCTTTATCTTCGAAAGGCTCCTTCACACCCTTGGTGCAAATCAAGAAGTTCCCCGACATACCCGTCTCCACTCGAGAGGAATCACGAGGGTCCCGCCCACATCCAGAGGAGCCCCGTTTCCGCCTCGTAGCTCGAGATGAGGGATCCTTTCCCTGCTTCGTCGGGAAAGAGTTCCCGGCGTTCCCGTCGCATCTCAAGAGGAGGCCCTCTCAACAGGAACGGCGAGAGGAACTCCAGGGTCGTGCCACCATTCCAAGAGTCCCTCAGATGTCTCAGTCCGTTCCAGAGGAACCTCTTTTCCCTTCACCGGCTCGTCTTTCACGCCGAGGATCGACTCCCACCAAGGTGGCACGTGGGACAGCCCTGTGGGAAAGCATCGTGGGAAAGCCTCGAGGGACAGCCTCGAGGGAAAGCCACAGATCCCTGGATCCACGTGACAGGAAGCGTGACACTACTGCTGCACCTCGGGAGGAAAGCGCACGTGCATGTCCCCACTCGAGACGAGGCCTGACTCCCCTGGGGAGACTCAGAAGCACCCCAAGATCCATGGCAACACTGGAGAGGAATCCTCAGGTTCCGGCCCCGACTCCACACAAGGACGGAGGCCCCGGCATGGACGGGAGAGTAATCCCGAGAGGACCCTAGCAACTCGCATGGGGACTGGCCTTTCCTGAGGCCACCAGAGCGGGTCCCTGAGGTCCCCGTCGTAACTCGAGAAGACCTACCGCAAGTCGAGAAAATCCAAGAGGTTCTCCCCTCCAGGCGAGATGAGGCCCATTTCCGCTGAGGCGTCTCGAGCCTGATCACACCTCACCTCTGGAACTTCGAAAGGGTCCTTCACACCCTTGGTGCAAATCAAGAAGTTCCCCGACCTAGCCGTCTCCACTCGAGAGGAATCACGTGGGTCCCGCCCACATCCAGAGGAGCCCCGTTTCCGCCTCGTAGCTCGAGATGAGGGATCCTTTCCCTGCTTCGTCGGGAAACAGTTCCCGGCGTTCCCGTCGCATCTCAAGAGGAGGCCCTCTCAACAAGAACGGCGAGAGGAACTCCAGGGTCGTGCCACCATTCCAAGAGTCCCCCAGATGTCTCAGTCCATTCCAGAGGAACCTCTATTCCCTTCCCCGGCTCGTCTTTCACGCCGAGGATCGACTCACACCAAGGTGGCACGTGGCACAGCCCTGTGGGAAAGCCTCGTGGGAAAGCCTCGAGGGACAGCCTCGAGGGAAAGCCACAGATCCCTGGATCCACGTGACAGGAAGCGTGACACTACTGCTGCAGCTCGGGAGGAAAGCGCACGTGCATGCCCCCACTCGAGACGAGGCCTGACTCCCCTGGGGAGACTCAGATGCACGCCAAGATCCATGGCAACACTGGAGAGGAATCCTCAGGTTCCGGCCCCGACTCCACACAAGGACTGAGGCCCCGGCATGGACGGGAGAGGAATCCCGAGAGGTCCCCTAGCAACTCGCATGGGGACTGGCCTTTCCTGAGGCCACCAGAGCGGGTCCCTGTGGTCCCCATCGTAACTCGAGAAGACCTGCCGCAACTTGAGAAAATCCAGGAGGTTCTCCCCTCCAGGCGACATGAGGCCCATTTCCGCTGAGGCGTCTCGAGGCTGATCACACCTCACCTCTGGAACTTCGAAAGGGTCCTTCACACCCTTGGTGCAAATCAAGAAGTTCCCCGACCTAGCCGTCTCCACTCGAGAGGAATCACGTGGGTCCCGCCCACATCCAGAGGAGCCCCGTTTCCGCCTCGTAGCTCGAGATGAGGGATCCTTTCCCTGCTTCGTCGGGAAAGAGTTCCCGGCGTTCCCGTCGCATCTCAAGAGGAGGCCCTCTCAACAGGAACGGCGAGAGGAACTCCAGGGTCGTGCCACCATTCCAAGAGTCCCCCAGATGTCTCAGTCCATTCCAGAGGAACCTCTTTTCCCTTCACCTGCTCGTCTTTCACGCCGAGGATCGACTCACACCAAGGTGGCCCGTGGCACAGCCCTGTGGGAAAGCCTCGTGGGAAAGCCTCGAGGGACAGCCTCGAGGGAAAGCCACAGATCCCTTGATCCACGTGACAGGGAGCGTGACACTACTGCTGCAGCTCGGGAGGAAAGCGCACGTGCATGCCCCCACTCGAGACGAGGCCTGACTCCCCTGGGGAGACTCAGAAGCACCCCAAGATCCATGGCAACACTGGAGAGGAATCCTCAGGTTCCGGCCCCGACTCCACACAAGGACTGAGGCCCCGGCATGGACGGGAGAGAAATCCCGAGAGGTCCCCTAGCAACTCGCATGGGGACTGGCCTTTCCTGAGGCCACCAGAGCGGGTCCCTGAGGTCCCCGTCGTAACTCGAGAAGACCTGCCGCAACTCGAGAAAATCGAAGAGGTTCTCCCCTCCAGGCGAGATGAGGCCCATTTCCACTGAGGAGTCTCGAGCCTGATCACACCTCACCTCTGGAACTTCGAAAGGGTCCTTCACACCCTTGGTGCAAATCAAGAAGTTCCCCGACATACCCGTCTCCACTCTAGAGGAATCACGAAGGTCCCGCCCACATCCAGAGGATCCCCGTTTCCGCCTCGTAGCTCGAGATGAGGGATCCATTCCCTGCTTCGTCGGGAAAGAGTTCCCGGCGTTCCCGTCGCAACTCAAGAGGAGGCCCTCTCAACAGGAACGGCGAGAGGAACTCCAGGGTCGTGCCACCATTCCAAGAGTCCCCCAGATGTCTCAGTCCGTTCCAGAGGAACCTCTTTTCCCTTCACCGGCTCGTCTTTCACGCCGAGGATCGACTCCCACCAAGGTGGCACGTGGCACAGCCCTGTGGGAAAGCCTCGTGGGAAAGCCTCGAGGGACAGCCTCGAGGGAAAGCCACAGATCCCTGGATCCACGTGACAGGAAGCGTGACACTACTGCTGCACCTCGGGAGGAAAGCGCACGTGCATGCCCCCACTCGAGACGAGGCCTGACTCCCCTGGGGAGACTCAGATGCACGCCAAGATCCATGGCAACACTGGAGAGGAATCCTCAGGTTCCGGCCCCGACTCCACACAAGGACTGAGGCCCCGGCATGGACGGGAGAGGAATCCCGAGAGGTCCCCTAGCAACTCGCATGGGGACTGGCCTTTCCTGAGGCCACCAGAGCGGGTCCCTGTGGTCCCCATCGTAACTCGAGAAGACCTGCCGCAACTTGAGAAAATCCAGGAGGTTCTCCCCTCCAGGCGACATGAGGCCCATTTCCGCTGAGGCGTCTCGAGGCTGATCACACCTCACCTCTGGAACTTCGAAAGGGTCCTTCACACCCTTGGTGCAAATCAAGAAGTTCCCCGACCTAGCCGTCTCCACTCGAGAGGAATCACGTGGGTCCCGCCCACATCCAGAGGAGCCCCGTTTCCGCCTCGTAGCTCGAGATGAGGGATCCTTTCCCTGCTTCGTCGGGAAAGAGTTCCCGGCGTTCCCGTCGCATCTCAAGAGGAGGCCCTCTCAACAGGAACGGCGAGAGGAACTCCAGGGTCGTGCCACCATTCCAAGAGTCCCCCAGATGTCTCAGTCCGTTCCAGAGGAACCTCTTTTCCCTTCACCGGCTCGTCTTTCACGCCGAGGATCGACTCCCACCAAGGTGGCACGTGGCACAGCCCTGTGGGAAAGCCTCGTGGGAAAGCCTCGAGGGACAGCCTCGAGGGAAAGCCACAGATCCCTGGATCCACGTGACAGGAAGCGTGACACTACTGCTGCAGCTCGGGAGGAAAGCGCACGTGCATGCCCCCACTCGAGACGAGGCCTGACTCCCCTGGGGAGACTCAGAAGCACCCCAAGATCCATGGCAACACTGGAGAGGAATCCTCAGGTTCCGGCCCCGACTCCACACAAGGACTGAGGCCCCGGCATGGACGGGAGAGGAATCCCGAGAGGTCCCCTAGCAACTCGCATGGGGACTGGCCTTTCCTGAGGCCACCAGAGCGGGTCCCTGAGGTCCCCGTCGTAACTCGAGAAGACCTGCCACAACTCGAGAAAATCCAGGAGGTTCTCCCCTCCAGGCGAGATGAGGCCCATTTCCGCTAGGCGTCTCGAGGCTGATCACATCTCACCTCTTTATCTTCGAAAGGCTCCTTCACACCCTTGGTGCAAATCAAGAAGTTCCCCGACATACCCGTCTCCACTCGAGAGGAATCACGAGGGTCCCGCCCACATCCAGAGGAGCCCCGTTTCCGCCTCATAGCTCGAGATGAGGGATCCTTTCCCTGCTTCGTCGGGAAAGAGTTCCCGGCGTTCCCGTCGCATCTCAAGAGGAGGCCCTCTCAACAGGAACGGCGAGAGGAACTCCAGGGTCGTGCCACCATTCCAAGAGTCCCCCAGATGTCTCAGTCCGTTCCAGAGGAACCTCTTTTCCATTCACCGGCTCGTCTTTCACGCCGAGGATCGACTCCCACCAAGGTGGCACGTGGCACAGCCCTGTGGGAAAGCCTCGTGGGAAAGCCTCGAGGGACAGCCTCGAGGGAAAGCCACAGATCCCTGGATCCACGTGACAGGAAGCGTGACACTACTGCTGCACCTCGGGAGGAAAGCGCACGTGCATGCCCCCACACGAGACGAGGCCTGACTCCCCTGGGGAGACTCAGATGCACGCCAAGATCCATGGCAACACTGGAGAGGAATCCTCAGGTTCCGGCCCCGACTCCACACAAGGACTGAGGCCCCGGCATGGACGGGAGAGGAATCCCGAGAGGTCCCCTAGCAACTCGCATGGGGACTGGCCTTTCCTGAGGCCACCAGAGCGGGTCCCTGTGGTCCCCATCGTAACTCGAGAAGACCTGCCGCAACTTGAGAAAATCCAGGAGGTTCTCCCCTCCAGGCGACATGAGGCCCATTTCCGCTGAGGCGTCTCGAGGCTGATCACACCTCACCTCTGGAACTTCGAAAGGGTCCTTCACACCCTTGGTGCAAATCAAGAAGTTCCCCGACCTAGCCGTCTCCACTCGAGAGGAATCACGTGTGTCCCGCCCACATCCAGAGGAGCCCCGTTTCCGCCTCGTAGCTCGAGATGAGGGATCCTTTCCCTGCTTCGTCGGGAAAGAGTTCCCGGCGTTCCCGTCGCATCTCAAGAGGAGGCCCTCTCAACAGGAACGGCGAGAGGAACTCCAGGGTCGTGCCACCATTCCAAGAGTCCCCCAGATGTCTCAGTCCATTCCAGAGGAACCTCTATTCCCTTCCCCGGCTCATCTTTCACGCCGAGGATCGACTCCCACCAAGGTGGCACGTGGCACAGCCCTGTGGGAAAGCCTCGTGGGAAAGCCTCGAGGGACAGCCTCGAGGGAAAGCCACAGATCCCTGGATCCACGTGACAGGAAGCGTGACACTACTGCTGCAGCTCGGGAGGAAAGCGCACGTGCATGCCCCCACTCGAGACGAGGCCTGACTCCCCTGGGGAGACTCAGATGCACGCCAAGATCCATGGCAACACTGGAGAGGAATCCTCAGGTTCCGGCCCCGACTCCACACAAGGACTGAGGCCCCGGCATGGACGGGAGAGGAATCCCGAGAGGTCCCCTAGCAACTCGCATGGGGACTGGCCTTTCCTGAGGCCACCAGAGCGGGTCCCTGTGGTCCCCATCGTAACTCGAGAAGACCTGCCGCAACTTGAGAAAATCCAGGAGGTTCTCCCCTCCAGGCGACATGAGGCCCATTTCCGCTGAGGCGTCTCGAGGCTGATCACACCTCACCTCTGGAACTTCGAAAGGGTCCTTCACACCCTTGGTGCAAATCAAGAAGTTCCCCGACCTAGCCGTCTCCACTCGAGAGGAATCACGTGGGTCCCGCCCACATCCAGAGGAGCCCCGTTTCCGCCTCGTAGCTCGAGATGAGGGATCCTTTCCCTGCTTCGTCGGGAAAGAGTTCCCGGCGTTCCCGTCGCATCTCAAGAGGAGGCCCTCTCAACAGGAACGGCGAGAGGAACTCCAGGGTCGTGCCACCATTCCAAGAGTCCCCCAGATGTCTCAGTCCATTCCAGAGGAACCTCTTTTCCCTTCACCTGCTCGTCTTTCACGCCGAGGATCGACTCACACCAAGGTGGCCCGTGGCACAGCCCTGTGGGAAAGCCTCGTGGGAAAGCCTCGAGGGACAGCCTCGAGGGAAAGCCACAGATCCCTTGATCCACGTGACAGGGAGCGTGACACTACTGCTGCAGCTCGGGAGGAAAGCGCACGTGCATGCCCCCACTCGAGACGAGGCCTGACTCCCCTGGGGAGACTCAGAAGCACCCCAAGATCCATGGCAACACTGGAGAGGAATCCTCAGGTTCCGGCCCCGACTCCACACAAGGACTGAGGCCCCGGCATGGACGGGAGAGAAATCCCGAGAGGTCCCCTAGCAACTCGCATGGGGACTGGCCTTTCCTGAGGCCACCAGAGCGGGTCCCTGAGGTCCCCGTCGTAACTCGAGAAGACCTGCCGCAACTCGAGAAAATCGAAGAGGTTCTCCCCTCCAGGCGAGATGAGGCCCATTTCCACTGAGGAGTCTCGAGCCTGATCACACCTCACCTCTGGAACTTCGAAAGGGTCCTTCACACCCTTGGTGCAAATCAAGAAGTTCCCCGACATACCCGTCTCCACTCTAGAGGAATCACGAAGGTCCCGCCCACATCCAGAGGATCCCCGTTTCCGCCTCGTAGCTCGAGATGAGGGATCCATTCCCTGCTTCGTCGGGAAAGAGTTCCCGGCGTTCCCGTCGCAACTCAAGAGGAGGCCCTCTCAACAGGAACGGCGAGAGGAACTCCAGGGTCGTGCCACCATTCCAAGAGTCCCCCAGATGTCTCAGTCCGTTCCAGAGGAACCTCTTTTCCCTTCACCGGCTCGTCTTTCACGCCGAGGATCGACTCCCACCAAGGTGGCACGTGGCACAGCCCTGTGGGAAAGCCTCGTGGGAAAGCCTCGAGGGACAGCCTCGAGGGAAAGCCACAGATCCCTGGATCCACGTGACAGGAAGCGTGACACTACTGCTGCACCTCGGGAGGAAAGCGCACGTGCATGCCCCCACTCGAGACGAGGCCTGACTCCCCTGGGGAGACTCAGATGCACGCCAAGATCCATGGCAACACTGGAGAGGAATCCTCAGGTTCCGGCCCCGACTCCACACAAGGACTGAGGCCCCGGCATGGACGGGAGAGGAATCCCGAGAGGTCCCCTAGCAACTCGCATGGGGACTGGCCTTTCCTGAGGCCACCAGAGCGGGTCCCTGTGGTCCCCATCGTAACTCGAGAAGACCTGCCGCAACTTGAGAAAATCCAGGAGGTTCTCCCCTCCAGGCGACATGAGGCCCATTTCCGCTGAGGCGTCTCGAGGCTGATCACACCTCACCTCTGGAACTTCGAAAGGGTCCTTCACACCCTTGGTGCAAATCAAGAAGTTCCCCGACCTAGCCGTCTCCACTCGAGAGGAATCACGTGGGTCCCGCCCACATCCAGAGGAGCCCCGTTTCCGCCTCGTAGCTCGAGATGAGGGATCCTTTCCCTGCTTCGTCGGGAAAGAGTTCCCGGCGTTCCCGTCGCATCTCAAGAGGAGGCCCTCTCAACAGGAACGGCGAGAGGAACTCCAGGGTCGTGCCACCATTCCAAGAGTCCCCCAGATGTCTCAGTCCGTTCCAGAGGAACCTCTTTTCCCTTCACCGGCTCGTCTTTCACGCCGAGGATCGACTCCCACCAAGGTGGCACGTGGCACAGCCCTGTGGGAAAGCCTCGTGGGAAAGCCTCGAGGGACAGCCTCGAGGGAAAGCCACAGATCCCTGGATCCACGTGACAGGAAGCGTGACACTACTGCTGCAGCTCGGGAGGAAAGCGCACGTGCATGCCCCCACTCGAGACGAGGCCTGACTCCCCTGGGGAGACTCAGAAGCACCCCAAGATCCATGGCAACACTGGAGAGGAATCCTCAGGTTCCGGCCCCGACTCCACACAAGGACTGAGGCCCCGGCATGGACGGGAGAGGAATCCCGAGAGGTCCCCTAGCAACTCGCATGGGGACTGGCCTTTCCTGAGGCCACCAGAGCGGGTCCCTGAGGTCCCCGTCGTAACTCGAGAAGACCTGCCACAACTCGAGAAAATCCAGGAGGTTCTCCCCTCCAGGCGAGATGAGGCCCATTTCCGCTAGGCGTCTCGAGGCTGATCACATCTCACCTCTTTATCTTCGAAAGGCTCCTTCACACCCTTGGTGCAAATCAAGAAGTTCCCCGACATACCCGTCTCCACTCGAGAGGAATCACGAGGGTCCCGCCCACATCCAGAGGAGCCCCGTTTCCGCCTCATAGCTCGAGATGAGGGATCCTTTCCCTGCTTCGTCGGGAAAGAGTTCCCGGCGTTCCCGTCGCATCTCAAGAGGAGGCCCTCTCAACAGGAACGGCGAGAGGAACTCCAGGGTCGTGCCACCATTCCAAGAGTCCCCCAGATGTCTCAGTCCGTTCCAGAGGAACCTCTTTTCCCTTCACCGGCTCGTCTTTCACGCCGAGGATCGACTCCCACCAAGGTGGCACGTGGCACAGCCCTGTGGGAAAGCCTCGTGGGAAAGCCTCGAGGGACAGCCTCGAGGGAAAGCCACAGATCCCTGGATCCACGTGACAGGAAGCGTGACACTACTGCTGCACCTCGGGAGGAAAGCGCACGTGCATGCCCCCACACGAGACGAGGCCTGACTCCCCTGGGGAGACTCAGATGCACGCCAAGATCCATGGCAACACTGGAGAGGAATCCTCAGGTTCCGGCCCCGACTCCACACAAGGACTGAGGCCCCGGCATGGACGGGAGAGGAATCCCGAGAGGTCCCCTAGCAACTCGCATGGGGACTGGCCTTTCCTGAGGCCACCAGAGCGGGTCCCTGTGGTCCCCATCGTAACTCGAGAAGACCTGCCGCAACTTGAGAAAATCCAGGAGGTTCTCCCCTCCAGGCGACATGAGGCCCATTTCCGCTGAGGCGTCTCGAGGCTGATCACACCTCACCTCTGGAACTTCGAAAGGGTCCTTCACACCCTTGGTGCAAATCAAGAAGTTCCCCGACCTAGCCGTCTCCACTCGAGAGGAATCACGTGTGTCCCGCCCACATCCAGAGGAGCCCCGTTTCCGCCTCGTAGCTCGAGATGAGGGATCCTTTCCCTGCTTCGTCGGGAAAGAGTTCCCGGCGTTCCCGTCGCATCTCAAGAGGAGGCCCTCTCAACAGGAACGGCGAGAGGAACTCCAGGGTCGTGCCACCATTCCAAGAGTCCCCCAGATGTCTCAGTCCATTCCAGAGGAACCTCTATTCCCTTCCCCGGCTCATCTTTCACGCCGAGGATCGACTCCCACCAAGGTGGCACGTGGCACAGCCCTGTGGGAAAGCCTCGTGGGAAAGCCTCGAGGGACAGCCTCGAGGGAAAGCCACAGATCCCTGGATCCACGTGACAGGAAGCGTGACACTACTGCTGCAGCTCGGGAGGAAAGCGCACGTGCATGCCCCCACTCGAGACGAGGCCTGACTCCCCTGGGGAGACTCAGATGCACGCCAAGATCCATGGCAACACTGGAGAGGAATCCTCAGGTTCCGGCCCCGACTCCACACAAGGACTGAGGCCCCGGCATGGACGGGAGAGGAATCCCGAGAGGTCCCCTAGCAACTCGCATGGGGACTGGCCTTTCCTGAGGCCACCAGAGCGGGTCCCTGTGGTCCCCATCGTAACTCGAGAAGACCTGCCGCAACTTGAGAAAATCCAGGAGGTTCTCCCCTCCAGGCGACATGAGGCCCATTTCCGCTGAGGCGTCTCGAGGCTGATCACACCTCACCTCTGGAACTTCGAAAGGGTCCTTCACACCCTTGGTGCAAATCAAGAAGTTCCCCGACCTAGCCGTCTCCACTCGAGAGGAATCACGTGGGTCCCGCCCACATCCAGAGGAGCCCCGTTTCCGCCTCGTAGCTCGAGATGAAGGATCCTTTCCCTGCTTCGTCGGGAAAGAGTTCCCGGCGTTCCCGTCGCATCTCAAGAGGAGGCCCTCTCAACAGGAA
Source organism: Budorcas taxicolor (assembly GCF_023091745.1). Taxonomy (NCBI): domain Eukaryota; kingdom Metazoa; phylum Chordata; class Mammalia; order Artiodactyla; family Bovidae; genus Budorcas; species Budorcas taxicolor. Next base: position 176,619 of record NW_026292764.1, on the reverse strand, counting down.
CGGCGAGAGGAACTCCAGGGTCGTGCCACCATTCCAAGAGTCCCCCAGATGTCTCAGTCCATTCCAGAGGAACCTCTTTTCCCTTCACCTGCTCGTCTTTCACGCCGAGGATCGACTCACACCAAGGTGGCCCGTGGCACAGCCCTGTGGGAAAGCCTCGTGGGAAAGCCTCGAGGGACAGCCTCGAGGGAAAGCCACAGATCCCTTGATCCACGTGACAGGGAGCGTGACACTACTGCTGCAGCTCGGGAGGAAAGCGCACGTGCATGCCCCCACTCGAGACGAGGCCTGACTCCCCTGGGGAGACTCAGAAGCACCCCAAGATCCATGGCAACACTGGAGAGGAATCCTCAGGTTCCGGCCCCGACTCCACACAAGGACTGAGGCCCCGGCATGGACGGGAGAGAAATCCCGAGAGGTCCCCTAGCAACTCGCATGGGGACTGGCCTTTCCTGAGGCCACCAGAGCGGGTCCCTGAGGTCCCCGTCGTAACTCGAGAAGACCTGCCGCAACTCGAGAAAATCGAAGAGGTTCTCCCCTCCAGGCGAGATGAGGCCCATTTCCACTGAGGAGTCTCGAGCCTGATCACACCTCACCTCTGGAACTTCGAAAGGGTCCTTCACACCCTTGGTGCAAATCAAGAAGTTCCCCGACATACCCGTCTCCACTCTAGAGGAATCACGAAGGTCCCGCCCACATCCAGAGGATCCCCGTTTCCGCCTCGTAGCTCGAGATGAGGGATCCATTCCCTGCTTCGTCGGGAAAGAGTTCCCGGCGTTCCCGTCGCAACTCAAGAGGAGGCCCTCTCAACAGGAACGGCGAGAGGAACTCCAGGGTCGTGCCACCATTCCAAGAGTCCCCCAGATGTCTCAGTCCGTTCCAGAGGAACCTCTTTTCCCTTCACCGGCTCGTCTTTCACGCCGAGGATCGACTCCCACCAAGGTGGCACGTGGCACAGCCCTGTGGGAAAGCCTCGTGGGAAAGCCTCGAGGGACAGCCTCGAGGGAAAGCCACAGATCCCTGGATCCACGTGACAGGAAGCGTGACACTACTGCTGCACCTCGGGAGGAAAGCGCACGTGCATGCCCCCACTCGAGACGAGGCCTGACTCCCCTGGGGAGACTCAGATGCACGCCAAGATCCATGGCAACACTGGAGAGGAATCCTCAGGTTCCGGCCCCGACTCCACACAAGGACTGAGGCCCCGGCATGGACGGGAGAGGAATCCCGAGAGGTCCCCTAGCAACTCGCATGGGGACTGGCCTTTCCTGAGGCCACCAGAGCGGGTCCCTGTGGTCCCCATCGTAACTCGAGAAGACCTGCCGCAACTTGAGAAAATCCAGGAGGTTCTCCCCTCCAGGCGACATGAGGCCCATTTCCGCTGAGGCGTCTCGAGGCTGATCACACCTCACCTCTGGAACTTCGAAAGGGTCCTTCACACCCTTGGTGCAAATCAAGAAGTTCCCCGACCTAGCCGTCTCCACTCGAGAGGAATCACGTGGGTCCCGCCCACATCCAGAGGAGCCCCGTTTCCGCCTCGTAGCTCGAGATGAGGGATCCTTTCCCTGCTTCGTCGGGAAAGAGTTCCCGGCGTTCCCGTCGCATCTCAAGAGGAGGCCCTCTCAACAGGAACGGCGAGAGGAACTCCAGGGTCGTGCCACCATTCCAAGAGTCCCCCAGATGTCTCAGTCCGTTCCAGAGGAACCTCTTTTCCCTTCACCGGCTCGTCTTTCACGCCGAGGATCGACTCCCACCAAGTTGGCACGTGGCACAGCCCTGTGGGAAAGCCTCGTGGGAAAGCCTCGAGGGACAGCCTCGAGGGAAAGCCACAGATCCCTGGATCCACGTGACAGGAAGCGTGACACTACTGCTGCACCTCGGGAGGAAAGCGCACGTGCATGCCCCCACACGAGACGAGGCCTGACTCCCCTGGGGAGACTCAGATGCACGCCAAGATCCATGGCAACACTGGAGAGGAATCCTCAGGTTCCGGCCCCGACTCCACACAAGGACTGAGGCCCCGGCATGGACGGGAGAGGAATCCCGAGAGGTCCCCTAGCAACTCGCATGGGGACTGGCCTTTCCTGAGGCCACCAGAGCGGGTCCCTGTGGTCCCCATCGTAACTCGAGAAGACCTGCCACAACTTGAGAAAATCCAGGAGGTTCTCCCCTCCAGGCGACATGAGGCCCATTTCCGCTGAGGCGTCTCGAGGCTGATCACACCTCACCTCTGGAACTTCGAAAGGGTCCTTCACACCCTTGGTGCAAATCAAGAAGTTCCCCGACCTAGCCGTCTCCACTCGAGAGGAATCACGTGGGTCCCGCCCACATCCAGAGGAGCCCCGTTTCCGCCTCGTAGCTCGAGATGAGGGATCCTTTCCCTGCTTCGTCGGGAAAGAGTTCCCGGCGTTCCCGTCGCATCTCAAGAGGAGGCCCTCTCAACAGGAACGGCGAGAGGAACTCCAGGGTCGTGCCACCATTCCAAGAGTCCCCCAGATGTCTCAGTCCATTCCAGAGGAACCTCTATTCCCTTCCCCGGCTCATCTTTCACGCCGAGGATCGACTCCCACCAAGGTGGCACGTGGCACAGCCCTGTGGGAAAGCCTCGTGGGAAAGCCTCGAGGGACAGCCTCGAGGGAAAGCCACAGATCCCTTGATCCACGTGACAGGAAGCGTGACACTACTGCTGCAGCTCGGGAGGAAAGCGCACGTGCATGCCCCCACTCGAGACGAGGCCTGACTCCCCTGGGGAGACTCAGATGCACGCCAAGATCCATGGCAACACTGGAGAGGAATCCTCAGGTTCCGGCCCCGACTCCACACAAGGACTGAGGCCCCGGCATGGACGGGAGAGGAATCCCGAGAGGTCCCCTAGCAACTCGCATGGGGACTGGCCTTTCCTGAGGCCACCAGAGCGGGTCCCTGTGGTCCCCATCGTAACTCGAGAAGACCTGCCGCAACTTGAGAAAATCCAGGAGGTTCTCCCCTCCAGGCGACATGAGGCCCATTTCCGCTGAGGCGTCTCGAGGCTGATCACACCTCACCTCTGGAACTTCGAAAGGGTCCTTCACACCCTTGGTGCAAATCAAGAAGTTCCCCGACCTAGCCGTCTCCACTCGAGAGGAATCACGTGGGTCCCGCCCACATCCAGAGGAGCCCCGTTTCCGCCTCGTAGCTCGAGATGAGGGATCCTTTCCCTGCTTCGTCGGGAAAGAGTTCCCGGCGTTCCCGTCGCATCTCAAGAGGAGGCCCTCTCAACAGGAACGGCGAGAGGAACTCCAGGGTCGTGCCACCATTCCAAGAGTCCCCCAGATGTCTCAGTCCATTCCAGAGGAACCTCTTTTCCCTTCACCTGCTCGTCTTTCACGCCGAGGATCGACTCACACCAAGGTGGCCCGTGGCACAGCCCTGTGGGAAAGCCTCGTGGGAAAGCCTCGAGGGACAGCCTCGAGGGAAAGCCACAGATCCCTTGATCCACGTGACAGGGAGCGTGACACTACTGCTGCAGCTCGGGAGGAAAGCGCACGTGCATGCCCCCACTCGAGACGAGGCCTGACTCCCCTGGGGAGACTCAGAAGCACCCCAAGATCCATGGCAACACTGGAGAGGAATCCTCAGGTTCCGGCCCCGACTCCACACAAGGACTGAGGCCCCGGCATGGACGGGAGAGAAATCCCGAGAGGTCCCCTAGCAACTCGCATGGGGACTGGCCTTTCCTGAGGCCACCAGAGCGGGTCCCTGAGGTCCCCGTCGTAACTCGAGAAGACCTGCCGCAACTCGAGAAAATCGAAGAGGTTCTCCCCTCCAGGCGAGATGAGGCCCATTTCCACTGAGGAGTCTCGAGCCTGATCACACCTCAACTCTGGAACTTCGAAAGGGTCCTTCACACCCTTGGTGCAAATCAAGAAGTTCCCCGACATACCCGTCTCCACTCGAGAGGAATCACGAAGGTCCCGCCCACATCCAGAGGATCCCCGTTTCCGCCTCGTAGCTCGAGATGAGGGATCCATTCCCTGCTTCGTCGGGAAAGAGTTCCCGGCGTTCCCGTCGCAACTCAAGAGGAGGCCCTCTCAACAGGAACGGCGAGAGGAACTCCAGGGTCGTGCCACCATTCCAAGAGTCCCCCAGATGTCTCAGTCCGTTCCAAAGGAACCTCTTTTCCCTTCACCAGCTCGTCTTTCACGCCGAGGATCGACTCACACGAAGGTGGCACGTGGCACAGCCCTGTGGGAAAGCCTCGTGGGAAAGCCTCGAGGGACAGCCTCGAGGGAAAGCCGCAGATCCCTTGATCCACGTGACAGGAAGCGTGACACTACTGCTGCAGCTCGGGAGGAAAGCGCACGTGCATGCCCCCACTCGAGACGAGGCCTGACTCCCCTGGGGAGACTCAGAAGCACCCCAAGATCCATGGCAACACTGGAGAGGAATCCTCAGGTTCCGGCCCCGACTCCACACAAGGACTGAGGCCCCGGCATGGACGGGAGAGGAATCACGAGTGGTCCCCTAGCAACTCGCATGGGGACTGGCCTTTCCTGAGGCCACCAGAGCGGGTCCCTGAGGTCCCCGTCGTCACTCGAGAAGACCTGCCGCAACTCGAGAAAATCCAGGAGGTTCTCCCCTCCAGGCGAGATGAGGCCCATTTCCGCTGAGGCGTCTCGAGGCTGATCACACCTCACCTCTGGAACTTCGAAAGGGTCCTTCACACCCTTGGTGCAAATCAAGAAGTTCCCCGACCTAGCCGTCTCCACTCGAGAGGAATTACGTGGGTCCCACCCACATCGAGAGGAGCCCCGTTTCCGCCTCGTAGCTCGAGATGAGGGATCCTTTCCCTGCTTCGTCGGGAAAGAGTTCCCGGCGTTCCCGTCGCATCTCAAGAGGAGGCCCTCTCAACAGGAACGGCGAGAGGAACTCCAGGGTCGTGCCACCATTCCAAGAGTCCCCCAGATGTCTCAGTCCGTTCCAGAGGAACCTCTTTTCCCTTCACCGGCTCGTCTTTCACGCCGAGGATCGACTCCCACCAAGGTGGCACGTGGCACAGCCCTGTGGGAAAGCCTCGTGGGAAAGCCTCGAGGGACAGCCTTGAGGGAAAGCCACAGATCCCTGGATCCACGTGACAGGAAGCGTGACACTACTGCTGCACCTCGGGAGGAAAGCGCACGTGCATGCCCCCGCTCGAGACGAGGCCTGACTCCCCTGGGGAGACTCAGAAGCACCCCAAGATCCATGGCAACACTGGAGAGGAATCCTCAGGTTCCGGCCCCGACTCCACACAAGGACGGAGGCCCCGGCATGGACGGGAGAGTAATCCCGAGAGGACCCTAGCAACTCGCATGGGGACTGGACTTTCCTGAGGCCACCAGAGCGGGTCCCTGAGGTCCTCTTCGTAACTCGAGAAGACCTGCCGCAAGTCGAGAAAATCCAGGAGGTTCTCCCCTCCAGGCGAGAGGAGGCCCATTTCCGCTGAGGCGTCTCGAGGCTGATCACACCTCACCTCTGGAACTTCGGAAGGGTCCTTCGCACCCTTGGTGCAAATCAAGAAGTTCCCCGACCTAGCCATCTCCACTCGAGAGGAATCACGTGGGTCCCGCCCACATCCAGAGGAGCCCCGTTTCCGCCTCGTAGCTCGAGATGAGGGATCCTTTCCCTGCTTCGTCGGGAAAGAGTTCCCGGCGTTCCCGTCGCATCTCAAGAGGAGGCCCTCTCAACAGGAACGGCGAGAGGAACTCCAGGGTCGTGCCACCATTCCAAGAGTCCCCCAGATGTCTCAGTCCATTCCAGAGGAACCTCTATTCCCTTCCCCGGCTCGTCTTTCACGCCGAGGATCGACTCACACCAAGGTGGCACGTGGCACAGCCCTGTGGAAAGCCTCGTGGGAAAGCCTCGAGGGACAGCCTAGAGGGAAAGCCACAGATCCCTTGATCCACGTGACAGGAAGCGTGACACTACTGCTGCAGCTCGGGAGGAAAGCGCACGTGCATGCCCCCACTCGAGACGAGGCCTGACTCCCCTGGGGAGACTCAAAAGCACCCCAAGATCCATGGCAACACTGGAGAGGAATCCTCAGGTTCTGGCCCCGACTCCACACAAGGACTGAGGCCACGGCATGGACGGGAGAGGAATCCCGAGAGGTCCCCTAGCAACTCGCATGGGGACTGGCCTTTCCTGAGGCCACCAGAGCGGGTCCCTTAGGTCCCCGTCGTAACTCGAGAAGACCTGCCGCAACTCGAGAAAATCCAGGAGGTTCTCCCCTCCAGGCGAGATGAGGCCCATTTCCACTGAGGCGTCTCGAGCCTGATCACACCTCACCTCTGGAACTTCGAAAGGGTCCTTCACACCCTTGGTGCAAATCAAGAAGTTCCCCGACCTAGCGGTCTCCACTCGAGAGGAATCACGGGGGTCCCGCCCACATCCAGAGGAGCCCCGTTTCCGCCTCGTAGCTCGAGATGAGGGATCCTTTCCCTGCTTCGTCGGGAAAGAATTCCCGGCATTCCCGTCGCATCTCAAGAGGAGGCCCTCTCAACAGGAACGGCGAGAGGAACTCCAGGGTCGTGCCACCATTCCAAGAGTCCCCCAGATGTCTCAGTCCATTCCAGAGGAACCTCTTTTCCCTTCACCGGCTCGTCTTTCACGCCGAGGATCGACTCACACGAAGGTGGCATGTGGCACAGCCTGTGGGAAAGCCTCGTGAGAAAGCCTAGAGGGACAGCCTCGAGGGAAAGCCACAGATCCCTTGATCCACGTGACAGGAAGCGTGACACTACTGCTGCAGCTCGGGAGGAAAGCGCACGTGCATGCCCCCACTCGAGACGAGGCCTGACTCCCCTGGGGAGACTCAGAAGCACCCCAAGATCCATGGCAACACTGGAGAGGAATCCTCAGGTTCCGGCCCCGACTCCACACAAGGACTGAGGCCCCGGCATGGACGGGAGAGGAATCCCGAGAGGTCCCCTAGCAACTCGCAAGGGGACTGGCCTTTCATGAGGCCACCAGAGCGGGTCCCTGAGGTACCCGTCGTAACTCGAGAAGACCAGCCGCATCTCGAGAAAATCCAAGAGGTTCTCCCCTCCAGGCGAGATGAGGCCCATTTCCGCTGAGGCGTCTCGAGGCTGATCACACCTCACCTCTGGAACTTCGAAAGGGTCCTTCACACCCTTGGTGCAAATCAAGAAGTTCCCCGACCTAGCCGTCTCCACTCGAGAGGAATCACGAGGGTCCCGCCCACATCAAGAGGAGCCCCGTTTCCGCCTCGTAGCTCGAGATGAGGGATCCTTTCCCTGCTTCGTCGGGAAAGAGTTCCCGGCGTTCCCGTCGCATCTCAAGAGGAGGCCCTCTCAACAGGAACGGCGAGAGGAACTCCAGGGTCGTGCCACCATTCCAAGAGTCCCCCAGATGTCTCAGTCCATTCCAGAGGAACCTCTTTTCCCTTCACCTGCTCGTCTTTCACGCCGAGGATCGACTCACACCAAGGTGGCCCGTGGCACAGCCCTGTGGGAAAGCCTCGTGGGAAAGCCTCGAGGGACAGCCTCGAGTGAAAGCCACAGATCCCTTGATCCACGTGACAGGGAGCGTGACACTACTGCTGCAGCTCGGGAGGAAAGCGCACGTGCATGCCCCCACTCGAGACGAGGCCTGACTCCCCTGGGGAGACTCAGAAGCACCCCAAGATCCATGGCAACACTGGAGAGGAATCCTCAGGTTCCGGCCCCGACTCCACACAAGGACTGAGGCCCCGGCATGGACGGGAGAGGAATCCCGAGAGGTCCCCTAGCAACTCGCATGGGGACTGGCCTTTCCTGAGGCCACCAGAGCGGGTCCCTGAGGTCCCCGTCGTAACTCGAGAAGACGTGCTGCAACTCGAGAAAATCGAAGAGGTTCTCCCCTCCAGGCGAGATGAGGCCCATTTCCACTGAGGAGTCTCGAGCCTGATCACACCTCACCTCTGGAACTTCGAAAGGGTCCTTCACACCCTTGGTGCAAATCAAGAAGTTCCCCGACATACCCGTCTCCACTCTAGAGGAATCACGAGGGTCCCGCCCACATCCAGAGGAGCCCCGTTTCCGCCTCGTAGCTCGAGATGAGGGATCCATTCCCTGCTTCGTCGGGAAAGAGTTCCCGGCGTTCCCGTCGCAACTCAAGAGGAGGCCCTCTCAACAGGAACGGCGAGAGGAACTCCAGGGTCGTGCCACCATTCCAAGAGTCCCCCAGATGTCTCAGTCCGTTCCAAAGGAACCTCTTTTCCCTTCACCGGCTCGTCTTTCACGCCGAGGATCGACTCACACGAAGGTGGCACGTGGCACAGCCCTGTGGGAAAGCCTCGTGGGAAAGCCTCGAGGGACGGCCTCGAGGGAAAGCCACAGATCCCTTGATCCACGTGACAGGAAGCGTGACACTACTGCTGCAGCTCGGGAGGAAAGCGCACGTGCATGCCCCCACTCGAGACGAGGCCTGACTCCCCTGGGGAGACTCAGAAGCACCCCAAGATCCATGGCAACACTGGAGAGGAATCCTCAGGTTCCGGCCCCGACTCCACACAAGGACTGAGGCCCCGGCATGGACGGGAGAGGAATCCCGAGTGGTCCCCTAGCAACTCGCATGGGGACTGGCCTTTCCTGAGGCCACCAGAGCGAGTCCCTGAGGTCCCCGTCGTAACTCGAGAAGACCTGCCGCAACTCGAGAAAATCCAGGAGGTTCTCCCCTCCAGGCGAGATGAGGCCCATTTCCGCTGAGGCGTCTCGAGGCTGATCACACCTCACCTCTGGAACTTCGAAAGGGTCCTTCACACCCTTGGTGCAAATCAAGAAGTTCCCCGACCTAGCCGTCTCCACTCGAGAGGAATTACGTGGGTCCCGCCCACATCCAGAGGAGCCCCGTTTCCGCCTCGTAGCTCGAGATGAGGGATCCTTTCCCTGCTTCGTCGGGAAAGAGTTCCCGGCGTTCCCGTCGCATCTCAAGAGGAGGCCCTCTCAACAGGAACGGCGAGAGGAACTCCAGGGTCGTGCCACCATTCCAAGAGTCCCCCAGATGTCTCAGTCCGTTCCAGAGGAACCTCTTTTCCCTTCACCGGCTCGTCTTTCACGCCGAGGATCGACTCACACCAAGGTGGCACGTGGCACAGCCCTGTGGGAAAGCCTCGTGGGAAAGCCTCGAGGGACAGCCTTGAGGGAAAGCCACAGATCCCTGTATCCACGTGACAGGAGGCGTGACACTACTGCTGCACCTCAGGAGGAAAGCGCACGTGCATGCCCCCACTCGAGACGAGGCCTGACTCCCCTGGGGAGACTCAGAAGCACCCCAAGATCCATGGCAACACTGGAGAGGAATCCTCAGTTTCCGGCCCCGACTCCACACAAGGACTGAGGCCCCGGCATGGACGGGAGAGGAATCCCGAGAGGTCCCCTAGCAACTCGCATGGGGACTGGCCTTTCCTGAGGCCACCAGAGCGGGTCCCTGAGGTCCCCGTCGTAACTCGAGAAGACCTGCCGCAACTCGAGAAAATCCAGGAGGTTCTCCCCTCCAGGCGAGATGAGGCCCATTTCCGCTGAGGCGTCTCGAGGCTGATCACACCTCACCTCTGGAACTTCGAAAGGGTCCTTCACACCCTTGGTGCAAATCAAGAAGTTCCCCGACATACCTGTCTCCACTCGAGAGGAATCACGAGGGTCCCGCCCACATCCAGAGGAGCCCCGTTTCCGCCTCGTAGCTCGAGATGAGGGATCCTTTCCCTGCTTCGTCGGGAAAGAGTTCCCGGCGTTCCCGTCACATCTGAAGAGGAGGCCCTCTCAACAGGAACGGCGAGAGGAACTCCAGGGTCATGCCACCATTCCAAGAGTCCCCCAGATGTCTCAGTCCATTCCAGAGGAACCTCTTTTCCCTTCACCGGCTCGTCTTTCACGCCGAGGATCGACTCACACCAAGGTGGCACGTGGCACAGCCCTGTGGGAAAGCCTCGTGGGAAAGCCTCGAGGGACAGCCTCGAGGGAAAGCCACAGATCCCTTGATTCACGTGACAGGAAGCGTGACACTACTGCTGCAGCTCGGGAGGAAAGCGCACGTGCATACCCCCATTCGAGACGAGGCCTGACTCCCCTGGGGAGACTCAGAAGCACCCCAAGATCCATGGCAACACTGGAGAGGAATCCTCAGGTTCCGGCCCTGACTCCACACAAGGACTGAGGCCCCTGCATGGACGGGAGAAGAATCCCGAGAGGTCCCCTAGCAACTCGCATGGGGACTGGCCTTTCCTGAGGCCACCAGAGCGGGTCGCTGTGGTCCCCGTCGTAACTCGAGAAGACCTGCCGCAACTCGAGAAAATCCAGGAGGTTCTCCCCTCCAGGCGAGATGAGGCCCGTTTCCGCTGAGGCGTCTTGAGGCTGAACACACCTCACCTCTGGAACTGCGAAAGGATCCTTCACACCCTTGGTGCACATCGAGAAGTTCCCCGACCTAGCCGTCTCCACTCGAGAGGAATCACGAGGGTCCCGCCCACATCCAGAGGAGCCCCGTTTCCGCCTCGTAGCTCGAGATGAGGGATCCTTTCCCTGCTTCGTCGGGAAAGAGTTCCCGGCGTTCCCGTCGCATCTCAAGAGGAGGCCCTCTCAACAGGAACGGCGAGAGGAACTCCAGGGTCGTGCCACCATTCCAAGAGTCCCCCAGATGTCTCAGTCCATTCCAGAGGAACCTCTTTTCCCTTCACCGGCTCGTCTTTCACGCCGAGGATCGACTCACACCAAGGTGGCACGTGGCACAGCCCTGTGGGAAAGCCTCGTGGGAAAGCCTCGAGGGACAGCCTCGAGGGAAAGCCACAGATCCCTTGATCCACGTGACAGGAAGCGTGACACTACTGCTGCAGCTCGGGAGGAAAGCGCACGTGCATGCCCCCACTCGAGACGAGGCCTGACTCCCCTGGGGAGACTCAGAAGCACCCCAAGATCCATGGCAACACTGGAGAGGAATCCTCAGTTTCCGGCCCCGACTCCACACAAGGACTGAGGCCCCGGCATGGACGGGAGAGGAATCCCAAGAGGTCCCCTAGCAACTCGCATGGGGACTGGCCTTTCCTGAGGCCACCAGGGCGGGTCCCTGAGGTCCCCGTCGTAACTCGAGAAGACCTGCCGCAACTCGAGAAAATCCAGGAGGTTCTCCCCTCCAGGCGAGATGAGGCCCATTTCCGCTGAGGCGTCTCGAGGCTGATCACACCTCACCTCTGGAACTTCGAAAGGGTCCTTCACACCCTTGGTGCAAATCAAGAAGTTCCCCGACATACCTGTCTCCACTCGAGAGGAATCACGAGGGTCCCGCCCACATCCAGAGGAGCCCCGTTTCCGCCTCGTAGCTCGAGATGAGGGATCCTTTCCCTGCTTCGTCGGGAAAGAGTTCCCGGCGTTCCCGTCACATCTGAAGAGGAGGCCCTCTCAACAGGAACGGCGAGAGGAACTCCAGGGTCGTGCCACCATTCCAAGAGTCCCCCAGATGTCTCAGTCCATTCCAGAGGAACCTCTTTTCCCTTCACCGGCTCGTCTTTCACGCCGAGGATCGACTCACACCAAGGTGGCACGTGGCACAGCCCTGTGGGAAAGCCTCGTGGGAAAGCCTCGAGGGACAGCCTCGAGGGAAAGCCACAGATCCCTTGATTCACGTGACAGGAAGCGTGACACTACTGCTGCAGCTCGGGAGGAAAGCGCACGTGCATACCCCCATTCGAGACGAGGCCTGACTCCCCTGGGGAGACTCAGAAGCACCCCAAGATCCATGGCAACACTGGAGAGGAATCCTCAGGTTCCGGCCCTGACTCCACACAAGGACTGAGGCCCCTGCATGGACGGGAGAAGAATCCCGAGAGGTCCCCTAGCAACTCGCATGGGGACTGGCCTTTCCTGAGGCCACCAGAGCGGGTCGCTGTGGTCCCCGTCGTAACTCGAGAAGACCTGCCGCAACTCGAGAAAATCCAGGAGGTTCTCCCCTCCAGGCGAGATGAGGCCCGTTTCCGCTGAGGCGTCTTGGGGCTGATCACACCTCACCTCTGGAACTGCGAAAGGATCCTTCACACCCTTGGTGCACATCGAGAAGTTCCCCGACCTAGCCGTCTCCACTCGAGAGGAATCACGAGGGTCCCGCCCACATCCAGAGGAGCCCCGTTTCCGCCTCGTAGCTCGAGATGAGGGATCCTTTCCCTGCTTCGTCGGGAAAGAGTTCCCGGCGTTCCCGTCGCATCTCAAGAGGAGGCCCTCTCAACAGGAACGGCGAGAGGAACTCCAGGGTCGTGCCACCATTCCAAGAGTCCCCCAGATGTCTCAGTCCATTCCAGAGGAACCTCTTTTCCCTTCACCGGCTCGTCTTTCACGCCGAGGATCGACTCACACCAAGGTGGCACGTGGCACAGCCCTGTGGGAAAGCCTCGTGGGAAAGCCTCGAGGGACAGCCTCGAGGGAAAGCCACAGATCCCTTGATCCACGTGACAGGAAGCGTGACCCTACTGCTGCAGCTCGGGAGGAAAGCGCACGTGCATGCCCCCACTCGAGACGAGGCCTTACTCCCCTGGGGAGACTCAGAAGCACCCCAAGATCCATGGCAACACTGGAGAGGAATCCTCAGGTTCCGGCCCCGACTCCACACAAGGACTGAGGCCCCGGCATGGACGGGAGAGGAATCCCGAGAGGTCCCCTAGCAACTCGCATGAGGACTGGCCTTTCCTGAGGCCACCAGAGCGGGTCCCTGTGGTCCCCGTCGTAACTCGAGAAGGCCTGCCACAACTCGAGAAAATCCAGGAGGTTCTCCCCTCCAGGCGAGATGAGGCCCATTTCCGCTGAGTCGTCTCGAGGCTGATCACACCTCACCTCTGGAACTTTGAAAGGGTCCTTCACACCCTTGGTGCAAATCAAGAAGTTCCTCGACATACCCGTCTCCACTCGAGAGGAATCACGAGGGTCCCGCCCACATCCAGAGGAGCCCCGTTTCCGCCTCGTAGCTCGAGATGAGGGATCCTTTCCCTGCTTCGTCGGGAAAGAGTTCCCGGCGTTCCCGTCGCATCTCAAGAGGAGGCCCTCTCAACAGGAACGGCGAGAGGAACTCCAGGGTCGTGCCACCATTCCAAGAGTCCCCCAGATGTCTCAGTCCATTCCAGAGGAACCTCTTTTCCCTTCACCGGCTCGTCTTTCACGCCGAGGATCGACTCACACCAAGGTGGCACGTGGCACTGCCCTGTGGGAAGGCCTCGTGGGAAAGCCTCGTGGGAAAGCCTCGAGGGACAGCCTCGAGGGAAAGCCACAGATCCCTTGATCCACGTGACAGGAAGCGTGACACTACTGCTGCAGCTCGGGAGGAAAGCGCACGTGCATGCCCCCACTCGAGACGAGGCCTGACTCCCCTGGGGAGACTCAGAAGCACCCCAAGTTCCAAGGCAACACTGGAGAGGAATCCTCAGGTTCCGGCCCCGACTCCACCTAAGGACTGAAGCCCCGGCATGGACGGGAGAGGAATCCCGAGAGGTCCCCTAGCAACTCGCATGGGGACTGGCCTTTCCTGAGACCACCAGAGCGGGTCCCTGAGGTCCCCGTCGTAACTCGAGAAGACCTGCCGCAACTCGAGAAAATCCAGGAGGTTCTCCCCTCCAGGCGAGATGAGGCCCATTTCCGCTGAGGCGTCTCGAGGCTGATCACACCTCACCTCTGGAACTTCGAAAGGGTCCTTCACACCCTTGGTGCAAATCAAGAAGTTCCCCGACATACCCGTCTCCACTCGAGAGGAATCACGAGGGTCCCGCCCACATCCAGAGGAGCCCCGTTTCCGCCTCGTAGCTCGAGATGAGGGATCCTTTCCCTGCTTCGTCGGGAAAGAGTTCCCGGCATTCCCGTCGCATCTCAAGAGGAGGCCCTCTCAACACGAACGGCGAGAGGAACTCCAGGGTCATGCCACCATTCCAAGAGTCCCCCAGATGTCTCAGTCCATTCCAGAGGAACCTCTTTTCCCTTCACCGGCTCGTCTTTCACGCCGAGGATCGACTCACACCAAGGTGGCACGTGGCACAGCCCTGTGGGAAAGCCTCGTGGGAAAGCCTCGAGGGACAGCCTCGAGGGAAAGCCACAGATCCCTTGATCCACGTGACAGGAAGCGTGACACTACTGCTGCAGCTCGGGAGGAAAGCGCACGTGCATGCCCCCACTCGAGACGAGGCCTGACTCCCCTGGGGAGACTCAGAAGCACACCAAGATCCATGGCAACACTGGAGAGGAATCCTCAGGTTCCGGCCCCGACTCCACACAAGGACTGAGGCCCCGGCATGGACGGGAGAGGAATCCTGAGAGGTCCCCTAGCAACTCGCATGGGGACTGGCCTTTCCTGAGGCCACCAGAGCGGGTCCCTGTGGTCCCCGTCGTAACTCGAGAAGACCTGCCGCAACTCGAGAAAATCCAGGAGGTTCTCCCCTCCAGGCGAGATGAGGCCCATTTCCGCTGAGGCGTCTCGAGGCTGATCACACCTCACCTCTGGAACTTCGAAAGGGTCCTTCACACCCTTGGTGCAAATCAAGAAGTTCCCCGACATAGCCGTCTCCACTCGAGAGGAATCACGAGGGTCCCGCCCACATCCAGAGGAGCCCCGTTTCCGCCTCGTAGCTCGAGATGAGGGATCCTTTCCCTGCTTCGTCGGGAAAGAGTTCCCGGCGTTCCCGTCGCATCTCAAGAGGAGGCCCTCTCAACAGGAACGGCGAGAGGAACTCCAGGGTCATGCCACCATTCCAAGAGTCCCCCAGATGACTCAGTCCATTCCAGAGGAACCTCTTTTCCCTTCACCGGCTCGTCTTTCACGCCGAGGATCGACTCACACCAAGGTGGCACGTGGCACAGCCCTGTGGGAAAGCCTCGTGGGAAAGCCTCGAGGGACAGCCTCGAGGGAAAGCCACAGATCCCTTGATCCACGTGACAGGAAGCGTGACACTACTGCTGCAGCTCGGGAGGAAAGCGCACGTGCATGCCCCCACTCGAGACGAGGCCTGACTCCCCTGGGGAGACTCAGAAGCACCCCAAGATCCATGGCAACACTGGAGAGGAATCCTCAGGTTCCGGCCCCGACTCCACACAAGGACTGAGGCCCCGGCATGGACGGGAGAGGAATCCCGAGAGGCCCCCTAGCAACTCGCATGGGGACTGGCCTTTCCTGAGGCCACCAGAGCGGGTCCTTTAAGTCCCCGTCGTAACTCGAGAAGATCTGCCGCAACTCGAGAAAATCCAGGAGGTTATCCCCTCCAGGCGAGATGAGGCCCATTTCCGCTAGGTGTCTCGAGGCTGATCACATCTCACATCTTTAACTTCGAAAGGCTCCTTCACACCCTTGGTGCAAATCAAGAAGTTCCCCGACATACCCGTCTCCACTCGAGAGGAATCACGAGGGTCCCGCCCACATCCAGAGGAGCCCCGTTTCCGCCTCGTAGCTCGAGATGAGGGATCCTTTCCCTGCTTCGTCGGGAAAGAGTTCCCGGCCTTTCCGTCGCATCTCAAGAGGAGGCCCTCTCAACAGGAACGACGAGAGGAACTCCAGGGTCGTGCCACCATTCCAAGAGTCCCCCAGATGTCTCAGTCCATTCCAGAGGAACCTCTTTTCCCTTCACCGGCTCGTCTTTCACGCCGAGGATCGACTCACACCAAGGTGGCACGTGGCACAGCCCTGTGGGAAAGCCTCGTGGGAAAGCCTCGAGGGACAGCCTCGAGGGAAAGCCACAGATCCCTTGATCCACGTAACAGGAAGCGTGACACTACTGCAGCAGCTCGGGAGGAAAACGCACGTGCATGCCCCCACTCGAGACGGGGCCTGACTCCCCTGGGGAGACTCAGAAGCACCCCAAGATCCATGGCAACACTGGAGAGGAATCCTCAGGTTCCGGCCCCGACTCCACACAAGGACTGAGGCCCCGGCATGGATGGGAGAGGAATCCCGAGAGGTCCCCTAGCAACTCGCATGGGGATTGGCCTTTCCTGAGGCCACCAGAGCGGGTCCCTGAGGTCCCCGTCATAACTCGAGAAGACCTGCCGCAACTCGAGAAAGTCCAGGAGGTTCTCCCCTCCAGGCGAGATGAGGCCCATTTCCGCTGAGGCGTCTCAAGGCTGATCACACCTCACCTCTGGAACTTCGAAAGGGTCCTTCACACCCTTGGTGCAAATCAAGAAGTTCCCCGACATACCCGTCTCCACTCGAGAGGAATCACGAGGGTCCCGCCCACATCCAGAGGAGCCCCGTTTCCGCCTCGTAGCTCGAGATGAGGGATCCTTTCCCTGCTTCGTCGGGAAAGAGTCCCCGGCGTTCCCGTCGCATCTCAAGAGGAGGCCCTCTCAACACGAACGGCGAGAGGAACTCCAGGGTCGTGCCACCATTCCAAGAGTCCCCCAGATGTCTCAGTCCATTCCAGAGGAACCTCTTTTCCCTTCACCGGCTCGTCTTTCACGCCGAGGATCGACTCACACCAAGGTGGCACGTGGCACAGCCCTGTGGGAAAGCCTCGTGGGAAAGCCTCGAGGGACAGCCTCGAGGGAAAGCCACAGATCCCTTGATCCACATGACAGGAAGCGTGACACTACTGCTGCAGCTCGGGAGGAAAGCGCACGTGTATGCCCCCACTCGAGACGAGGCCTGACTCCCCTGGGGAGACTCAGAAGCACCCCAAGATCCATGGCAACACTGGAGAGGAATCCTCAGGTTCCGGCCCCGACTCCACACAAGGACTGAGGCCCCGGCATGGACGGGAGAGGAATCCCGACAGGCCCCCTAGCAACTCGCATGGGGACTGGCATTTCCTGAGGCCACCAGAGCGGGTCCTTTAAGTCCCCGTCGTAACTCGAGAAGACCTGCCGCAACTCGAGAAAGTCCAGGAGGTTCTCCCCTCCAGGCGAAATGAGGCCCATTTCCACTGAGGCGTCTCGAGGCTGATCACACCTCACCTCTGGAACTTCGAAAGGGTCCTTCACACCCTTGGTGCAAATCAAGAAGTTCCCCGACCTAGCCGTCTCCACTCGAGAGGAATCACGAGGGTCCCGCCCACATCCAGAGGAGCCCCGTTTCCGCCTCCTAGCTCGAGATGAGGGATCCTTTCCCTGCTTCGTCGGGAAAGAGTTCCCCGCGTTCCCGTCGCATCTCAAGAGGAGGCCCTCTCAACAGGAACGGCGAGAGGAACTCCAGGGTTGTACCACCATTCCAAGAGTCCCCCAGATGTCTCAGTCCATTCCTGAGGAACCTCTTTTCCCTTCACCGGCTCGTCTTTCACGCCGAGGATCGACTCACACCAAGGTGGCACGTGGCACAGCCCTGTGGGAAAGCCTCGTGGGAAAGCCTCGAGGGACAGCCTCGAGGGAAAGCCACAGATCCCTTGATCCACGTGACAGGAAGCGTGACACTACTGCTGCAGCTCGGGAGGAAAGCGCACGTGCCTGCCCCCACTCGAGACAAGGCCTGACTCCCCTGGGGAGACTCAGAAGCACCCCAAGATCCATGGCAACACTGGAGAGGAATCCTCAGGTTCCGGCCCCGACTCCACACAAGGACTGAGGCCCCGGCATGGATGGGAGAGGAATCCCGAGAGGTCCCCTAGCAACTCGCATGGGGACTGGCCTTTCCTGAGGCCACCAGAGAGGGTCCCTGAGGTCCCCGTCGTAACTCGAGAAGACCTGCCGCAACTCGTGAATGTCCAGGAGGTTCTCCCCTCCAGGCGAGATGAGGCCCATTTCCGCTGAGGCGTCTCGAGGCTGATCACACCTCACCTCTGGAACTTCGAAAGGGTCCTTCACACCCTTGGTGCAAATCAAGAAGTTCCCCGACATACCCGTCTCCACTCGAGAGGAATCACGTGGGTCCCGCCCACATCCAGAGGAGCCCCGTTTCCGCCTCGTAGCTCGAGATGAGGGATCCTTTCCCTGCTTCGTCGGGAGAGAGTTCCCGGCGTTCCCGTCGCATCTCAAGAGGAGGCCCTCTCAACAGGAACAGCGAGAGGAACTCCAGGGTCGTGCCACCATTCCAAGAGTCCCCCAGATGTCTCAGTCCATTCCAGAGGAACCTCTTTTCCCTTCACCGGCTCGTCTTTCACGCCGAGGATCGACTCACACCAAGGTGGCACGTGGCACAGCCATGTGGGAAAGCCTCGTGGGAAAGCCTCGAGGGACAGCCTCGAGGGAAAGCCACAGATCCCTTGATCCACGTGACAGGAAGCGTGACACTACTGCTGCAGCTCGGGAGGAAAGCGCACGTGCATGCCCCCACTCGAGACGAGGCCTGACTCCCCTGGGGAGACTCAGAAGCACCCCAAGATCCATGGCAACACTGGAGAGGAATCCTCAGGTTCCGGCCCCGACTCCACACAAGGACTGAGGCCCCGGCATGGACGGGAGAGGAATCCTGAGAGGCCCCCTAGCAACTCGCATGGGGACTGGCCTTTCCTGAGACCACCAGAGCGGGTCCTTTAAGTCCCCGTCGTAACTCGAGAAGACCTGCCGCAACTCGAGAAAATCCAGGAGGTTCTCCCCTCCAGGCGAGATGAGGCCCATTTCCGCTGAGGCGTCTCGAGGCTGATCACACCTCACCTCTGGAACTTCGAAAGGGTCCTTCACACCCTTGGTGCAAATCAAGAAGTTCCCCGACACACCCGTCTCCACTCGAGAGGAATCACGTGGGTCCCGCCCACATCCAGAGGAGCCCCGTTTCCGCCTCGTAGCTCGAGATGAGGGATCCTTTCCCTGCTTCGTCGGGAGAGAGTTCCCGGCGTTCCCGTCGCATCTCAAGAGGAGGCCCTCTCAACAGGAACAGCGAGAGGAACTCCAGGGTCGTGCCACCATTCCAAGAGTCCCCCAGATGTCTCAGTCCATTCCAGAGGAACCTCTTTTCCCTTCACCGGCTCGTCTTTCACCCCGAGGATCGACTCACACCAAGGTGGCACGTGGCACAGCCCTGTGGGAAAGCCTCGTGGGAAAGCCTCGAGGGACAGCCTCGAGGGAAAGCCACAGATCCCTTGATCCACGTGACAGGAAGCATGACACTACTGCTGCAGCTCGGGAGGAAAGCGCACGTGCATGCCCCCACTCGAGACGAGGCCTGACTCCCCTGGGGAGACTCAGAAGCACCTCAAGATCCATGGCAACACTGTAGAGGAATCCACAGGTTCCGGCCCCGACTCCACACGAGGTCTTAGGCCCCGGCATCGACGGCAGAGGAATCCCGAGATGGCCCCTAGCAACTCGCATGGGGACTGGCCTTTCCTGAGGCCACTAGAGCGGGTCCCTGAGGTCCCCGTCGTAACTCGAGAAGACCTGCCGCAACTCGAGAAAATCCAGGAGGTTCTCCCCTCCAGGCGACATGAGGCCCATTTCTGCTGAGGAGTCTCGAGGCGGATCACACCTCACCTCTGGAACTTCGAAAGGGTCCTTCACACCCTTGGTGCAAATCAAGAAGTTCCCCGACATACCCGTCTCCACTGGAGAGGAATCACGAGGGTCCCGCCCACATCCAGAGGAGCCCCGTTTCCGCCTCGTAGCTCGAGATGAGGGATCCTTTCCCTGCTTCGTCGGGAAAGAGTTCCCGGCGTTCCCGTCGCATCTCAAGAGGAGGCCCTCTCAACAGGAACGGCGAGAGGAACTCCAGGGTCGTGCCACCATTCCAAGAGTCCCCCAGATGTCTCAGTCCATTCCAGAGGAACCTCTTTTCCCTTCACCGGCTCGTCTTTCACGCCGAGGATCGACTCACACCAAGGTGGCACGTGGCACAGCCCTGTGGGAAAGCCTCGTGGGAAAGCCTCGAGGGACAGCCTCGAGGGAAAGCCACAGATCCCTTGATCCACGTGACAGGAAGCGTGACACTACTGCTGCAGCTCGGGAGGAAAGCGAACGTGCATGCCCCCACTCGAGACGAGGCCTGACTCCCCTGGGGAGACTCAGAAGCACCCCAAGTTCCAAGGCAACACTGGAGAGGAATCCTCAGGTTCCGGCCCCGACTCCACCTAAGGACTGAAGCCCCGGGATGGACGGGAGAGGAATCCCGAGAGGTCCCCTAGCAACTCGCATGGGGACTGGCCTTTCCTGAGACCACCAGAGCGGGTCCCTGAGGTCCCCGTCGTAACTCGAGAAGACCTGCCGCAACTCGAGAAAATCCAGGAGGTTCTCCCCTCCAGGCGAGATGAGGCCCATTTCCGCTGAGGCGTCTCGAGGCTGATCACACCTCACCTCTGGAACTTCGAAAGGGTCCTTCACACCCTTGGTGCAAATCAAGAAGTTCCCCGACATACCCGTCTCCACTCGAGAGGAATCACGAGGGTCCCGCCCACATCCAGAGGAGCCCCGTTTCCGCCTCGTAGCTCGAGATGAGGGATCCTTTCCCTGCTTCGTCGGGAAAGAGTTCCCGGCATTCCCGTCGCATCTCAAGAGGAGGCCCCCTCAACACGAACGGCGAGAGGAACTCCAGGGTCATGCCACCATTCCAAGAGTCCCCCAGATGTCTCAGTCCATTCCAGAGGAACCTCTTTTCCCTTCACCGGCTCGTCTTTCACGCCGAGGATCGACTCACACCAAGGTGGCACGTGGCACAGCCCTGTGGGAAAGCCTCGTGGGAAAGCCTCGAGGGACAGCCTCGAGGGAAAGCCACAGATCCCTTGATCCACGTGACAGGAAGCGTGACACTACTGCTGCAGCTCGGGAGGAAAGCGCACGTGCATGCCCCCACTCGAGACGAGGCCTGACTCCCCTGGGGAGACTCAGAAGCACCCCAAGATCCATGGCAACACTGGAGAGGAATCCTCAGGTTCCGGCCCCGACTCCACACAAGGACTGAGGCCCCGGCATGGACGGGAGAGGAATCCTGAGAGGTCCCCTAGCAACTCGCATGGGGACTGGCCTTTCCTGAGGCCACCAGAGCGGGTCCCTGTGGTCCCCGTCGTAACTCGAGAAGACCTGCCGCAACTCGAGAAAATCCAGGAGGTTCTCCCCTCCAGGCGAGATGAGGCCCATTTCCGCTGAGGCGTCTCGAGGCTGATCACACCTCACCTCTGGAACTTCGAAAGGGTCCTTCACACCCTTGGTGCAAATCAAGAAGTTCCCCGACATAGCCGTCTCCACTCGAGAGGAATCACGAGGGTCCCGCCCACATCCAGAGGAGCCCCGTTTCCGCCTCGTAGCTCGAGATGAGGGATCCTTTCCCTGCTTCGTCGGGAAAGAGTTCCCGGCATTCCCGTCGCATCTCAAGAGGAGGCCCTCTCAACAGGAACGGCGAGAGGAACTCCAGGGTCATGCCACCATTCCAAGAGTCCCCCAGATGACTCAGTCCATTCCAGAGGAACCTCTTTTCCCTTCACCGGCTCGTCTTTCACCCCGAGGATCGACTCACACCAAGGTGGCACGTGGCACAGCCCTGTGGGAAAGCCCCGTGGGAAAGCCTCGAGGGACAGCCTCGAGGGAAAGCCACAGATCCCTTGATCCACGTGACAGGAAGCGTGACACTACTGCTGCAGCTCGGGAGGAAAGCGCACGTGCATGCCCCCACTCGAGACGAGGCCTGACTCCCCTGGGGAGACTCAGAAGCACCCCAAGATCCATGGCAACACTGGAGAGGAATCCTCAGGTTCCGGCCCCGACTCCACACAAGGACTGAGGCCCCGGCATGGACGGGAGAGGAATCCCGAGAGGCCCCCTAGCAACTCGCATGGGGACTGTCCTTTCCTGAGGCCACCAGAGCGGGTCCTTTAAGTCCCCGTCGTAACTCGAGAAGATCTGCCGCAACTCGAGAAAATCCAGGAGGTTATCCCCTCCAGGCGAGATGAGGCCCATTTCCGCTAGGCGTCTCGAGGCTGATCACATCTCACCTCTTTAACTTCGAAAGGCTCCTTCACACCCTTGGTGCAAATCAAGAAGTTCCCCGACATACCCGTCTCCACTCGAGAGGAATCACGAGGGTCCCGCCCACATCCAGAGGAGCCCCGTTTCCGCCTCGTAGCTCGAGATGAGGGATCCTTTCCCTGCTTCGTCGGGAAAGAGTTCCCGGCCTTTCCGTCGCATCTCAAGAGGAGGCCCTCTCAACAGGAACGACGAGAGGAACTCCAGGGTCGTGCCACCATTCCAAGAGTCCCCCAGATGTCTCAGTCCATTCCAGAGGAACCTCTTTTCCCTTCACCGGCTCGTCTTTCACGCCGAGGATCGACTCACACCAAGGTGGCACGTGGCACAGCCCTGTGGGAAAGCCTCGTGGGAAAGCCTCGAGGGACAGCCTCGAGGGAAAGCCACAGATCCCTTGATCCACGTAACAGGAAGTGTGACACTACTGCAGCAGCTCGGGAGGAAAACGCACGTGCATGCCCCCACTCGAGACGAGGCCTGACTCCCCTGGGGAGACTCAGAAGCACCCCAAGATCCATGGCAACACTGGAGAGGAATCCTCAGGTTCCGGCCCCGACTCCACACAAGGACTGAGGCCCCGGCATTGTTGGGAGAGGAATCCCGAGAGGTCCCCTAGCAACTCGCATGGGGATTGGCCTTTCCTGAGGCCACCAGAGCGGGTCCCTGAGGTCCCCGTCATAACTCGAGAAGACCTGCCGCAACTCGAGAAAGTCCAGGAGGTTCTCCCCTCCAGGCGAGATGAGGCCCATTTCCGCTGAGGCGTCTCAAGGCTGATCACACCTCACCTCTGGAACTTCGAAAGGGTCCTTCACACCCTTGGTGCAAATCAAGAAGTTCCCCGACATACCCGTCTCCACTCGAGAGGAATCACGAGGGTCCCGCCCACATCCAGAGGAGCCCCGTTTCCGCCTCGTAGCTCGAGATGAGGGATCCTTTCCCTGCTTCGTCGGGAAAGAGTCCCCGGCGTTCCCGTCGCATCTCAAGAGGAGGCCCTCTCAACACGAACGGCGAGAGGAACTCCAGGGTCGTGCCACCATTCCAAGAGTCCCCCAGATGTCTCAGTCCATTCCAGAGGAACCTCTTTTCCCTTCACCGGCTCGTCTTTCACGCCGAGGATCGACTCACACCAAGGTGGCACGTGGCACAGCCCTGTGGGAAAGCCTCGTGGGAAAGCCTCGAGGGACAGCCTCGAGGGAAAGCCACAGATCCCTTGATCCACGTGACAGGAAGCGTGACACTACTGCTGCAGCTCGGGAGGAAAGCGCACGTGTATGCCCCCACTCGAGACGAGGCCTGACTCCCCTGGGGAGACTCAGAAGCACCCCAAGATCCATGGCAACACTGGAGAGGAATCCTCAGGTTCCGGCCCCGACTCCACACAAGGACTGAGGCCCCGGCATGGACGGGAGAGGAATCCCGAGAGGCCCCCTAGCAACTCGCATGGGGACTGGCATTTCCTGAGGCCACCAGAGCGGGTCCTTTAAGTCCCCGTCGTAACTCGAGAAGACCTGCCGCAACTCGAGAAAGTCCAGGAGGTTCTCCCCTCCAGGCGAAATGAGGCCCATTTCCACTGAGGCGTCTCGAGGCTGATCACACCTCACCTCTGGAACTTCGAAAGGGTCCTTCACACCCTTGGTGCAAATCAAGAAGTTCCCCGACCTAGCCGTCTCCACTCGAGAGGAATCACGAGGGTCCCGCCCACATCCAGAGGAGCCCCGTTTCCGCCTCCTAGCTCGAGATGAGGGATCCTTTCCCTGCTTCGTCGGGAAAGAGTTCCCCGCGTTCCCGTCGCATCTCAAGAGGAGGCCCTCTCAACAGGAACGGCGAGAGGAACTCCAGGGTTGTACCACCATTCCAAGAGTCCCCCAGATGTCTCAGTCCATTCCTGAGGAACCTCTTTTCCCTTCACCGGCTCGTCTTTCACGCCGAGGATCGACTCACACCAAGGTGGCACGTGGCACAGCCCTGTGGGAAAGCCTCGTGGGAAAGCCTCGAGGGACAGCCTCGAGGGAAAGCCACAGATCCCTTGATCCACGTGACAGGAAGCGTGACACTACTGCTGCAGCTCGGGAGGAAAGCGCACGTGCCTGCCCCCACTCGAGACAAGGCCTGACTCCCCTGGGGAGACTCAGAAGCACCCCAAGATCCATGGCAACACTGGAGAGGAATCCTCAGGTTCCGGCCCCGACTCCACACAAGGACTGAGGCCCCGGCATGGATGGGAGAGGAATCCCGAGAGGTCCCCTAGCAACTCGCATGGGGACTGGCCTTTCCTGAGGCCACCAGAGCGGGTCCCTGAGGTCCCCGTCGTAACTCGAGAAGACCTGCCGCAACTCGTGAAAGTCCAGGAGGTTCTCCCCTCCAGGCGAGATGAGGCCCATTTCCACTGAGGCGTCTCGAGGCTGATCACACCTCACCTCTGGAACTTCGAAATGGTCCTTCACACCCTTGGTGCAAATCAAGAAGTTCCCCGACATACCCGTCTCCACTCGAGAGGAATCACGTGGGTCCCGCCCACATCCAGAGGAGCCCCGTTTCCGCCTCGTAGCTCGAGATGAGGGATCCTTTCCCTGCTTCGTCGGGAAAGAGTTCCCGGCGTTCCCGTCGCATCTCAAGAGGAGGCCCTCTCAACAGGAACAGCGAGAGGAACTCCAGGGTCGTGCCACCATTCCAAGAGTCCCCCAGATGTCTCAGTCCATTCCAGAGGAACCTCTTTTCCCTTCACCGGCTCGTCTTTCACGCCGAGGATCGACTCACACCAAGGTGGCACGTGGCACAGCCCTGTGGGAAAGCCTCGTGGGAAAGCCTCGAGGGACAGCCTCGAGGGAAAGCCACAGATCCCTTGATCCACGTGACAGGAAGCGTGACACTACTGCTGCAGCTCGTGAGGAAAGCGCACGTGCATGCCCCCACTCGAGACGAGGCCTGACTCCCCTGGGGAGACTCAGAAGCACCCCAAGATCCATGGCAACACTGGAGAGGAATCCTCAGGTTCCGGCCCCGACTCCACACAAGGACTGAGGCCCCGGCATGGATGGGAGAGGAATCCCGAGAGGTCCCCTAGCAACTCGCATGGGGACTGGCCTTTCCTGAGGCCACCAGAGCGGGTCCCTGAGGTCCCCGTCGTAACTCGAGAAGACCTGCCGCAACTCGAGAAAGTCGAGGAGGTTCTCCCCTCCAGGCGAGATGAGGCCCATTTCCGCTGAGGCGTCTCGAGGCTGATCACACCTCACCTCTGGAACTTCGAAAGGGTCCTTCACACCCTTGGTGCAAATCAAGAAGTTCCCCGACCTAGCCGTCTCCACTCGAGAGGAAACACCAGGGTCCCGCCCACATCCAGAGGAGCCCCGTTTCCGCCTCGTAGCTCGAGATGAGGGATCCTTTCCCTGCTTCGTCGGGAAAGAGTTCCCGGCGTTCCCGTCGCATCTCAAGAGGAGGCCCTCTCAACAGGAACGGCAAGAGGAACTCCAGGGTCGTGCCACCATTCCAAGAGTCCCCCAGATGTCTCAGTCCATTCCAGAGGAACCTCTTTTCCCTTCACCGGCTCGTCTTTCACGCCGAGGATCGACTCACACCAAGGTGGCACGTGGCACAGCCCTGTGGGAAAGCCTCGTGGGAAAGCCTCGAGGGACAGCCTCGAGGGAAAGCCACAGACCCTTGATCCACGTGACAGGAAGCGTGACACTACTGCTGCAGCTCGGGAGGAAAGCGCACGTGCATGCCCCCACTCGAGACGAGGCCTGACTCCCCTGGGGAGACTCAGAAGCACCCCAAGATCCATGGCAACACTGGAGAGGAATCCTCAGGTTCCGGCCTCGACTCCACACAAGGACTGAGGCCCCGGCATGGACGGGAGAGGAATCCTGAGAGGCCCCCTAGCAACTCGCATGGGGACTGGCCTTTCCTGAGACCACCAGAGCGGGTCCTTTAAGTCCCCGTCGTAACTCGAGAAGACCTGCCGCAACTCGAGAAAATCCAGGAGGTTCTCCCCTCCAGGCGAGATGAGGGCCATTTCCGCTGAGGCGTCTCGAGGCTGATCACACCTCACCTCTGGAACTTCGAAAGGGTCCTTCACACCCTTGGTGCAAATCAAGAAGTTCCCCGACATACCCGTCTCCACTCGAGAGGAATCACGTGGGTCCCGCCCACATCCAGAGGAGCCCCGTTTCCGCCTCGTAGCTCGAGATGAGGGATCCTTTCCCTGCTTCGTCCGGAGAGAGTTCCCGGCGTTCCCGTCGCATCTCAAGAGGAGGCCCTCTCAACAGGAACAGCGAGAGGAACTCCAGGGTCGTGCCACCATTCCAAGAGTCCCCCAGATGTCTCAGTCCATTCCAGAGGAACCTCTTTTCCCTTCACCGGCTCGTCTTTCACCCCGAGGATCGACTCACACCAAGGTGGCACGTGGCACAGCCCTGTGGGAAAGCCTCGTGGGAAAGCCTCGAGGGACAGCCTCGAGGGAAAGCCACAGATCCCTTGATCCACGTGACAGGAAGCGTGACACTACTGCTGCAGCTCGGGAGGAAAGCGCACGTGCATGCCCCCACTCGAGACGAGGCCTGACTCCCCTGGGGAGACTCAGAAGCACCCCAAGATCCATGTCAACACTCGAGAGGAATCCTCAGGTTTCGGCCCCGACTCCACACAAGGACTGAGGCCCTGGCATGGACGGGAGAGGAATCCCGAGAGGTCCCCTAGCAACTCGCATGGGGACTGGCCTTTCCTGAGGCCACCAGAGCGGGTCCCTGAGGTCCCCGTCGTAACTCGAGAAGACCTGCCGCAACTCGAGAAAATCCAGGAGGTTCTCCCCTCCAGGCGAGATGAGGCCCATTTCCGCTGAGGCGTCTCGAGGCTGATCACACCTCACCTCTGGAACTTCGAAAGGGTCCTTCACACCCTTGGTGCAAATCAAGAAGTTCCCCGACCTAGCCGTCTCCACTCGAGAGGAATCACGTGGGTCCCGCCCACATCCAGAGGAGCCCCATTTCCGCCTCGTAGCTCGAGATGAGGGATCCTTTCCCTGCTTCGTCGGGAAAGAGTTCCCGGCGTTCCCGTCGCATCTCAAGAGGAGGCCCTCTCAACAGGAACGGCGAGAGGAACTCCAGGGTCGTGCCACCATTCCAAGAGTCCCCCAGATGTCTCAGTCCATTCCAGAGGAACCACTTTTCCCTTCACCGGCTCGTCTTTCACGCCGAGGATCGACTCACACCAAGGTGGCACGTGGCACAGCCCTGTGGGAAAGCCTCGTGGGAAAGCCTCGAGGGACAGCCTCGAGGGAAAGCCACAGATCCCTTGATCCACGTGACAGGAAGCGTGACACTACTGCTGCAGCTCGGGAGGAAAGCGCACGTGCATGCCCCCACTCGAGACGAGGCCTTACTCCCCTGGGGAGACTCAGAAGCACCCCAAGATCCATGGCAACACAGGAGAGGAATCCTCAGGTTCCGGCCCCGACTCCACACAAGGACTGAGGCCCCGGCATGGACGGGAGAGGAATCCCGAGAGGTCCCCTAGCAACTCGCATGGGGACTGGCCTTTCCTGAGGCCACCAGAGCGGGTCCCTGAGGTCCCCGTCGTAACTCGAGAAGACCTGCCGCAACTCGAGAAAATCCAGGAGGTTCTCCCCTCCAGGCGAGATGAGGCCCATTTCCGCTGAGGCGTCTCGAGGCTGATCACACCTCACCTCTGGAACTTCGAAAGGGTCCTTCACACCCTTGGTGCAAATCAAGAAGTTCCCCGACCTAGCCGTCTCCACTCGAGAGGAATCACGTGGGTCCCGCCCACATCCAGAGGAGCCCCGTTTCCGCCTCGTAGCTCGAGATGAGGGATCCTTTCCCTGCTTCGTCGGGAAAGAGTTCCCGGCGTTCCCGTCGCATCTCAAGAGGAGGCCCTCTCAACAGGAACGGCGAGAGGAACTCCAGGGTCGTGCCACCATTCCAAGAGTCCCCCAGATGTCTCAGTCCATTCCAGAGGAACCACTTTTCCCTTCACCGGCTCGTCTTCACGCCGAGGATCGACTCACACCAAGGTGGCACGTGGCACAGCCCTGTGGGAAAGCCTCGTGGGAAAGCCTCGAGGGACAGCCTCGAGGGAAAGCCACAGATCCGTTGATCCACGTGACAGGAAGAGTGACACTACTGCTGCAGCTCGGGAGGAAAGCGCACGTGCATGCCCCCACTCGAGACGAGGCCTGACTCCCCTGGGGAGACTCAGAAGCACCCCAAGATCCATGGCAACACTGGAGAGGAATCCTCAGGTTCCGGCCCCGACTCCACACAAGGACGGAGGCCCCGGCATGGACGGGAGAGGAATCCCGAGAGATCCCCTAGCAACTCGCATGGGGACTGGCCTTTCCTGAGGCCACCAGAGCGGGTCCCGGAGGTCCCCGTCGTAACTCGAGAAGACCTGCCACAACTCGAGAAAATCCAGGAGGTTCTCCCCTCCAGGCGAGATGAGGCCCATTTCCGCTGAGGCGTCTCGATGCTGATCACACCTCACCTCTGGAACTTCGAAAGGGTCCTTCACACCCTTGGTGCAAATCAAGAAGTTCCCCGACATACCCGTCTCCACTCGCGAGGAATCACGAGGGTCCCGCCCACATCCAGAGGAGCCCCGTTTCCGCCTCCTAGCTCGAGATGAGGGATCCTTTCCCTGCTTCGTCGGGAAAGAGTTCCCGGCGTTCCCGTCGCATCTCAAGAGGAGGCCCTCTCAACAGGAACGGCGAGAGGAACTCCAGGGTCGTGCCACCATTCCAAGAGTCCCCCAGATGTCTCAGTCCATTCCAGAGGAACCTCTTTTCCCTTCACCGGCTCGTCTTTCACGCCGAGGATCGACTCCCACCAAGTTGGCACGTGGCACAGCCCTGTGGGAAAGCCTCGTGGGAAAGCCTCGAGGGACAGCCTCGAGGGAAAGCCACAGATCCCTTGATCCACGTGACAGGAAGCGTGACACTACTGCTGCAGCTCGGGAGGAAAGCGCACGGGCATGCCCCCACTCGAGACGAGGCCTGACTCCCCTGGGGTGACTGAGAAGCACCTCAAGATCCATGGCAACACTGGAGAGGAATCCTCAGGTTCCGGCCCCGACTCCACACAAGGCCTTAATCCCCGGCATGGACGGGAGAGGAATCCCGAGAGGTCCCCTAGCAACTCGCATGGGGACTGGCCTTTCCTGAGGCCACCAGAGCGGGTCCCTGAGGTCCCCGTCGTAACTCGAGAAGACCTGCCGCAACTCGAGAAAATCCAGGAGGTTCTCCCCTCCAGGCGAGATGAGGCCCATTTCCGCTGAGGTGTCTCGAGGCTGATCACACCTCACCTCTGGAACTTCGAAAGGGTCCTTCACACCCTTGGTGCAAATCAAGGAGTTCCCCGACATACCCGTCTCCACTCGAGAGGAGACACGAGTGTCCCGCCCACATCCAGAGGAGCCCCGTTTCTGCTTCGTAGCTCGAGATGAGGGATCCTTTCCCTGCTTCGTCGGGAAAGAGTTCCCGGCGTTCCCGTCGCATCTCAAGAGGAGGCCCTCTCAACAGGAACGGCGAGAGGAACTCCAGGGTCGTGCCACCATTCCAAGAGTCCCCCAGATGTCTCAGTCCATTCCAGAGGAACCACTTTTCCCTTCACCGGCTCGTCTTTCACGCCGAGGATCGACTCACACCAAGGTGGCACGTGGCACAGCCCTGTGGGAAAGCCTCGTGGGAAAGCCTCGAGGGACAGCCTCGAGGGAAAGCCACAGATCCCTTGATCCACGTGACAGGAAGCGTGACACTACTGCTGCAGCTCGGGAGGAAAGCGCACGTGCATGCCCCCACTCGAAACGAGGCCTTACTCCCCTGGGGAGACTCAGAAGCACCCCAAGATCCATGGCAACACAGGAGAGGAATCCTCAGGTTTCGGCCCCGACTCCACACAAGGACTGAGGCCCCGGCATGGACGGGAGAGGAATCCCGAGAGGTCCCCTAGCAACTCGCATGGGGACTGGCCTTTCCTGAGGCCACCAGAGCGGGTCCCTGAGGTCCCCGTCGTAACTCGAGAAGACCTGCCGCAACTCGAGAAAATCCAGGAGGTTCTCCCCTCCAGGCGAGATGAGGCCCATTTCCGCTGAGGCGTCTCGAGGCTGATCACACCTCACCTCTGGAACTTCGAAAGGGTCCTTCACACCATTGGTGCAAATCAAGAAGTTCCCCGACCTAGCCGTCTCCACTCGAGAGGAATCACGTGGGTCCCGCCCACATCCAGAGGAGCCCCGTTTCCGCCTCGTAGCTCGAGATGAGGGATCCTTTCCCTGCTTCGTCGGGAAAGAGTTCCCGGCGTTCCCGTCGCATCTCAAGAGGAGGCCCTCTCAACAGGAACGGCGAGAGGAACTCCAGGGTCGTGCCACCATTCCAAGAGTCCCCCAGATGTCTCAGTCCATTCCAGAGGAACCACTTTTCCCTTCCCCGGCTCGTCTTCACGCCGAGGATCGACTCACACCAAGGTGGCACGTGGCACAGCCCTGTGGGAAAGCCTCGTGGGAAAGCCTCGAGGGACAGCCTCGAGGGAAAGCCACAGATCCGTTGATCCACGTGACAGGAAGAGTGACACTACTGCTGCAGCTCGGGAGGAAAGCGCACGTGCATGCCCCCACTCGAGACGAGGCCTGACTCCCCTGGGGAGACTCAGAAGCACCCCAAGATCCATGGCAACACTGGAGAGGAATCCTCAGGTTCCGGCCCCGACTCCACACAAGGACGGAGGCCCCGGCATGGACGAGAGAGGAATCCCGAGAGATCCCCTAGCAACTCGCATGGGGACTGGCCTTTCCTGAGGTCACCAGAGCGGGTCCCGGAGGTCCCCGTCGTAACTCGAGAAGACCTGCCACAACTCGAGAAAATCCAGGAGGTTCTCCCCTCCAGGCGAGATGAGGCCCATTTCCGCTGAGGCGTCTCGATGCTGATCACACCTCACCTCTGGAACTTCGAAAGGGTCCTTCACAACCTTGGTGCAAATCAAGAAGTTCCCCGACATACCCGTCTCCACTCGCGAGGAATCACGAGGGTCCCGCCCACATCCAGAGGAGCCCCGTTTCCGCATCCTAGCTCGAGATGAGGGATCCTTTCCCTGCTTCGTCGGGAAAGAGTTCCCGGCGTTCCCGTCGCATCTCAAGAGGAGGCCCTCTCAACAGGAACGGCGAGAGGAACTCCAGGGTCGTGCCACCATTCCAAGAGTCCCCCAGATGTCTCAGTCCATTCCAGAGGAACCACTTTTCCCTTCACCGGCTCGTCTTTCACGCCGAGGATCGACTCACACCAAGGTGGCACGTGGCACAGCCCTGTGGGAAAGCCTCGTGGGAAAGCCTCGAGGGACAGCCTCGAGGGAAAGCCACAGATCCCTTGATCCACGTGACAGGAAGCGTGACACTACTGCTGCAGCTCGGGAGGAAAGCGCACGTGCATGCCCCCACTCGAAACGAGGCCTTACTCCCCTGGGGAGACTCAGAAGCACCCCAAGATCCATGGCAACACAGGAGAGGAATCCTCAGGTTTCGGCCCCGACTCCACACAAGGACTGAGGCCCCGGCATGGACGGGAGAGGAATCCCGAGAGGTCCCCTAGCAACTCGCATGGTGACTGGCCTTTCCTGAGGCCACCAGAGCGGGTCCCTGAGGTCCCCGTCGTAACTCGAGAAGACCTGCCGCAACTCGAGAAAATCCAGGAGGTTCTCCCCTCCAGGCGAGATGAGGCCCATTTCCGCTGAGGCGTCTCGAGGCTGATCACACCTCACCTCTGGAACTTCGAAAGGGTCCTTCACGCCATTGGTGCAAATCAAGAAGTTCCCCGACCTAGCCGTCTCCACTCGAGAGGAATCACGTGGGTCCCGCCCACATCCAGAGGAGCCCCGTTTCCGCCTCGTAGCTCGAGATGAGGGATCCTTTCCCTGCTTCATCGGGAAAGAGTTCCCGGCGTTCCCGTCGCATCTCAAGAGGAGGCCCTCTCAACAGGAACGGCGAGAGGAACTCCAGGGTCGTGCCACCATTCCAAGAGTCCCCCAGATGTCTCAGTCCATTCCAGAGGAACCACTTTTCCCTTCACCGGCTCGTCTTCACGCCGAGGATCGACTCACACCAAGGTGGCACGTGGCACAGCCCTGTGGGAAAGCCTCGTGGGAAAGCCTCGAGGGACAGCCTCGAGGGAAAGCCACAGATCCGTTGATCCACGTGACAGGAAGAGTGACACTACTGCTGCAGCTCGGGAGGAAAGCGCACGTGCATGCCCCCACTCGAGACGAGGCCTGACTCCCCTGGGGAGACTCAGAAGCACCCCAAGATCCATGGCAACACTGGAGAGGAATCCTCAGGTTCCGGCCCCGACTCCACACAAGGACGGAGGCCCCGGCATGGACGGGAAAGGAATCCCGAGAGATCCCCTAGCAACTCGCATGGGGACTGGCCTTTCCTGAGGCCACCAGAGCGGGTCCCGGAGGTCCCCGTCGTAACTCGAGAAGACCTGCCACAACTCGAGAAAATCCAGGAGGTTCTCCCCTCCAGGCGAGATGAGGCCCATTTCCGCTGAGGCGTCTCGATGCTGATCACACCTCACCTCTGGAACTTCGAAAGGGTCCTTCACACCCTTGGTGCAAATCAAGAAGTTCCCCGACATACCCGTCTCCACTCGCGAGGAATCACGAGGGTCCCGCCCACATCCAGAGGAGCCCCGTTTCCGCCTCCTAGCTCGAGATGAGGGATCCTTTCCCTGCTTCGTCGGGAAAGAGTTCCCGGCGTTCCCGTCGCATCTCAAGAGGAGGCCCTCTCAACAGGAACGGCGAGAGGAACTCCAGGGTCGTGCCACCATTCCAAGAGTCCCCCAGATGTCTCAGTCCATTCCAGAGGAACCTCTTTTCCCTTCACCGGCTCGTCTTTCACGCCGAGGATCGACTCCCTCCAAGTTGGCACGTGGCACAGCCCTGTGGGAATGCCTCGTGGGAAAGCCTCGAGGGACAGCCTCGAGGGAAAGCCACAGATCCCTTGATCCAGGTGACAGGAAGCGTGACACTACTGCTGCAGCTCGGGAGGATAGTGCACGTGTTGCCCCCACTCGAGACGAGGCCTGACTCCCCTGGGGAGACTCAGAAGCACCCCAAGATCCATGGCAACACTGGAGAGGAATCCTAGGGACCCGTCCCTGACTCCACACAAGGTCTTATGCCCCGGCATGTTCGAAAGAGGAATCCCGAGATGCCCCCTAGCAACTCGCATGGGGACTGGCCTTTCCTGAGGCCACCAGAGCGGGTCCCTGGGGTCCCCGTCGTAACTCGAGAAGACATGCCACAACTCGAGAAAATCCACGAGGTTCTCCCCTCCAGGCGAGATGAGGCCCATTTCCGCTGAGGCGTCGCGAGGCTGATCACACCTCACCTCTGGAACTTCGAAAGGGTCCTTCTCACCCTTGGTGCAACACAAGAAGTTCCCCGACATACCCGTCTCCACTCGAGAGGAATCACGAGGGTCCCGCCCACATCCAGAGGAGCCCCGTTTCCGCCTCCTAGCTCGAGATGAGGGATCCTTTCCCTGCTTCGTCGGGAAAGAGTTCCCGGCGTTCCCGTCGCATCTCAAGAGGAGGCCCTCTCAACAGGAACGGCGAGAGGAACTCCAGGGTCGTGCCACCATTCCAAGAGTCCCCCAGATGTCTCAGTCCATTCCAGAGGAACCTCTTTTCCCTTCACCGGCTCGTCTTTCACGCCGAGGATCGACTCCCACCAAGTTGGCACGTGGCACAGCCCTGTGGGAAATCCTCGTGGGAAAGCCTCGAGGGACAGCCTCGAGGGAAAGCCACAGATCCCTTGATCCACGTGACAGGAAGCGTGACACTACTGCTGCAGCTCGGGAGGAAAGCGCACGGGCATGCCCCCACTCGAGACGAGGCCTGACTCCCCTGGGGTGACTGAGAAGCACCTCAAGATCCATGGCAACACTGGAGAGGAATCCTCAGGTTCCGGCCCCGACTCCACACAAGGCCTTAATCCCCGGCATGGACGGGAGAGGAATCCCGAGAGGTCCCCTAGCAACTCGCATGGGGACTGGCCTTTCCTGAGGCCACCAGAGCGGGTCCCTGAGGTCCCCGTCGTAACTCGAGAAGACCTGCCGCAACTCGAGAAAATCCAGGAGGTTCTCCCCTCCAGGCGAGATGAGGCCCATTTCCGCTGAGGTGTCTCGAGGCTGATCACACCTCACCTCTGGAACTTCGAAAGGGTCCTTCACACCCTTGGTGCAAATCAAGGAGTTCCCCGACATACCCGTCTCCACTCGAGAGGAGACACGAGTGTCCCGCCCACATCCAGAGGAGCCCCGTTTCTGCTTCGTAGCTCGAGATGAGGGATCCTTTCCCTGCTTCGTCGGGAAAGAGTTCCCGGCGTTCCCGTCGCATCTCAAGAGGAGGCCCTCTCAACAGGAACGGCGAGAGGAACTCCAGGGTCGTGCCACCATTCCAAGAGTCCCCCAGATGTCTCAGTCCATTCCAGAGGAACCACTTTTCCCTTCACCGGCTCGTCTTTCACGCCGAGGATCGACTCACACCAAGGTGGCACGTGGCACAGCC
The DNA here is from genome assembly GCF_023091745.1 of Budorcas taxicolor. Classification (NCBI taxonomy): domain Eukaryota; kingdom Metazoa; phylum Chordata; class Mammalia; order Artiodactyla; family Bovidae; genus Budorcas; species Budorcas taxicolor. Next base: position 142,200 of record NW_026292764.1, on the reverse strand, counting down.
CTGTGGGAAAGCCTCGTGGGAAAGCCTCGAGGGACAGCCTCGAGGGAAAGCCACAGATCCCTTGATCCACGTGACAGGAAGCGTGACACTACTGCTGCAGCTCGGGAGGAAAGCGCACGTGCATGCCCCCACTCGAAACGAGGCCTTACTCCCCTGGGGAGACTCAGAAGCACCCCAAGATCCATGGCAACACAGGAGAGGAATCCTCAGGTTTCGGCCCCGACTCCACACAAGGACTGAGGCCCCGGCATGGACGGGAGAGGAATCCCGAGAGGTCCCCTAGCAACTCGCATGGGGACTGGCCTTTCCTGAGGCCACCAGAGCGGGTCCCTGAGGTCCCCGTCGTAACTCGAGAAGACCTGCCGCAACTCGAGAAAATCCAGGAGGTTCTCCCCTCCAGGCGAGATGAGGCCCATTTCCGCTGAGGCGTCTCGAGGCTGATCACACCTCACCTCTGGAACTTCGAAAGGGTCCTTCACACCATTGGTGCAAATCAAGAAGTTCCCCGACCTAGCCGTCTCCACTCGAGAGGAATCACGTGGGTCCCGCCCACATCCAGAGGAGCCCCGTTTCCGCCTCGTAGCTCGAGATGAGGGATCCTTTCCCTGCTTCGTCGGGAAAGAGTTCCCGGCGTTCCCGTCGCATCTCAAGAGGAGGCCCTCTCAACAGGAACGGCGAGAGGAACTCCAGGGTCGTGCCACCATTCCAAGAGTCCCCCAGATGTCTCAGTCCATTCCAGAGGAACCACTTTTCCCTTCACCGGCTCGTCTTCACGCCGAGGATCGACTCACACCAAGGTGGCACGTGGCACAGCCCTGTGGGAAAGCCTCGTGGGAAAGCCTCGAGGGACAGCCTCGAGGGAAAGCCACAGATCCGTTGATCCACGTGACAGGAAGAGTGACACTACTGCTGCAGCTCGGGAGGAAAGCGCACGTGCATGCCCCCACTCGAGACGAGGCCTGACTCCCCTGGGGAGACTCAGAAGCACCCCAAGATCCATGGCAACACTGGAGAGGAATCCTCAGGTTCCGGCCCCGACTCCACACAAGGACGGAGGCCCCGGCATGGACGGGAAAGGAATCCCGAGAGATCCCCTAGCAACTCGCATGGGGACTGGCCTTTCCTGAGGCCACCAGAGCGGGTCCCGGAGGTCCCCGTCGTAACTCGAGAAGACCTGCCACAACTCGAGAAAATCCAGGAGGTTCTCCCCTCCAGGCGAGATGAGGCCCATTTCCGCTGAGGCGTCTCGATGCTGATCACACCTCACCTCTGGAACTTCGAAAGGGTCCTTCACACCCTTGGTGCAAATCAAGAAGTTCCCCGACATACCCGTCTCCACTCGCGAGGAATCACGAGGGTCCCGCCCACATCCAGAGGAGCCCCGTTTCCGCCTCCTAGCTCGAGATGAGGGATCCTTTCCCTGCTTCGTCGGGAAAGAGTTCCCGGCGTTCCCGTCGCATCTCAAGAGGAGGCCCTCTCAACAGGAACGGCGAGAGGAACTCCAGGGTCGTGCCACCATTCCAAGAGTCCCCCAGATGTCTCAGTCCATTCCAGAGGAACCTCTTTTCCCTTCACCGGCTCGTCTTTCACGCCGAGGATCGACTCCCTCCAAGTTGGCACGTGGCACAGCCCTGTGGGAATGCCTCGTGGGAAAGCCTCGAGGGACAGCCTCGAGGGAAAGCCACAGATCCCTTGATCCAGGTGACAGGAAGCGTGACACTACTGCTGCAGCTCGGGAGGATAGTGCACGTGTTGCCCCCACTCGAGACGAGGCCTGACTCCCCTGGGGAGACTCAGAAGCACCCCAAGATCCATGGCAACACTGGAGAGGAATCCTAGGGACCCGTCCCTGACTCCACAAAAGGTCTTATGCCCCGGCATGTTCGAAAGAGGAATCCCGAGATGCCCCCTAGCAACTCGCATGGGGACTGGCCTTTCCTGAGGCCACCAGAGCGGGTCCCTGGGGTCCCCGTCGTAACTCGAGAAGACATGCCACAACTCGAGAAAATCCACGAGGTTCTCCCCTCCAGGCGAGATGAGGCCCATTTCCGCTGAGGCGTCGCGAGGCTGATCACACCTCACCTCTGGAACTTCGAAAGGGTCCTTCTCACCCTTGGTGCAACACAAGAAGTTCCCCGACATACCCGTCTCCACTCGAGAGGAATCACGAGGGTCCCGCCCACATCCAGAGGAGCCCCGTTTCCGCCTCCTAGCTCGAGATGAGGGATCCTTTCCCTGCTTCGTCGGGAAAGAGTTCCCGGCGTTCCCGTCGCATCTCAAGAGGAGGCCCTCTCAACAGGAACGGCGAGAGGAACTCCAGGGTGGTGCCACCATTCCAAGAGTCCCCCAGATGTCTCAGTCCATTCCAGAGGAACCTCTTTTCCCTTCACCGGCTCGTCTTTCACGCCGAGGATCGACTCCCACCAAGGTGGCACGTGGCACAGCCCTGTGGGAAAGCCTCGTGGGAAAGCCTCGTGGGAAAGCCTCGAGGGACAGCCTCGAGGGAAAGCCACAGATCCCTTGATCCACGTGACAGGAAGCGTGACACTACTGCTGCAGCTCGGGAAAAAAGCGCACGGGCATGCCCCCACTCGAGACGAGGCCTGACTCCCCTGGGGTGACTGAGAAGCACCCCAAGATCCATGGCAACACTGGAGAGGAATCCTCAGGTTCCGGCCCCGACTCCACACAAGGCCTTAATCCCCGGCATGGACGGGAGAGGAATCCCGAGAGGTCCCCTAGCAACTCGCATGGGGACTGGCCTTTCCAGAGGCCACCAGAGCGGGTCCCTGAGGTCCCCGTCGTAACTCGAGAAGACCTGCCGCAACTCGAGAAAATCCAGGAGGTTCTCCCCTCCAGGCGAGATGAGGCCCATTTCCGCTGAGGCGTCTCGAGGCTGATCACACCTCACCTCTGGAACTTCGAAAGGGTCCTTCTCACCCTTGGTGCAACACAAGAAGTTCCCCGACATACCCGTCTCCACTCGAGAGGAAATTCGAGGGACCCGCCCACATCCAGAGGAGCCGCGTTTCCGCCTCGTAGATCGAGATGAGGGATCCTATACCTGCTTCGTCGGGAAAGAGTTCCCGGCGTTCCCGTCGCATCTCAAGAGGAGGCCCTCTCAACAGGAATGGCGAGAGGAACTCCAGGGTCGAGCCACCACTCCAAGAGTCCCCCAGATGTCTCAGTCCATTCCAGAGGAACCTCTTTTCCCTTCACCGGCTCGTCTTTCACGCCGAGGATCTACTCCCACCAAGGTGGCACGTGGAACAGCCATGTGGGAAAGCCTCGTGGGAAAGCTTCGAGGGACAGCCTCGAGGGAAAGTCACAGATCCCTTGATCCAGGTGACAGGAAGCGTGACACTACTGCTGCAGCTCGGGAGGATAGTGCACGTGTTGCCCCCACTCGAGACGAGGCCTGACTCCCCTGGGGAGACTCAGAAGCACCCCAAGATCCATGGCAACACTGGAGAGGAATCCTAAGGACCCGTCCCTGACTCCACACAAGGTCTTATGCCCCGGCATGTTCGAAAGAGGAATCCCGAGATGCCCCCTAGCAACTCGCATGGGGACTGGCCTTTCCTGAGGCCACCAGAGCGGGTCCCTGGGGTCCACGTCGTAACTCGAGAAGACATGCCACAACTCGAGAAAATCCACGAGGTTCTCCCCTCCAGGCGAGATGAGGCCCATTTCCGCTGAGGCGTCGCGAGGCTGATCACACCTCACCTCTGGAACTTCGAAAGGGTCCTTCACACCCTTGGTGCAAATCAAGAAGTTCCCCGACATACCCGTCTCCACTCGAGAGGAAACATGAGTGTCCCGCCCACATCCAGAGGAGACCCGTGTCCACCTCGTATCTCGAGATGAGGGATCCTTTCCCTGCGTCGTCGGGAAAGAGTTCCCGGCGTTCCCGTCGCATCTCAAGAGGAGGCCCTCTCAACAGGAACGGCGAGAGGAACTCCAGGGTCGTGCCACCATTCCAAGAGTCCCCCAGATGTCTCAGTCCATTCCAGAGGAACCTCTTTTCCCTTCACCGGCTCGTCTTTCACGCCGAGGATCGACTCCCACCAAGGTGGAACGTGGCACAGCCCTGTGGGAAAGCCTCGTGGGAAAGCCTCTAGCGAAAGCCTCGAGGGAAACACAGATCCCTTAATCCACGTGACAGGAAGCGTGACACTACTGCTGCAGCTCAGGAGGAAAGCGCACGTGCATGCCCCCACTCGAGACGAGGCCTGACTGCCCTGGGGAGACTGAGAAGCACCCCAAGTTCCATCGCAACACTGGAGAGGAATCCTCAGGTTCCGGCCCCGACTCCACAAAAGGTTTTAAGGCCCGGCATGGACGGGAGAGGGATCCCGAGATGGCCCCTAGCAACTCGTATGGGGACTGGCCTTTCCTGAGGCCACCAGAGCGGGTCCCTGAGGTCCCCGTCGTAACTTGAGAAGACCTGCCGCAACTCGAGAAAATCCAGGAGGTTCTCCCCTCCAGGCGAGATGAGGCCCATTTCCGCTGAGGCGTCTCGATGCTGATCACACCTCACCTCTGGAACTTCGAAAGGGTCCTTCACACCCTTGATGCAAATCAAGAAGTTCCCCGACGTACCCGTCTCCACTCGAGGGGAATCACGAGGGTCCCGCCCACATCCAGAGGAGCCCCGTTTCCGCCTCGTCGCTCGAGATGAGGGATCCTATCCCTGCTTCGTCGGGAAAGAGTTCCCGGCGTTCCCGTCGCATCTCAAGAGGAGGCCCTCTCAACAGGAACGGCGAGAGGAACTCCAGGGTCGTGCCACCATTCCAAGAGTCCCCCAGATGTCTCAGTCCATTCCAGAGGAACCTCTTTTCCCTTCACCGGCTCGTCTTTCACGCCGAGGATCGACTCCCACCAAGGTGACACCTGGCACAGCCCTGTGGGAAGGCCTCGTGGGAAAGCCTCGAGGGACAGCCTCGAGGGAAAGCCACAGATCCCTTGATCCAGGTGACAGGAAGCGTGACACTAATGCTGCAGCTCGGGAGGAAAGCGCACGTGCATGCCCCCACTCGAGACGAGGCCTGACTCCCCTGGGGAGACTCAGAAGCACCTCAAGATCCATGGCAACACTGTAGAGGAATCCACAGGTTCCGGCCCCGACTCCACACGAGGTCTTAGGCCCCGGCATCGACGGCAGAGGAATCCCGAGATGGCCCCTAGCAACTCGCATGGGGACTGGCCTTTCCTGAGGCCACTAGAGCGGGTCCCTGAGGTCCCCGTCGTAACTCGAGAAGACCTGCCGCAACTCGAGAAAATCCAGGAGGTTCTCCCCTCCAGGCTAGATGAGGCCCATTTCTGCTGAGGCGTCTCGAGGCTGATCACACCTCACCTCTGGAACTTCGAAAGGGTCCTTCACACCCTTGGTGCAAATCAAGAAGTTCCCCGACATACCCGTCTCCACTCGAGAGGAATCACGAGGGTCCCGCCCACATCCAGAGGAGCCCCGTTTCCGCCTCCTAGCTCGAGATGAGGGATCCTTTCCCTGCTTCGTCGGGAAAGAGTTCCCGGCGTTCCCGTCGCATCTCAAGAGGAGGCCCTCTCAACAGGAACGGCGAGAGGAACTCCAGGGTGGTGCCACCATTCCAAGAGTCCCCCAGATGTCTCAGTCCATTCCAGAGGAACCTCTTTTCCCTTCACCGGCTCGTCTTTCACGCCGAGGATCGACTCCCACCAAGGTGGCACGTGGCACAGCCCTGTGGGAAAGCCTCGTGGGAAAGCCTCGAGGGACAGCCTCGAGGGAAAGCCACAGATCCCTTGATCCACGTGACAGGAAGCGTGACACTACTGCTGCAGCTCGGGAAAAAAGCGCACGGGCATGCCCCCACTCGAGACGAGGCCTGACTCCCCTGGGGTGACTGAGAAGCACCCCAAGATCCATGGCAACACTGGAGAGGAATCCTCAGGTTCCGGCCCCGACTCCACACAAGGCCTTAATCCCCGGCATGGACGGGAGAGGAATCCCGAGAGGTCCCCTAGCAACTCGCATGGGGACTGGCCTTTCCTGAGGCCACCAGAGCGGGTCCCTGAGGTCCCCGTCGTAACTCGAGAAGACCTGCCGCAACTCGAGAAAATCCAGGAGGTTCTCCCCTCCAGGCGAGATGAGGCCCATTTCCGCTGAGGCGTCTCGAGGCTGATCACACCTCACCTCTGGAACTTCGAAAGGGTCCTTCACACCCTTGGTGCAAATCAAGAAGTTCCCCGACATACCCGTCTCCACTCGGGAGGAAATTCGAGGGACCCGCCCACATCCAGAGGAGCCGCGTTTCCGCCTCGTAGCTCGAGATGAGGGATCCTATACCTGCTTCGTCGGGAAAGAGTTCCCGGCGTTCCCGTCGCATCTCAAGAGGAGGCCCTCTCAACAGGAATGGCGAGAGGAACTCCAGGGTCGAGCCACCACTCCAAGAGTCCTCCAGATGTCTCAGTCCATTCCAGAGGAACCTCTTTTCCCTTCACCGGCTCGTCTTTCACGCCGAGGATCGACTCCCACCAAGGTGGCACGTGGAACAGCCCTGTGGGAAAGCCTCGTGGGAAAGCTTCGAGGGACAGCCTCGAGGGAAAGCCACAGATCCCTTGATCCAGGTGACAGGAAGCGTGACACTACTGCTGCAGCTCGGGAGGAAAGTGCACGTGTTGCCCCCACTCGAGACGAGGCCTGACTCCCCTGGGGAGACTCAGAAGCACCCCAAGATCCATGGCAACACTGGAGAGGAATCCTCAGGTTCCGGCCCCGACTCCACACAAGGCCTTATGCCCCGGCATGTTCGAGAGAGGAATCCCGAGATGCCCCCTAGCAACTCGCATGGGGACTGGCCTTTCCTGAGGCCACCAGAGCGGGTCCCTGGGGTCCCCGTCGTAACTCGAGAAGACATGCCACAACTCGAGAAAATCCACGAGGTTCTCCCCTCCAGGCGAGATGAGGCCCATTTCCGCTGAGGCGTCCCGAGGCTGATCACACCTCACCTCTGGAACTACGAAAGGGTCCTTCTCACCCTTGGTGCAACACAAGAAGTTCCCCGACATACCCGTCTCCACTCGAGAGGAATCACGAGGGTCCCGCCCACATCCAGAGGAGCCCCGTTTCCGCCTCCTAGCTCGAGATGAGGGATCCTTTCCCTGCTTCGTCGGGAAAGAGTTCCCGGCGTTCCCGTCGCATCTCAAGAGGAGGCCCTCTCAACAGGAACGGCGAGAGGAACTCCAGGGTGGTGCCACCATTCCAAGAGTCCCCCAGATGTCTCAGTCCATTCCAGAGGAACCTCTTTTCCCTTCACCGGCTCGTCTTTCACGCCGAGGATCGACTCCCACCAAGGTGGCACGTGGCACAGCCCTGTGGGAAAGCCTCGTGGGAAAGCCTCGAGGGACAGCCTCGAGGGAAAGCCACAGATCCCTTGATCCACGTGACAGGAAGCGTGACACTACTGCTGCAGCTCGGGAAAAAAGCGCACGGGCATGCCCCCACTCGAGACGAGGCCTGACTCCCCTGGGGTGACTGAGAAGCACCCCAAGATCCATGGCAACACTGGAGAGGAATCCTCAGGTTCCGGCCCCGACTCCACACAAGGCCTTAATCCCCGGCATGGACGGGAGAGGAATCCCGAGAGGTCCCCTAGCAACTCGCATGGGGACTGGCCTTTCCTGAGGCCACAAGAGCGGGTCCCTGAGGTCCCCGTCGTAACTCGAGAAGACCTGCCGCAACTGGAGAAAATCCAGGAGGTTCTCCCCTTCAGGCGAGATGAGGCCCATTTCCGCTGAGGCGTCTCGAGGCTGATCACACCTCACCTCTGGAACTTCGAAAGGGTCCTTCTCACCCTTGGTGCAACACAAGAAGTTCCCCGACATACCCGTCTCCACTCGAGAGGAAATTCGAGGGACCCGCCCACATCCAGAGGAGCCGCGTTTCCGCCTCGTAGCTCGAGATGAGGGATCCTATACCTGCTTCGTCGGGAAAGAGTTCCCGGCGTTCCCGTCGCATCTCAAGAGGAGGCCCTCTCAACAGGAATGGCGAGAGGAACTCCAGGGTCGAGCCACCACTCCAAGAGTCCCCCAGATGTCTCAGTCCATTCCAGAGGAACCTCTTTTCCCTTCACCGGCTCGTCTTTCACGCCGAGGATCGACTCCCACCAAGGTGGCACGTGGAACAGCCCTGTGGGAAAGCCTCGTGGGAAAGCTTCCAGGGACAGCCTCGAGGGAAAGCCACAGATCCCTTGATCCAGGTGACAGGAAGCGTGACACTACTGCTGCAGCTCGGGAGGATAGTGCACGTGTTGCCCCCACTCGAGACGAGGCCTGACTCCCCTGGGGAGACTCAGAAGCACCCCAAGATCCATGGCAACACTGGAGAGGAATCCTCAGGTTCCGGCCCCGACTCCACACAAGGTCTTAACCCCGGCATGGACGGGAGACGAATCACGAGATGGCCCCTAGCAACTCGCATGGGGACTGGCCCTTCCTGAGGCCACCAGAGCGGGTCCCTGAGGTCCCCGTCGTAACTCGAGAAGACCTGCCGCAACTCGAGAAAATCCAGGAGGTTCTCCCCTCCAGGCGAGATGAGGCCCATTTCCACTGAGGCGTCTCGAGGCTGATCACACCTCACCTCTGGAACTTCGAAAGGGTCCTTCACACCCTTGGTGCAAATCAAGACGTTCCCCGACATACCCGTCTCCCCTCGAGAGGAAACACGAGGGTTCCAACCACATCCAGGGGAGCCCCGTTTCCGCCTCGTAGCTCGAGATGAGGGATCCTATCGCTGCTTCGTCGGGAAAGTGTTCCCGGCCTTCCTGTGGCATCTCAAGTGGAGGCTCTCTCAACAGGAACGGCGAGAGGAACTCCAGGGTCGTGCCACCATTCCAAGAGTCCCCCAGATGTCTCAGTCCATTCCAGAGGAACCTCTTTTCCCTTCACCGGCTCGTCTTTCACGCCGAGGATCGACTCCCACCAAGGTGGCACGTGGCACAGCCCTGTGGGAAAGCCTCGTGGGAAAGCCTCGAGGGACAGCCTCGAGGGAAAGCCACAGATCCCTTGATCCACGTGACAGGAAGCGTGACACTACTTCTGCAGCTCGGGAAAAAAGCGCACGGGCATGCCCCCACTCGAGACGAGGCCTGACTCCCCTGGGGTGACTGAGAAGCACCCCAAGATCCATGGCAACACTGGAGAGGAATCCTCAGGTTCCGGCCCCGACTCCACACAAGGCCTTAATCCCCGGCATGGACGGGAGAGGAATCCCGAGAGGTCCCCTAGCAACTCGCATGGGGACTGGCCTTTCCTGAGGCCACAAGAGCGGGTCCCTGAGGTCCCCGTCGTAACTCGAGAAGACCTGCCGCAACTGGAGAAAATCCAGGAGGTTCTCCCCTTCAGGCGAGATGAGGCCCATTTCCGCTGAGGCGTCTCGAGGCTGATCACACCTCACCTCTGGAACTTCGAAAGGGTCCTTCTCACCCTTGGTGCAACACAAGAAGTTCCCCGACATACCCGTCTCCACTCGAGAGGAAATTCGAGGGACCCGCCCACATCCAGAGGAGCCGCGTTTCCGCCTCGTAGCTCGAGATGAGGGATCCTATACCTGCTTCGTCGGGAAAGAGTTCCCGGCGTTCCCGTCGCATCTCAAGAGGAGGCCCTCTCAACAGGAATGGCGAGAGGAACTCCAGGGTCGAGCCACCACTCCAAGAGTCCCCCAGATGTCTCAGTCCATTCCAGAGGAACCTCTTTTCCCTTCACCGGCTCGTCTTTCACGCCGAGGATCGACTCCCACCAAGGTGGCACGTGGAACAGCCCTGTGGGAAAGCCTCGTGGGAAAGCTTCGAGGGACAGCCTCGAGGGAAAGCCACAGATCCCTTGATCCAGGTGACAGGAAGCGTGACACTACTGCTGCAGCTCGGGAGGATAGTGCACGTGTTGCCCCCACTCGAGACGAGGCCTGACTCCCCTGGGGAGACTCAGAAGCACCCCAAGATCCATGGCAACACCGGAGAGGAATCCTCAGGTTCCGGCCCCGACTCCACACAAGGTCTTAACCCCGGCATGGACGGGAGACGAATCACGAGATGGCCCCTAGCAACTCGCATGGGGACTGGCCCTTCCTGAGGCCACCAGAGCGGGTCCCTGAGGTCCCCGTCGTAACTCGAGAAGACCTGCCGCAACTCGAGAAAATCCAGGAGGTTCTCCCCTCCAGGCGAGATGAGGCCCATTTCCACTGAGGCGTCTCGAGGCTTATCACACCTCACCTCTGGAACTTCGAAAGGGTCCTTCACACCCTTGGTGCAAATCAAGACGTTCCCCGACATACCCGTCTCCCCTCGAGAGGAAACACGAGGGTTCCAACCACATCCAGGGGAGCCCCGTTTCCGCCTCGTAGCTCGAGATGAGGGATCCTATCGCTGCTTCGTCGGGAAAGTGTTCCCGGCCTTCCTGTGGCATCTCAAGTGGAGGCTCTCTCAACAGGAACGGCGAGAGGAACTCCAGGGTCGTGCCACCATTCCAAGAGTCCCCCAGATGTCTCAGTCCATTCCAGAGGAACCTCTTTTCCCTTCAGCGGCTCGTCTTTCACGCCGAGGATCGACTCCCACCAAGGTGGCACGTGGCACAGCCCTGTGGGAAAGCCTGGTGGGAAAGCCTCGAGGGACAGCCTCGAGGGAAAGCCACAGATCCCTTGATCTACGTGACAGGAAGCGTGACACTACTGCTGCAGCTCGGGAGGAAAGCACACGTGCATGCCCCCACTCGAGACGAGGCCTGACTCCCCTGGGGAGACTCAGAAGCACCCCAAGATCCATGGCAACACTGGAGAGGAATCCTTAGGTTCCGGCCCCGATTCCACACAAGGACTGAGGCCCCGGCATGGACGGGAGAGGAATCCCGAGAGGTCCCCTAGCAACTCGCATGGGGACTGGCCCTTCCTGAGGCCACCAGAGCGGGTCCCTGAGGTCCCCGTCGAAACTCGAGAAGACCTGCCGCAACTCGAGAAAATCCAGGAGGTTCTCCCCTCCAGGCGAGATGAGGCCCATTTCGGCTGAGCTGTCTCGAGGCTGATCACACCTCACCTCTGGAACTTCGAAAGGGTCCTTCACACCCTTGGTGCAAATCAAGAAGTTCCCCAACATACCCGTCTCCACTCGAGAGGAATCACGAGGTTCCCGCCCACATCCAGAGAAGCCCCGTTTCCGCCTCGTAGCTCGAGATGAGGGATCCTTTCCCTGCTTCGTCGGGAAAGAGTTCCCGGCGTTCCCGTCGCGTCTCAAGAGGAGGCCCTCTCAACAGGAACGGCGAGAGGAACTCCAAGGTCGTGCCACCATTCTAAGAGTCCCCCAGATGTCTCAGTCCATTCCAGAGGAACCTCTTTTCCCTTCATCGGCTCGTCTTTCACGCCGAGGATCGACTCCCACCAAGGTGGCACGTGGCACAGCCCTGTGGGAAAGCCTCGTGGGAAAGCTTCGAGGGACAGCCTCGAGGGAAAGCCACAGATCCCTTGATCCACGTGACAGGAAGCGTGACAGTACTGCTTCAGTTCGGGAGGAAAGCCCACGTGCATGCCCCCACTCGAGACGATGCCTGACTCCACTGGGGAGACTCAGAAGCACCCCAAGATCCATGGCAACACTGGAGAGGAATCCTCAGGTTCCGGCCCCGACTCCACACATGGTCTTAACCCTTGAATGGACGGGAGAGGAATCCCGAGATGGCCCCTAGCAACTCGCATGGGGACTGGCCTTTCCTGAGGCCACCAGAGCGGGTCCCTGAGGTCCCCGTCGTAACTCGAGAAGACCTGCCGCAACTCGAGAAAATCCAGGAGGTTCTCCCCTCCAGGCGAGATGAGGCCCATTTCGGCTGAGCTGTCTCGAGGCTGATCACACCTCACCTCTGGAACTTCGAAAGGGTCCTTCACACCCTTGGTGCAAATCAAGAAGTTCCCCAACATACCCGTCTCCACTCGAGAGGAATCACGAGGTTCCCGCCCACATCCAGAGAAGCCCCGTTTCCGCCTCGTAGCTCGAGATGAGGGATCCTTTCCCTGCTTCGTCGGGAAAGAGTTCCCGGCGTTCCCGTCGCGTCTCAAGAGGAGGCCCTCTCAACAGGAACGGCGAGAGGAACTCCAAGGTCGTGCCACCATTCTAAGAGTCCCCCAGATGTCTCAGTCCATTCCAGAGGAACCTCTTTTCCCTTCATCGGCTCGTCTTTCACGCCGAGGATCGACTCCCACCAAGGTGGCACGTGGCACAGCCCTGTGGGAAAGCCTCGTGGGAAAGCTTCGAGGGACAGCCTCGAGGGAAAGCCACAGATCCCTTGATCCACGTGACAGGAAGCGTGACAGTACTGCTTCAGTTCGGGAGGAAAGCCCACGTGCATGCCCCCACTCGAGACGATGCCTGACTCCACTGGGGAGACTCAGAAGCACCCCAAGATCCATGGCAACACTGGAGAGGAATCCTCAGGTTCCGGCCCCGACTCCACACATGGTCTTAACCCTTGAATGGACGGGAGAGGAATCCCGAGATGGCCCCTAGCAACTCGCATGGGGACTGGCCTTTCCTGAGGCCACCAGAGCGGGTCCCTGAGGTCCCCGTCGTAACTCGAGAAGACCTGCCGCAACTCGAGAAAATCCAGGAGGTTCTCCCCTCCAGGCGAGATGAGGCCCATTTCCGCTGAGGCGTCTCCAGGCTGATCACACCTCACCTCTGGAACTTCGAAAGGGTCCTTCACACCCTGGTGCAACTCAAGACATTCCCCGACATACCCGTCTCCACTCGAGAGGAAACACCAGGGTCCCGCCCACATCCAGAGGAGCCCCGTTTCCGACTCGTAGCTCGAGGTGAGGGATCCTCTCCCTCCTTCGTCGGGAAAGAATTCCCGGCGTTCCCGTCGCATCTCAAGAGGAGGCCCTCTCAACAGGAACGTCGAGAGGAACTCCAGGGTCGTGCCACCATTCCAAGAGTCCCCCAGATGTCTCAGTCCATTCCAGAGGAACCTCTTTTCCCTTCATCGGCTCGTCCTTCACGCCGAGGATCGACTCACACCAAGGTGGCACTTGGCACAGCCCTGTGGGAAAGCCTCGTGGGAAAGCCTCGAGGGAAAGCCTCGAGGGAAAGCCACAGATCCCTTGATCCACGTGACAGAAAGCGTGACCCTACTGCTGCAGCTCGGGAGTGAAGCGCACGTGCATGCCCTCACTCGAGACGAGGCTTGACTCCCCTGCGGAGACTCAGAGGCACCCCAAGATCCATGTCAACACTGGAGAGGAATGCTCAGGTTCCCGCCCCGACTCCACACAAGGTCTTAGGCCCCGGCATCGACGGGAGATGATCCCGAGATGGCACTTGGCAACTCACATGGGGACTGGCCCTTCCTGAGGCCACCAGAGCGGGTGCCTGAGGTCCCCGTCGTAACTCGAGAAGACCTGCCGCAACTCGAAAAAACCCAGGAGGTTCTCCCCTCCATGCGAGAGGAGGCCCATTTCCCCAGAGGCTTCTCGAGGCTAATCACACCTCACTTCTGGAACTTCGAAGGGGTCCTTCGCACCCTTGGTGCAACTCAAGAAGTTCCCCGACATACCCGTCTCCACTCGAGAGGAAACACGAGCGTCCCGCCCACATCCAGAGGAGCCCCGTTTCCGCCTTGTAGCTCGAGGTGAGGGATCCTTTCCCTGCTTCGTCGGGAAAGAATTCCCGGCATTCCCGTCGCATCTGAAGAGGAGGCCCGCTGAACAGGAACGGCGAGAGGAACTCCAGGGTCGTGCCACCATTTCAAGAGTCCCCCAGATGTCTCAGTCCATTCCAGAGGAACCTCTTTTCCTTTCACCGGCTCGTCTTTCACGCCGAGGATCGACTCACACCAAGGTGGCACTTGGCACAGCCCTGTGGGAAAGACTCGTGGGAAAGCCTCGAGGGAAAGCCTCGAGGGAAAGCCAGAGATCCCTTGATAAACGTGACAGGAAGCCTGACCCTACTGCTGCAGCTCGGGAGGGAAGCGCACGTGTATGCCCCAACTCGAGACGAGGCCTGACTCCTCTGGGGAGACTCAGAGGCACCCCAAAATCCATGTCAACACTGGAAAGGAATCCTCAGGTTCCGGCCCCCACTCCACACAAAGTTTTAGGCCCCGGCATCGACGGCAGAGGAATCCCGAGATGGCCCCTAGCAACTCGCATGGGGAATGGCCCTTCCTGAGGCCACCAGAGCGGGTGCCTTAGGTCCCCGTCGTAACTCGAGAAGACCTGCCGCAACTCGGGAAAACCCAGGAGGTTCTCCCCTCCATGCGAGAGGAGGCCCATTTCCGCAGAGGCTTCTCGGGGCTAATCACACCTCACTTCTGGAACTTCGAAAAGGTCCTTCGCACCCTTGGTGCAACTCAAGAAGTTCCCCGACATACCCGTCTCCACTCGAGAGGAAACACGAGGGTCCCGCCCACATCCAGAGGACCCCGTTTCCGCCTCGTAGCTCTAGGTGAGGGATCCTTACCCTGCTTCGTCGGGAAAGAATTCCTGGCGTTCCCGTCGAATCTCAAGAGGAGGCCATCTCAACAGGAATGGCGAGAGGAACTCCAGGTTCTTGCCACCATTCCAAGAGTCCCCCAGATGTCTCAGTCCATTCCAGAGGAACCTCTTTTCCCTTCACCGGCTCGTCTTTCACGCCGAGGATCGACTCACACCAAGGTGGCACTTGGCACAGCCCTGTGGGAAAGCCTCGTGGGAAAGCCTCGAGGGAAAGCCTCGAGGGAAAGCCATAGATCCCTTGATCCACGTGACAGGAAGCGTGACCCTACTGCTGCAGCTCGGGAGGGAAGCGCATGTGCATGCCCCCACTCGAGACGAGGCCTGACTCCCCTGGGGAGTCTCAGAGGCACCCCAAAATCCATGTCAACCCTGGAAAGCAATCCTCAGGTTCCTACCCCGACTCCACACAAGGTCTTAGGCCCCGGCATCGACGGGAGAGGAATCCCGAAATGGCCCCTAGCAACTCGCATGGGGACTGGCCCTTCCTGAGGCCACCAGAGCGGGTGCCTGAGGTCCCCGTCGTAACTCGAGAAGACCTGCCGCAACTCGAGAAAACCCAGGAGGTTCTCCCCTCCATGCGAGAGGAGGCCCATTTCCGCAGAGGCTTCTCGGGGCTAATCACACCTCACTTCTGGAACTTCGAAAAGGTCCTTCGCACCCTTGGTGCAACTCAAGAAGTTCCCCGACATACCCGTCTCCACTCGAGAGGAAACACGAGGGTCCCGCCCACATCCAGAGGACCCCGTTTCCGCCTCGTAGCTCTAGGTGAGGGATCCTTACCCTGCTTCGTCGGGAAAGAATTCCTGGCGTTCCCGTCGAATCTCAAGAGGAGGCCATCTCAACAGGAATGGCGAGAGGAACTCCAGGTTCTTGCCACCATTCCAAGAGTCCCCCAGATGTCTCAGTCCATTCCAGAGGAACCTCTTTTCCCTTCACCGGCTCGTCTTTCACGCCGAGGATCGACTCACACCAAGGTGGCACTTGGCACAGCCCTGTGGGAAAGCCTCGTGGGAAAGCCTCGAGGGAAAGCCTCGAGGGAAAGCCATAGATCCCTTGATCCACGTGACAGGAAGCGTGACCCTACTGCTGCAGCTCGGGAGGGAAGCGCATGTGCATGCCCCCACTCGAGACGAGGCCTGACTCCCCTGGGGAGTCTCAGAGGCACCCCAAAATCCATGTCAACCCTGGAAAGCAATCCTCAGGTTCCTACCCCGACTCCACACAAGGTCTTAGGCCCCGGCATCGACGGGAGAGGAATCCCGAAATGGCCCCTAGCAACTCGCATGGGGACTGGCCCTTCCTGAGGCCACCAGAGCGGGTGCCTGAGGTCCCCGTCGTAACTCGAGAAGACCTGCCGCAACTCGAGAAAATCCAGGAGGTTCTCCCCTCCATGCGAGAGGAGGCCCATGTCCGCAGAGGCTTCTCGGGGCTAATCACACCTCACATCTGGAACTTCGACAGGGTCCTTCACACCCTGGGTGCAACTCAAGAAGTTCCCCAACATACCCGTCTCCACTCGAGAGGAAACACGAGGGTCCCGCCCACATCCAGAGGAGCCCCGTTTCTGCCTCGTAGCTCGAGGTGAGGGATCCTTTCCCTGCTTCGTCTGGAAAGAATTCCAGGCATTCCCGTCGCATCTGAGGAGGAGGCCCTCTGAACAGGAACGGCGAGAGGAACTCCAGGGTCTTGCCACCATTCCAAGAGTCCCCAGATGTCTCAGTCCATTCCAGAGGAACCTCTTTTCCCTTCACCGGCTCGTCTTTCACGCCGCCGAGGATCGACTCACACCAAGGTGGCACTTGGCACAGCCCTGTGGGAAAGCCTCGTGGGAAAGCCTCGAGGGAAAGCCTCGAGGGAAAGACACAGATCCCTTGATCCACGTGACAGGAAGCGTGACCCTGCTGCTGCAGCTCGGGAGGGAAGCGCACGTGCATGCCCCCACTCGAGACGAGGCCTGACTCCCCTGGGGAGACTCAGAGGCACCCCAAAATCCATGTCAACACTGGAAAGGAATCCTCAGGTTCCGGCCCCGACTCCACACAAGGTCTTAGGCCCTGGCATCGACGGGAGAGGAATCCCGAGATGGCCCCTAGCAACTCGCATGGGGACTGGCCCTTCCTGGGGCCACCAGAGCGGGTCCCTGAGATCCCCGTCGTAACTCGCGAAGACCTGCCGCAACTCGAGAATAGCCAGGAGGTTCTCCCCTGCAGTCGAGATGTGGCCCATTTCTGCAGAGGCTTCTCTGGGCTAATCACACCTCACCTCTGGAACGTCCAAAGGGTCCTTCACACCCTTGGTGCAACTCAAGAAGTTCCCCGACATACCCGTCTCCACTCGAGAGGAAACACGAGGGTCCCGCCCACATCCAGAGGAGCCCCGTTTCCGCCTCGTAGCTCGAGGTGACGGACCCTTTCCCTACTTCGTCGGGAAAGAATTCCCGGCATTCCCGTCGCATCTCAAGAGGAGGCCCTCTCAACAAGAACGGCGAGAGGAACTCCAGGGTCCTGCCACCATTCCGAGAGTCCCCCAGATGTTTCAGTCCATTCCAGAAAAACCTCTTTTCCCTTCACCGGCTCGTCTTTCACGCCGAGGATCGACTCCCACCAAGGTGGCACGTGGAACAGCCCTGTGGGAAAGCCTCGTGGGAAAGCTTCGAGGGACAGCCTCGAGGGAAAGCCACAGATCCATTGATCCAGGTGACAGGAAGCGTGACACTACTGCTGCAGCTCGGGAGGAAAGTGCACGTGTTGCCCCCACTCGAGACGAGGCCTGACTCCCCTGGGGAGACTCAGAAGCACCCCAAGATCCATGGCAACACTGGAGAGGAATCCTAAGGACCCGTCCCCGACTCCACACAAGGTCTTATGCCCCGGCATGTTCGAGAGAGGAATCCCGAGATGCCCCCTAGCAACTCGCATGGGGACTGGCCTTTCCTGAGGCCACCAGAGCGGGTCCCTGGGGTCCCCGTTGTAACTCGAGAAGACATGCCACAACTCGAGAAAATCCACGAGGTTCTCCCCTCCAGGCGAGATGAGGCCCATTTCCGCTGAGGCGTCGCGAGGCTGATCACACCTCACCTCTGGAACTTCGAAAGGGTCCTTCACACCCTTGGTGCAAATCAAGAAGTTCCCCGACATACACGTCTCCACTCGAGAGGAATCACGAGGGTCCCGCCCACATCCAGAGGAGCCCCGTTTCCACCTCGTAGCTCGAGATGAGGGATCCATTCCCTGCTTCGTCGGGAAAGAGTTCCCAGCGTTCCCGTCGCATCTCAAGAGGAGTCCCTCTCAACAGGAACGGCGAGAGGAACTCCAGGGTCGGGCCACCATTCAAAGAGTCCCCCAGATGTCTCAGTCCATTCCAGAGGAAACTCTTTTCCCTTCACCGGCTCGTCTTTCACCCCGAGGATCGACTCACACCAAGGTGGCACTTGGCACAGCCCTGTGGGAAAGCCTCGTGGGAAAGCCTCGAGGGACAGCCTCGAGGGAAAGCCACAGATACCTTGATCCACGTGACAGGAAGCGAGACACTACTGCTTCAGTTCGGGAGGAAAGCCCACCTGCATGCCCCCACTCGAGACGATGCCTGACTCCCCTGGGGAGACTCAGAAGCACCCCAAGATCCATGGCAACACTGGAGAGGAATCCTCAGGTTCCGGCCCCGACTCCACACAAGGTCTTAACCCCGGCATGGACGGGAGACGAATCACGAGATGGCCCCTAGCAACTCGCATGGGGACTGGCCCTTCCTGAGGCCACGAGAGCGGGTCCCTGAGGTCCCCGTCGTAACTCGAGAAGACCTGCCGCAACTCGAGAAAATCCAGGAGGTTCTCCCCTCCAGGCGAGATGAGGCCCATTTCCACTGAGGCGTCTCGAGGCTGATCACACCTCACCTCTGGAACTTCGAAAGGGTACTTCACACCCTTGGTGTAAATCAAGACGTTCCCCGACATACCCGTCTCCCCTCGAGAGGAAACACGAGGGTTCCAACCACATCCAGAGGAGCCCCGTTTCCGCCTCGTAGCTCGAGATGAGGGATCCTATCCCTGCTTCGTCGGGAAAGTGTTCCCGGCCTTCCCGTGGCATCTCAAGTGGAGGCTCTCTCAACAGGAACGGCGAGAGGAACTCCAGGGTCATGCCACCATTCCAAGAGTCCCCCAGATGTCTCAGTCCATTCCAGAGGAACCTCTTTTCCCTTCACCGGCTCGTCTTTCACGCCGAGGATCGACTCACACCAAGGTGACACGTGGCACAGCCCTGTGGCAAAGCCTCGTGGGAAAGCCTTGAGCAAAAGCCTCGAGAAAAAGCCACAGATCCCTTGATCCACGTGACAGGAAGCGTGACACTACTGCTGCAGCTCGGGAGGAAAGCGCACGTGCATGCCCCCACTCGAGACGAGGCCTGACTCCCCTGGGGAGACTCAGAAGCACCCCAAGATCCATGGCTACACAGGAGAGGAATCCTCAGGTCCCGGCCCCGACTCCACACAAGGTATTATGCCCCGGCATTGAAGGGAGAGGAATCCCGAGATGGCCCCTAGCAACTCGCATGGGGACTGGCCTTTCCTGAGGCCACCAGAGCGGGTCCCTGAGGTCCCCGTCGTAACGCGAGAAGACCTGCCGCAACTCGAGAAAATCCAGGAGGTTCTCCCCTCCAGGTGAGATGAGGCCCATTTCCGCTGAGGCGTCTCGAGGCTGATCACACCTCACCTCTGGAACTTCGAAAGGGTCCTTCACACCCTTGGTGCAAATCAAGAAGTTCCCCGACATACCCGTCTCCACTCGAGAGGAATCACGAGGGTCCCGCCCACATCCAGAGGAGCCCCGTTTCCGCCTCGTAGCTCGAGATGAGAGATCCTTTCCCTGCTTCGTCGGGAAAGAGTTCCCGGCGTTCCCGTCGCATCTCAAGAGGAGGCCCTCTCAACAGGAACGGCGAGAGGAACTCCAGGGTCGTGCCACCCTTCCAAGAGTCCCCCAGATGTCTCAGTCCATTACAGAGGAACCTCTTTTCCCTTCACCGGCTCGTCTTTCACGCCGAGGATCGACTCACAACAAGGTGGCACGTGGCACAGCCCTGTGGGACAGCCTCGAGGGAAAGCCACAGATCCCTTCATCCACGTTACAGGAAGCGAGACACTACTGCTGCAGCTCGGGAGGAAAGCGCACGTGCATGCCCCCACTCGAGACAAGGCCTGACTCCCCTGGGGAGACTCAGAAGCACCCCAAGTTCCATGGCAACACTGGACAGGAATCCTCAGTTTCCGGCCCCGAATCCACACAAGGTCTTAAGCCCCGGCTTGGACAGGAGAGGGATCCGGAGATGGCCCCTTGCAACTCGCATGGGGACTGGCCTTTCCTGAGGCCACCAGAGCGGGTCCCTGAGGTCCCCGTCGTCACTCGAGAAGACCTGCCGCAACTCGAGAAAATCCAGGAGGTTCTCCCCTCCAGGCGAGATGAGGCCCATTTCCGCTGAGGCGTCTCGAGGCTGATCACACCTCACCTCTGGAACTTCGAAAGGGTCCTTCACACCCTTGGTGCAAATCAAGAAGTTCCCCGACATACCCGTCTCCACTCGAGAGGAAACACGAGGGTCCCGCCCACATCCAGAGGAGCCCCGTTTCCGCCTCGTAGCTCGAGATGAGGGATCCTTTCCCTGCTTCCTCGGGAAAGAGTTCCCGGCGTTCCTGTCGCATCTCAAGAGGAGGCCCTCTCAACAGTAACGGCGAGAGGAACTCCAGGGTCGTGCCACCATTCCAAGAGTCCCCCAGATGTCTCAGTCCATTCCAGAGGAACCTCTTTTCCCTTCAGCGGCTCGTCTTTCACGCCGAGGATCGACTCCCACCAAGGTGGCACGTGGCACAGCCCTGTGGGAAAGCCTCGTGGGAAAGCCTCGAGGGACAGCCTCGAGGGAAAGCCACAGATCCCTTGATCCACGTGACAGGAAGCGTGACACTACTGCTGCAGCTCGGGAGGAAAGCACACGTGCATGCCCCCACTCGAGACGAGGCCTGACTCCCCTGGGGAGACTCAGAAGCACCCCAAGATCCATGGCAACACTGGAGAGGAAACCTTAGGTTCCGGCCCCGAATACACACAAGGACTGAGACCCCGGCATGGACGGGAGAGGAATCCCGAGAGGTCCCCTAGCAACTCGCATGGGGACTGGCCCTTCCTGAGGCCACCAGAGCGGGTCCCTGAGGTCCCCGTCGTAACTCGAGAAGACCTGCCGCAACTCGAGACAATCCAGGAGGTTCTCCCCTCCAGGCGAGATGAGGCCCATTTCCGCTGAGGCGTCTCGAGGCTGATCACACCTCACCTCTGGAACTTCGAAAGGGTCCTTCACACCCTTGGTGCAAATCAAGAAGTTCCCCAACATACCCGTCTCCACTCGAGAGGAATCACGAGGTTCCCGCCCACATCCAGAGAAGCCCCGTTTCCGCCTCGTAGCTCGAGATGAGGGATCCTTTCCCTGCTTCGTCGGGAAAGAGTTCCCGGCGTTCCCGTCGCATCTCAAGAGGAGGCCCTCTCAACAGGAACGGCGAGAGGAACTCCAAGTTCGTGCCACCATTCTAAGAGTCACCCAGATGTCTCAGTCCATTCCATAGGAACCTCTTTTCCCTTCATCGGCTCGTCTTTCACGCCGAGGATCGACTCCCACCAAGGTGGCTCGTGGCACAGCCCTGTGGGTAAGCCTCGTGGGAAAGCTTCGAGGGACAGCCTCGAGGGAAAGCCACAGATCCCTTGATCCACGTGACAGGAAGCGTGACACTACTGCTTCAGTTCGGGAGGAAAGCCCACGTGCATGCCCCCACTCGAGACGATGCCTGACTCCCCTGGGGAGACTCAGAAGCACCCCAAGATCCATGGCAACACTGGAGAGGAATCCTCAGGTTCCGGCCCCGACTCCACACATGGTCTTAGCCTTGCATGGACGGGAGAGGAATCCCGAGATGGCCCCTAGCAACTCGCATGGGGACTGGCCTTTCCTGAGGCCACCAGAGCGGGTCCCTGAGGTCCCCGTCGTCACTCGAGAAGACCTGCCGCAACTCGAGAAAATCCAGGAGGTTCTCCCCTCCAGGCGAGATGAGGCCCATTTCCGCTGAGGCGTCTCGAGGCTGATCACACCTCACCTCTGGAACTTCGAAAGGGTCCTTCTCACCCTTGGTGCAAATCAAGAAGTTCACCGACATACCCGTCTCCACTCGAGAGGAAACACGAGGGTCCTGCCCACATCAAGAGGAGCCCCGTTTCCGCCTCGTAGCTCGAGATGAGGGATCCTTTCCCTGCTTCGTCGGGAAAGAGTTCCCGGCGTTCCCATCGCATCTCAAGAGGAGGCCCTTTCAACAGGAACGGCGAGAGGAACTCCAGGGTCGTGCCACCATTCCAAAAGTCCCACAGATGTCTCAGTCCGTTCCAGAGGAACCTCTTTTCCCTTCACCGGCTCGTCTTTCACGCGGAGGATCGACTCACACCAAGGTGGCACGTGGCACAGCCCTGTGGGAAAGCCTCGTGGGAAAGCCTCGAGGGACAGCCTCGAGGGAAACCCCAGATCCCTTGATCCACGTGACAGGAAGCGTGACACTACTGCTGCAGCTCGGGAGGAAAGCGCACGTGCATGCCCCCACTCGAGACGAGGCCTGACTCCCCTGGGGAGACTCAGAAGGACCCCAAGATCCATGGCAACACTGGAGAGGAATGCTCAGGTTCCAGCCCCGACTCCACACATGGTCTTAACCCTTGAATGGACGGGAGAGGAATCCCGAGATGGCCCCTAGCAACTCGCATGGGGACTGGCCTTTCCTGAGGCCAACAGAGCGGGTCCCTGAGGTCCCCGTCGTAACTCGAGAAGACCTGCCGCAACTCGAGAAAATCCAGGAGGTTCTCCCCTCCAGGCGAGATGAGGCCCATTTCCGCTGAGGCGTCTCCAGGCTGATCACACCTTACCTCTGGAACTTCGAAAGGGTCCTTCACACCCTTGGTGCAACTCAAGACATTCCCCGACATACCCGTCTCCACTCGAGAGGAAACACCAGGGTCCCGCCCACATCCAGAGGAGCCCCGTTTCCGACTCGTAGCTCGAGGTGAGGGATCCTCTCCCTGCTTCGTCGGGAAAGAATTCCCGGCGTTCCCGTCGCATCTCAAGAGGAGGCCCTCTCAACAGGAACGTCGAGAGGAACTCCAGGGTCGTGCCACCATTCCAAGAGTCCCCCAGATGTCTCAGTCCATTCCAGAGGAACCTCTTTTCCCTTCATCGGCTCGCCCTTCACGCCGAGGATCGACTCACACCAAGGTGGCACTTGGCACAGCCCTGTGGGAAAGCCTCGTGGGAAAGCCTCGAGGGAAAGCCTCGAGGGAAAGCCACAGATCCCTTGATCCACGTGACAGGAAGCGTGACCCTACTGCTGCAGCTCGGGAGGGAAGCACACGTGCATGCCCTCACTCGAGACGAGGCTTGACTCCCCTGCGGAGACTCAGAGGCACCCCAAGATCCATGTCAACACTGGAGAGGAATGCTCAGGTTCCCGACCCGACTCCACACAAGGTCTTAGGCCCCGGCATCGACGGGAGATGATCCCGAGATGGCACTTGGCAACTCACATGGGGACTGGCCCTTCCTGAGGCCACCAGAGCGGGTGCCTGAGGTCCCCGTCGTAACTCGAGAAGACCTGCCGCAACTCGAAAAAACCCAGGAGGTTCTCCCCTCCATGCGAGAGGAGGCCCATTTCCCCAGAGGCTTCTCGAGGCTAATCACACCTCACTTCTGGAACTTCGAAGGGGTCCTTCGCACCCTTGGTGCAACTCAAGAAGTTCCCCGACATACCCGTCTCCACTCGAGAGGAAACACGAGCGTCCCGCCCACATCCAGAGGAGCCCCGTTTCCGCCTCGTAGCTCGAGGTGAGGGATCCTTTCCCTGCTTCGTCGGGAAAGAATTCCCGGCATTCCCGTCGCATCTGAAGAGGAGGCCCGCTGAACAGGAACGGCGAGAGGAACTCCAGGGTCGTGCCACCATTTCAAGAGTCCCCCAGATGTCTCAGTCCATTCCAGAGGAACCTCTTTTCCTTTCACCGGCTCGTCTTTCACGCCGAGGATCGACTCACACCAAGGTGGCACTTGGCACAGCCCTGTGGGAAAGACTCGTGGGAAAGCCTCGAGGGAAAGCCTCGAGGGAAAGCCAGAGATCCCTTGATAAACGTGACAGGAAGCCTGACCCTACTGCTGCAGCTCGGGAGGGAAGCGCACGTGTATGCCCCAACTCGAGACGAGGCCTGACTCCTCTGGGGAGACTCAGAGGCACCCCAAAATCCATGTCAACACTGGAAAGGAATCCTCAGGTTCCGGCCCCCACTCCACACAAAGTTTTAGGCCCCGGCATCGACGGGAGAGGAATCCCGAGATGGCCCCTAGCAACTCGCATGGGGAATGGCCCTTCCTGAGGCCACCAGAGCGGGTGCCTGAGGTCCCCGTCGTAACTCGAGAAGACCTGCCGCAACTCGAGAAAACCCAGGAGGTTCTCCCCTCCATGCGAGAGGAGGCCCATTTCCGCAGAGGCTTCTCGGGGCTAATCACACCTCACTTCTGGAACTTCGAAAAGGTCCTTCGCACCCTTGGTGCAACTCAAGAAGTTCCCCGACATACCCGTCTCCACTCGAGAGGAAACACGAGGGTCCCGCCCACATCCAGAGGACCCCGTTTCCGCCTCGTAGCTCTAGGTGAGGGATCCTTACCCTGCTTCGTCGGGAAAGAATTCCTGGCGTTCCCGTCGAATCTCAAGAGGAGGCCATCTCAACAGGAATGGCGAGAGGAACTCCAGGTTCTTGCCACCATTCCAAGAGTCCCCCAGATGTCTCAGTCCATTCCAGAGGAACCTCTTTTCCCTTCACCGGCTCGTCTTTCACGCCGAGGATCGACTCACACCAAGGTGGCACTTGGCACAGCCCTGTGGGAAAGCCTCGTGGGAAAGCCTCGAGGGAAAGCCTCGAGGGAAAGCCATAGATCCCTTGATCCACGTGACAGGAAGCGTGACCCTACTGCTGCAGCTCGGGAGGGAAGCGCATGTGCATGCCCCCACTCGAGACGAGGCCTGACTCCCCTGGGGAGTCTCAGAGGCACCCCAAAATCCATGTCAACCCTGGAAAGCAATCCTCAGGTTCCTACCCCGACTCCACACAAGGTCTTAGGCCCCGGCATCGACGGGAGAGGAATCCCGAAATGGCCCCTAGCAACTCGCATGGGGACTGGCCCTTCCTGAGGCCACCAGAGCGGGTGCCTGAGGTCCCCGTTGTAACTCGAGAAGACCTGCCGCAACTCGAGAAAATCCAGGAGGTTCTCCCCTCCATGCGAGAGGAGGCCCATGTCCGCAGAGGCTTCTCGGGGCTAATCACACCTCACATCTGGAACTTCGACAGGGTCCTTCACACCCTGGGTGCAACTCAAGAAGTTCCCCAACATACCCGTCTCCACTCGAGAGGAAACACGAGGGTCCCGCCCACATCCAGAGGAGCCCCGTTTCTGCCTCGTAGCTCGAGGTGAGGGATCCTTTCCCTGCTTCGTCTGGAAAGAATTCCAGGCATTCCCGTCGCATCTGAGGAGGAGGCCCTCTGAACAGGAACGGCGAGAGGAACTCCAGGGTCTTGCCACCATTCCAAGAGTCCCCAGATGTCTCAGTCCATTCCAGAGGAACCTATTTTCCCTTCACCGGCTCGTCTTTCACGCCGCCGAGGATCGACTCACACCAAGGTGGCACTTGGCACAGCCCTGTGGGAAAGCCTCGTGGGAAAGCCTCGAGGGAAAGCCTCGAGGGAAAGCCACAGATCCCTTGATCCACGTGACAGGAAGCGTGACCCTGCTGCTGCAGCTCGGGAGGGAAGCGCACGTGCATGCCCCCACTCGAGACGAGGCCTGACTCCCCTGGGGAGACTCAGAGGCACCCCAAAATCCATGTCAACACTGGAAAGGAATCCTCAGGTTCCGGCCCCGACTCCACACAAGGTCTTAGGCCCTGGCATCGACGGGAGAGGAATCCCGAGATGGCCCCTAGCAACTCGCATGGGGACTGGCCCTTCCTGCGGCCACCAGAGCGGGTCCCTGAGATCCCCGTCGTAACTCGCGAAGACCTGCCGCAACTCGAGAATAGCCAGGAGGTTCTCCCCTGCAGTCGAGATGTGGCCCATTTCTGCAGAGGCTTCTCGGGGCTAATCACACCTCACCTCTGGAACGTCCAAAGGGTCCTTCACACCCTTGGTGCAACTCAAGAAGTTCCCCGACATACCCGTCTCCACTCGAGAGGAAACACCAGGGTCCCGCCCACATCCAGAGGAGCCCCGTTTCCGCCTCGTAGCTCGAGGTGACGGACCCTTTCCCTACTTCGTCGGGAAAGAATTCCCGGCGTTCCCGTCGCATCTCAAGAGGAGGCCCTCTCAACAAGAACGGCGAGAGGAACTCCAGGGTCCTGCCACCATTCCGAGAGTCCCCCAGATGTTTCAGTCCATTCCAGAAAAACCTCTTTTCCCTTCACCGGCTCGTCTTTCACGCCGAGGATCGACTCCCACCAAGGTGGCACGTGGAACAGCCCTGTGGGAAAGCCTCGTGGGAAAGCTTCGAGGGACAGCCTCGAGGGAAAGCCACAGATCCATTGATCCAGGTGACAGGAAGCGTGACACTACTGCTGCAGCTCGGGAGGAAAGTGCACGTGTTGCCCCCACTCGAGACGAGGCCTGACTCCCCTGGGGAGACTCAGAAGCACCCCAAGATCCATGGCAACACTGGAGAGGAATCCTAAGGACCCGTCCCCGACTCCACACAAGGTCTTATGCACCGGCATGTTCGAGAGAGGAATCCCGAGATGCCCCCTAGCAACTCGCATGGGGACTGGCCTTTCCTGAGGCCACCAGAGCGGGTCCCTGGGGTCCCCGTTGTAACTCGAGAAGACATGCCACAACTCGAGAAAATCCACGAGGTTCTCCCCTCCAGGCGAGATGAGGCCCATTTCCGCTGAGGCGTCGCGAGGCTGATCACACCTCACCTCTGGAACTTCGAAAGGGTCCTTCACACCCTTGGTGCAAATCAAGAAGTTCCCCGACATACACGTCTCCACTCGAGAGGAATCACGAGGGTCCCGCCCACATCCAGAGGAGCCCCGTTTCCACCTCGTAGCTCGATATGAGGGATCCATTCCCTGCTTCGTCGGGAAAGAGTTCCCAGCGTTCCCGTCGCATCTCAAGAGAAGGCCCTCTCAACAGGAACGGCGAGAGGAACTCCAGGGTCGGGCCACCATTCCAAGAGTCCCCCAGATGTCTCAGTCCATTCCAGAGGAAACTCTTTTCCCTTCACCGGCTCGTCTTTCACCCCGAGGATCGACTCACACCAAGGTGGCACTTGGCACAGCCCTGTGGGAAAGCCTCGTGGGAAAGCCTCGAGGGACAGCCTCGAGGGAAAGCCACAGATACCTTGATCCACGTGACAGGAAGCGAGACACTACTGCTTCAGTTCGGGAGGAAAGCCCACCTGCATGCCCCCACTCGAGACGATGCCTGACTCCCCTGGGGAGACTCAGAAGCACCCCAAGATCCATGGCAACACTGGAGAGGAATCCTCAGGTCCCGGCCCCGACTCCACACAAGGTATTATGCCCCGGCATTGAAGGGAGAGGAATCCCGAGATGGCCCCTAGCAACTCGCATGGGGACTGGCCTTTCCTGAGGCCACCAGAGCGGGTCCCTGAGGTCCCCGTCGTAACGCGAGAAGACCTGCCGCAACTCGAGAAAATCCAGGAGGTTCTCCCCTCCAGGTGAGATGAGGCCCATTTCCGCTGAGGCGTCTCGAGGCTGATCACACCTCACCTCTGGAACTTCGAAAGGGTCCTTCACACCCTTGGTGCAAATCAAGAAGTTCCCCGACATACCCGTCTCCACTCGAGAGGAATCACGAGGGTCCCGCCCACATCCAGAGGAGCCCCGTTTCCGCCTCGTAGCTCGAGATGAGAGATCCTTTCCCTGCTTCGTCGGGAAAGAGTTCCCGGCGTTCCCGTCGCATCTCAAGAGGAGGCCCTCTCAACAGGAACGGCGAGAGGAACTCCAGGGTCGTGCCACCCTTCCAAGAGTCCCCCAGATGTCTCAGTCCATTACAGAGGAACCTCTTTTCCCTTCACCGGCTCGTCTTTCACGCCGAGGATCGACTCACAACAAGGTGGCACGTGGCACAGCCCTGTGGGACAGCCTCGAGGGAAAGCCACAGATCCCTTCATCCACGTTACAGGAAGCGAGACACTACTGCTGCAGCTCGGGAGGAAAGCGCACGTGCATGCCCCCACTCGAGACAAGGCCTGACTCCCCTGGGGAGACTCAGAAGCACCCCAAGTTCCATGGCAACACTGGACAGGAATCCTCAGTTTCCGGCCCCGAATCCACACAAGGTCTTAAGCCCCGGCTTGGACAGGAGAGGGATCCGGAGATGGCCCCTTGCAACTCGCATGGGGACTGGCCTTTCCTGAGGCCACCAGAGCGGGTCCCTGAGGTCCCCGTCGTCACTCGAGAAGACCTGCCGCAACTCGAGAAAATCCAGGAGGTTCTCCCCTCCAGGCGAGATGAGGCCCATTTCCGCTGAGGCGTCTCGAGGCTGATCACACCTCACCTCTGGAACTTCGAAAGGGTCCTTCACACCCTTGGTGCAAATCAAGAAGTTCCCCGACATACCCGTCTCCACTCGAGAGGAAACACGAGGGTCCCGCCCACATCCAGAGGAGCCCCGTTTCCGCCTCGTAGCTCGAGATGAGGGATCCTTTCCCTGCTTCCTCGGGAAAGAGTTCCCGGCGTTCCTGTCGCATCTCAAGAGGAGGCCCTCTCAACAGTAACGGCGAGAGGAACTCCAGGGTCGTGCCACCATTCCAAGAGTCCCCCAGATGTCTCAGTCCATTCCAGAGGAACCTCTTTTCCCTTCAGCGGCTCGTCTTTCACGCCGAGGATCGACTCCCACCAAGGTGGCACGTGGCACAGCCCTGTGGGAAAGCCTCGTGGGAAAGCCTCGAGGGACAGCCTCGAGGGAAAGCCACAGATCCCTTGATCCACGTGACAGGAAGCGTGACACTACTGCTGCAGCTCGGGAGGAAAGCACACGTGCATGCCCCCACTCGAGACGAGGCCTGACTCCCCTGGGGAGACTCAGAAGCACCCCAAGATCCATGGCAACACTGGAGAGGAAACCTTAGGTTCCGGCCCCGAATACACACAAGGACTGAGACCCCGGCATGGACGGGAGAGGAATCCCGAGAGGTCCCCTAGCAACTCGCATGGGGACTGGCCCTTCCTGAGGCCACCAGAGCGGGTCCCTGAGGTCCCCGTCGTAACTCGAGAAGACCTGCCGCAACTCGAGACAATCCAGGAGGTTCTCCCCTCCAGGCGAGATGAGGCCCATTTCCGCTGAGGCGTCTCGAGGCTGATCACACCTCACCTCTGGAACTTCGAAAGGGTCCTTCACACCCTTGGTGCAAATCAAGAAGTTCCCCAACATACCCGTCTCCACTCGAGAGGAATCACGAGGTTCCCGCCCACATCCAGAGAAGCCCCGTTTCCGCCTCGTAGCTCGAGATGAGGGATCCTTTCCCTGCTTCGTCGGGAAAGAGTTCCCGGCGTTCCCGTCGCATCTCAAGAGGAGGCCCTCTCAACAGGAACGGCGAGAGGAACTCCAAGTTCGTGCCACCATTCTAAGAGTCACCCAGATGTCTCAGTCCATTCCATAGGAACCTCTTTTCCCTTCATCGGCTCGTCTTTCACGCCGAGGATCGACTCCCACCAAGGTGGCTCGTGGCACAGCCCTGTGGGTAAGCCTCGTGGGAAAGCTTCGAGGGACAGCCTCGAGGGAAAGCCACAGATCCCTTGATCCACGTGACAGGAAGCGTGACACTACTGCTTCAGTTCGGGAGGAAAGCCCACGTGCATGCCCCCACTCGAGACGATGCCTGACTCCCCTGGGGAGACTCAGAAGCACCCCAAGATCCATGGCAACACTGGAGAGGAATCCTCAGGTTCCGGCCCCGACTCCACACATGGTCTTAGCCTTGCATGGACGGGAGAGGAATCCCGAGATGGCCCCTAGCAACTCGCATGGGGACTGGCCTTTCCTGAGGCCACCAGAGCGGGTCCCTGAGGTCCCCGTCGTCACTCGAGAAGACCTGCCGCAACTCGAGAAAATCCAGGAGGTTCTCCCCTCCAGGCGAGATGAGGCCCATTTCCGCTGAGGCGTCTCGAGGCTGATCACACCTCACCTCTGGAACTTCGAAAGGGTCCTTCTCACCCTTGGTGCAAATCAAGAAGTTCACCGACATACCCGTCTCCACTCGAGAGGAAACACGAGGGTCCTGCCCACATCAAGAGGAGCCCCGTTTCCGCCTCGTAGCTCGAGATGAGGGATCCTTTCCCTGCTTCGTCGGGAAAGAGTTCCCGGCGTTCCCATCGCATCTCAAGAGGAGGCCCTTTCAACAGGAACGGCGAGAGGAACTCCAGGGTCGTGCCACCATTCCAAAAGTCCCACAGATGTCTCAGTCCGTTCCAGAGGAACCTCTTTTCCCTTCACCGGCTCGTCTTTCACGCGGAGGATCGACTCACACCAAGGTGGCACGTGGCACAGCCCTGTGGGAAAGCCTCGTGGGAAAGCCTCGAGGGACAGCCTCGAGGGAAACCCCAGATCCCTTGATCCACGTGACAGGAAGCGTGACACTACTGCTGCAGCTCGGGAGGAAAGCGCACGTGCATGCCCCCACTCGAGACGAGGCCTGACTCCCCTGGGGAGACTCAGAAGGACCCCAAGATCCATGGCAACACTGGAGAGGAATGCTCAGGTTCCAGCCCCGACTCCACACATGGTCTTAACCCTTGAATGGACGGGAGAGGAATCCCGAGATGGCCCCTAGCAACTCGCATGGGGACTGGCCTTTCCTGAGGCCAACAGAGCGGGTCCCTGAGGTCCCCGTCGTAACTCGAGAAGACCTGCCGCAACTCGAGAAAATCCAGGAGGTTCTCCCCTCCAGGCGAGATGAGGCCCATTTCCGCTGAGGCGTCTCCAGGCTGATCACACCTTACCTCTGGAACTTCGAAAGGGTCCTTCACACCCTTGGTGCAACTCAAGACATTCCCCGACATACCCGTCTCCACTCGAGAGGAAACACCAGGGTCCCGCCCACATCCAGAGGAGCCCCGTTTCCGACTCGTAGCTCGAGGTGAGGGATCCTCTCCCTGCTTCGTCGGGAAAGAATTCCCGGCGTTCCCGTCGCATCTCAAGAGGAGGCCCTCTCAACAGGAACGTCGAGAGGAACTCCAGGGTCGTGCCACCATTCCAAGAGTCCCCCAGATGTCTCAGTCCATTCCAGAGGAACCTCTTTTCCCTTCATCGGCTCGCCCTTCACGCCGAGGATCGACTCACACCAAGGTGGCACTTGGCACAGCCCTGTGGGAAAGCCTCGTGGGAAAGCCTCGAGGGAAAGCCTCGAGGGAAAGCCACAGATCCCTTGATCCACGTGACAGGAAGCGTGACCCTACTGCTGCAGCTCGGGAGGGAAGCACACGTGCATGCCCTCACTCGAGACGAGGCTTGACTCCCCTGCGGAGACTCAGAGGCACCCCAAGATCCATGTCAACACTGGAGAGGAATGCTCAGGTTCCCGACCCGACTCCACACAAGGTCTTAGGCCCCGGCATCGACGGGAGATGATCCCGAGATGGCACTTGGCAACTCACATGGGGACTGGCCCTTCCTGAGGCCACCAGAGCGGGTGCCTGAGGTCCCCGTCGTAACTCGAGAAGACCTGCCGCAACTCGAAAAAACCCAGGAGGTTCTCCCCTCCATGCGAGAGGAGGCCCATTTCCCCAGAGGCTTCTCGAGGCTAATCACACCTCACTTCTGGAACTTCGAAGGGGTCCTTCGCACCCTTGGTGCAACTCAAGAAGTTCCCCGACATACCCGTCTCCACTCGAGAGGAAACACGAGCGTCCCGCCCACATCCAGAGGAGCCCCGTTTCCGCCTCGTAGCTCGAGGTGAGGGATCCTTTCCCTGCTTCGTCGGGAAAGAATTCCCGGCATTCCCGTCGCATCTGAAGAGGAGGCCCGCTGAACAGGAACGGCGAGAGGAACTCCAGGGTCGTGCCACCATTTCAAGAGTCCCCCAGATGTCTCAGTCCATTCCAGAGGAACCTCTTTTCCTTTCACCGGCTCGTCTTTCACGCCGAGGATCGACTCACACCAAGGTGGCACTTGGCACAGCCCTGTGGGAAAGACTCGTGGGAAAGCCTCGAGGGAAAGCCTCGAGGGAAAGCCAGAGATCCCTTGATAAACGTGACAGGAAGCCTGACCCTACTGCTGCAGCTCGGGAGGGAAGCGCACGTGTATGCCCCAACTCGAGACGAGGCCTGACTCCTCTGGGGAGACTCAGAGGCACCCCAAAATCCATGTCAACACTGGAAAGGAATCCTCAGGTTCCGGCCCCCACTCCACACAAAGTTTTAGGCCCCGGCATCGACGGGAGAGGAATCCCGAGATGGCCCCTAGCAACTCGCATGGGGAATGGCCCTTCCTGAGGCCACCAGAGCGGGTGCCTGAGGTCCCCGTCGTAACTCGAGAAGACCTGCCGCAACTCGAGAAAACCCAGGAGGTTCTCCCCTCCATGCGAGAGGAGGCCCATTTCCGCAGAGGCTTCTCGGGGCTAATCACACCTCACTTCTGGAACTTCGAAAAGGTCCTTCGCACCCTTGGTGCAACTCAAGAAGTTCCCCGACATACCCGTCTCCACTCGAGAGGAAACACGAGGGTCCCGCCCACATCCAGAGGACCCCGTTTCCGCCTCGTAGCTCTAGGTGAGGGATCCTTACCCTGCTTCGTCGGGAAAGAATTCCTGGCGTTCCCGTCGAATCTCAAGAGGAGGCCATCTCAACAGGAATGGCGAGAGGAACTCCAGGTTCTTGCCACCATTCCAAGAGTCCCCCAGATGTCTCAGTCCATTCCAGAGGAACCTCTTTTCCCTTCACCGGCTCGTCTTTCACGCCGAGGATCGACTCACACCAAGGTGGCACTTGGCACAGCCCTGTGGGAAAGCCTCGTGGGAAAGCCTCGAGGGAAAGCCTCGAGGGAAAGCCATAGATCCCTTGATCCACGTGACAGGAAGCGTGACCCTACTGCTGCAGCTCGGGAGGGAAGCGCATGTGCATGCCCCCACTCGAGACGAGGCCTGACTCCCCTGGGGAGTCTCAGAGGCACCCCAAAATCCATGTCAACCCTGGAAAGCAATCCTCAGGTTCCTACCCCGACTCCACACAAGGTCTTAGGCCCCGGCATCGACGGGAGAGGAATCCCGAAATGGCCCCTAGCAACTCGCATGGGGACTGGCCCTTCCTGAGGCCACCAGAGCGGGTGCCTGAGGTCCCCGTTGTAACTCGAGAAGACCTGCCGCAACTCGAGAAAATCCAGGAGGTTCTCCCCTCCATGCGAGAGGAGGCCCATGTCCGCAGAGGCTTCTCGGGGCTAATCACACCTCACATCTGGAACTTCGACAGGGTCCTTCACACCCTGGGTGCAACTCAAGAAGTTCCCCAACATACCCGTCTCCACTCGAGAGGAAACACGAGGGTCCCGCCCACATCCAGAGGAGCCCCGTTTCTGCCTCGTAGCTCGAGGTGAGGGATCCTTTCCCTGCTTCGTCTGGAAAGAATTCCAGGCATTCCCGTCGCATCTGAGGAGGAGGCCCTCTGAACAGGAACGGCGAGAGGAACTCCAGGGTCTTGCCACCATTCCAAGAGTCCCCAGATGTCTCAGTCCATTCCAGAGGAACCTATTTTCCCTTCACCGGCTCGTCTTTCACGCCGCCGAGGATCGACTCACACCAAGGTGGCACTTGGCACAGCCCTGTGGGAAAGCCTCGTGGGAAAGCCTCGAGGGAAAGCCTCGAGGGAAAGCCACAGATCCCTTGATCCACGTGACAGGAAGCGTGACCCTGCTGCTGCAGCTCGGGAGGGAAGCGCACGTGCATGCCCCCACTCGAGACGAGGCCTGACTCCCCTGGGGAGACTCAGAGGCACCCCAAAATCCATGTCAACACTGGAAAGGAATCCTCAGGTTCCGGCCCCGACTCCACACAAGGTCTTAGGCCCTGGCATCGACGGGAGAGGAATCCCGAGATGGCCCCTAGCAACTCGCATGGGGACTGGCCCTTCCTGCGGCCACCAGAGCGGGTCCCTGAGATCCCCGTCGTAACTCGCGAAGACCTGCCGCAACTCGAGAATAGCCAGGAGGTTCTCCCCTGCAGTCGAGATGTGGCCCATTTCTGCAGAGGCTTCTCGGGGCTAATCACACCTCACCTCTGGAACGTCCAAAGGGTCCTTCACACCCTTGGTGCAACTCAAGAAGTTCCCCGACATACCCGTCTCCACTCGAGAGGAAACACCAGGGTCCCGCCCACATCCAGAGGAGCCCCGTTTCCGCCTCGTAGCTCGAGGTGACGGACCCTTTCCCTACTTCGTCGGGAAAGAATTCCCGGCGTTCCCGTCGCATCTCAAGAGGAGGCCCTCTCAACAAGAACGGCGAGAGGAACTCCAGGGTCCTGCCACCATTCCGAGAGTCCCCCAGATGTTTCAGTCCATTCCAGAAAAACCTCTTTTCCCTTCACCGGCTCGTCTTTCACGCCGAGGATCGACTCCCACCAAGGTGGCACGTGGAACAGCCCTGTGGGAAAGCCTCGTGGGAAAGCTTCGAGGGACAGCCTCGAGGGAAAGCCACAGATCCATTGATCCAGGTGACAGGAAGCGTGACACTACTGCTGCAGCTCGGGAGGAAAGTGCACGTGTTGCCCCCACTCGAGACGAGGCCTGACTCCCCTGGGGAGACTCAGAAGCACCCCAAGATCCATGGCAACACTGGAGAGGAATCCTAAGGACCCGTCCCCGACTCCACACAAGGTCTTATGCACCGGCATGTTCGAGAGAGGAATCCCGAGATGCCCCCTAGCAACTCGCATGGGGACTGGCCTTTCCTGAGGCCACCAGAGCGGGTCCCTGGGGTCCCCGTTGTAACTCGAGAAGACATGCCACAACTCGAGAAAATCCACGAGGTTCTCCCCTCCAGGCGAGATGAGGCCCATTTCCGCTGAGGCG
The DNA here is from genome assembly GCF_023091745.1 of Budorcas taxicolor. Classification (NCBI taxonomy): domain Eukaryota; kingdom Metazoa; phylum Chordata; class Mammalia; order Artiodactyla; family Bovidae; genus Budorcas; species Budorcas taxicolor. The sequence continues at coordinate 107,564 of NW_026292764.1, read as the reverse complement.
TCGCGAGGCTGATCACACCTCACCTCTGGAACTTCGAAAGGGTCCTTCACACCCTTGGTGCAAATCAAGAAGTTCCCCGACATACACGTCTCCACTCGAGAGGAATCACGAGGGTCCCGCCCACATCCAGAGGAGCCCCGTTTCCACCTCGTAGCTCGATATGAGGGATCCATTCCCTGCTTCGTCGGGAAAGAGTTCCCAGCGTTCCCGTCGCATCTCAAGAGAAGGCCCTCTCAACAGGAACGGCGAGAGGAACTCCAGGGTCGGGCCACCATTCCAAGAGTCCCCCAGATGTCTCAGTCCATTCCAGAGGAAACTCTTTTCCCTTCACCGGCTCGTCTTTCACCCCGAGGATCGACTCACACCAAGGTGGCACTTGGCACAGCCCTGTGGGAAAGCCTCGTGGGAAAGCCTCGAGGGACAGCCTCGAGGGAAAGCCACAGATACCTTGATCCACGTGACAGGAAGCGAGACACTACTGCTTCAGTTCGGGAGGAAAGCCCACCTGCATGCCCCCACTCGAGACGATGCCTGACTCCCCTGGGGAGACTCAGAAGCACCCCAAGATCCATGGCAACACTGGAGAGGAATCCTCAGGTTCCGGCCCCGACTCCACACAAGGTCTTAACCCCGGCATGGACGGGAGACGAATCACGAGATGGCCCCTAGCAACTCGCATGGGGACTGGCCCTTCCTGAGGCCACCAGAGCGGGTCCCTGAGGTCCCCGTCGTCACTCGAGAAGACCTGCCGCAACTCGAGAAAATCCAGGAGGTTCTCCCCTCCAGGCGAGATGAGGCCCATTTCCACTGAGGCGTCTCGAGGCTGATCACACCTCACCTCTGGAACTTCGAAAGGGTCCTTCACACCCTTGGTGTAAATCAAGACGTTCCCCGACATACCCGTCTCCCCTCGAGAGGAAACACGAGGGTTCCAACCACATCCAGAGGAGCCCCGTTTCCGCCTCGTAGCTCGAGATGAGGGATCCTATCCCTGCTTCGTCGGGAAAGTGTTCCCGGCCTTCCCGTGGCATCTCAAGTGGAGGCTCTCTCAACAGGAACGGCGAGAGGAACTCCAGGGTCATGCCACCATTCCAAGAGTCCCCCAGATGTCTCAGTCCATTCCAGAGGAACCTCTTTTCCCTTCACCGGCTCGTCTTTCACGCCGAGGATCGACTCACACCAAGGTGACACGTGGCACAGCCCTGTGGCAAAGCCTCGTGGGAAAGCCTTGAGCAAAAGCCTCGAGAAAAAGCCACAGATCCCTTGATCCACGTGACAGGAAGCGTGACACTACTGCTGCAGCTCGGGAGGAAAGCGCACGTGCATGCCCCCACTCGAGACGAGGCCTGACTCCCCTGGGGAGACTCAGAAGCACCCCAAGATCCATGGCTACACAGGAGAGGAATCCTCAGGTCCCGGCCCCGACTCCACACAAGGTCTTATGCCCCGGCATTGAAGGGAGAGGAATCCCGAGATGGCCCCTAGCAACTCGCATGGGGACTGGCCTTTCCTGAGGCCACCAGAGCGGGTCCCTGAGGTCCCCGTCGTAACGCGAGAAGACCTGCCGCAACTCGAGAAAATCCAGGAGGTTCTCCCCTCCAGGCGAGATGAGGCCCATTTCCGCTGAGGCGTCTCGAGGCTGATCACACCTCACCTCTGGAACTTCGAAAGGGTCCTTCACACCCTTGGTGCAAATCAAGAAGTTCCCCGACATACCCGTCTCCACTCGAGAGGAATCACGAGGGTCCCGCCCACATCCAGAGGAGCCCCGTTTCCGCCTCGTAGCTCGAGATGAGAGATCCTTTCCCTGCTTCGTCGGGAAAGAGTTCCCGGCGTTCCCGTCGCATCTCAAGAGGAGGCCCTCTCAACAGGAACGGCGAGAGGAACTCCAGGGTCGTGCCACCCTTCCAAGAGTCCCCCAGATGTCTCAGTCCATTACAGAGGAACCTCTTTTCCCTTCACCGGCTCGTCTTTCACGCCGAGGATCGACTCACAACAAGGTGGCACGTGGCACAGCCCTGTGGGACAGCCTCGAGGGAAAGCCACAGATCCCTTGATCCACGTGACAGGAAGCGTGACACTATTGCTTCAGTTCGGGAGGAAAGCCCACGTGCATGCCCCCACTCGAGACGATGCCTGACTCCCCTGGGGAGACTCAGAAGCACCCCAAGATCCATGGCAACACTGGAGAGGAATCCTCAGGTTCCGGCCCCGACTCCACACATGGTCTTAGCCTTGCATGGACGGGAGAGGAATCCCGAGATGGCCCCTAGCAACTCGCATGGGGACTGGCCTTTCCTGAGGCCACCAGAGCGGGTCCCTGAGGTCCCCGTCGTCACTCGAGAAGACCTGCCGCAACTCGAGAAAATCCAGGAGGTTCTCCCCTCCAGGCGAGATGAGGCCCATTTCCGCTGAGGCGTCTCGAGGCTGATCACACCTCACCTCTGGAACTTCGAAAGGGTCCTTCTCACCCTTGGTGCAAATCAAGAAGTTCACCGACATACCCGTCTCCACTCGAGAGGAAACACGAGGGTCCTGCCCACATCAAGAGGAGCCCCGTTTCCGCCTCGTAGCTCGAGATGAGGGATCCTTTCCCTGCTTCGTCGGGAAAGAGTTCCCGGCGTTCCCATCGCATCTCAAGAGGAGGCCCTCTCAACAGGAACGGCGAGAGGAACTCCAGGGTCGTGCCACCATTCCAAAAGTCCCACAGATGTCTCAGTCCGTTCCAGAGGAACCTCTTTTCCCTTCACCGGCTCGTCTTTCACGCGGAGGATCGACTCACACCAAGGTGGCACGTGGCACAGCCCTGTGGGAAAGCCTCGTGGGAAAGCCTCGAGGGACAGCCTCGAGGGAAAGCCACAGATCCCTTGATCCACGTGACAGGAAGCGTGACACTACTGCTGCAGCTCGGGAGGAAAGCACACGTGCATGCCCCCACTCGAGACGAGGCCTGACTCCCCTGGGGAGACTCAGAAGCACCCCAAGACCCATGGCAACACTGGAGAGGAATCCTTAGGTTCCGGCCCCGACTCCACACAAGGCCTTATTCCCCGGCATCGACGGGAGACGAATCCCGAGATGGCCCCTAGCAACTCGCATGGGGACTGGCCCTTCCTGAGGCCACCAGAGCGGGTCCCTGAGGTCCCCGTCGTAACTCGAGGAGATCTGCCGCAACTCGAGAATATCCAGGAGGTTCTCCCCTGCAGGCGAGAGGAGGCCCATTTCCGCAGAGGCTTCTCGGGGCTAATCACTCCTCACCTCTGGAACATCGAAAGGGTCCTTCACACCCTTGGTGCAACTCAAGAAGTTCCTCGACATACCCGTCTCCACTCGAGAGGAAACACCAGGGTCCCGCCCACATCCAGAGGAGCCCCGTTTCCGACTCGTAGCTCGAGGTGAGGGATCCTTTCCCTGCTTCGTCGGGAAAGAATTCCCGGCGTTCCCGTCGCATCTCAAGAGGAGGCCCTCTCAACAGGAACGGCGAGAGGAACTCCAGGGTCGTGCCACCATTCCAAGAGTCCCCCAGATGTCTCAGTCCATTCCAGAGGAACCTCTTTTCCCTTCATCGGCTCTTCCTTCACGCCGAGGATCGACTCACACCAAGGTGGCACTTGGCACAGCCCTGTGGGAAAGCCTCGTGGGAAAGCCTCGAGGGAAAGCCTCGAGGGAAAGCCACAGATCCCTTGATCCACGTGACAGGAAGCGTGACCCTACTGCTGCAGCTCGGGAGGGAAGCGCACGTGCATGCCCTCACTCGAGACGAGGCTTGACTCCCCTGCGGAGACTCAGAGGCACCCCAAGATCCATGTCAACACTGGAGAGGAATGCTCAGGTTCCGGCCCCGACTCCACACAAGGTCTTAGGCCCCGGCATCGACGGGAGATGAACCCGAGATGGCACCTAGCAACTCACATGGGGACTGGCCCTTCCTGAGGCCACCAGAGCGGGTGCCTGAGGTCCCCGTCGTAACTCGAGAAGACCTGCCGCAACTCGAGAAAACCCAGGAGGTTCTCCCCTCCATGCGAGAGGAGGCCCATTTCCCCAGAGGCTTCTCGAGGCTAATCACACCTCACTTCTGGAACTTCGAAGGGGTCCTTCGCACCCTTGGTGCAACTCAAGAAGTTCCCCGACATACCCGTCTCCACTCGAGAGGAAACACGAGGGTCCCGCCCACATCCAGAGGAGCCCCGTTTCCACCTCGTAGCTCGAGGTGAGGGATCCTTTCCCTGCTTCGTCGGGAAAGAATTCCCGGCATTCCCGTCGCATCTGAAGAGGAGGCCCGCTGAACAGGAACGGCGAGAGGAACTCCAGGATCGTGCCACCATTTCAAGAGTCCCCCAGATGTCTCAGTCCATTCCAGAGGAACCTCTTTTCCTTTCACCGGCTCGTCTTTCACGCCGAGGATCGACTCACACCAAGGTGGCACTTGGCACAGCCCTGTGGGAAATCCTCGAGGGAAAGCCAGAGATCCCTTTATCCACGTGACAGGAAGCGTGACCCTTCTGCTGCAGCTCGGGAGGGAAGCGCACGTGCATGCCCCCATTCGAGACGAGGCCTGACTCCCCTGGGGAGACTCAGAGGCACCCCAAGATCCATGGCAACACTGGAGAGGAATGCTCAGGTTCCGGCCCCGACTCCACACAAGGTCTTAGGCCCCGGCATCGACGGGAGAGGAATCCCGAGATGGCCCCTAGCAACTCGCATGGGGACTGGCCCTTCCTGAGGCCACCAGAGCGGGTCCCTGAGGTCCCCGTCGTAACTCGAGAAGACCTGCCTCAACTCGAGAATATCCAGGAGGTTCTCCCCTGCAGGCGAGTTGAGGCCCATTTCCCCAGAGGCTTCTCTGGGCTAATCACACCTCACCTCTGGAACGTCAAAAGGGTCCTTCACACCCTTGGTGCAACTCAAGAAGTTCCCCAACATACTCTTCTCCACTCGAGGGGAAACACGAGCGTCCCGCCCACATCCAGAGGAGCCCCGTTTCCGCCTCGTAGCTCGAGGTGACGGATCCTTTCACTTCTTCGACGGGAAGGAATTCCCGGCGTTCCCGTCGCATCTCAAGAGGAGGCCCTCTGAACAGGAACGGCGAGAGGAACTCCAGGGTCGTGCCACCATTCCAAGAGTCCCCCAGATGTCTCAGTCCATTCCAGAGGAACCTCTTTTCCCTTCACCGGCGAGTCTTTCACGCAGAGGATCGACTCACACCAAGGTGGCACTTGGCACAGCCCTGTGGGAAAGCCTCCTGGGAAAGCCTCAATGGAAAGCCTCGAGGGAAAGCCACAGATCCCTTGATCCACGTGACAGGAAGCCTGACCCTACTGCTGCAGCTCGGGAGGGAAGCGCACGTGCATGCCCCCACTCGAGACGAGGCCTGACTCCCCTGGGGAGACTCATAGGCACCCCAAAATCCATGTCAACACTGGAAAGGAATCCTCAGGTTCCGGCCCCGACTCCACACAAGGTCTTAGGCCCCGGTATCGACGGGAGAGGAATACCGAGATGGCGCCTAGTAACTCGCATGGGGACTGGCCCTTTTTGAGCCCACCAGAGCGGGTCCCTGAGATCCCCGTCGTAACTGGAGCAGACCTGCCGCAACTCGAGAATACCCAGGAGGTTCTCCCCTGCAGGCGAGATGAGGCCCATTTCCGCAGAGGCTTCTCGGGGCTTATCACACCTCACCTATGGAACGTCTAAAGGCTCCTTCACACCCTTGGTGCAACTCAAGAAGTTCCCCGACATACCCGTCTCCACTCGAGAGGAAACACCAGGGTCCCGCCCACATCCAGAGGAGCCCCGTTTCCGCCTCGTAGCTCGAGGTGAGGGAACCTTTCCCTGCTTCGTCGGGAAAGAATTCCCGGCGTTCCCGTCGCATCTCAAGAGGAGGCCCTCTCAACAGGAACGGCGAGAGGAACTCCAGGGTCGTGCCACCATTCCAAGAGTCCCCCAGATGTCTCAGTCCATTCCGGAGGAAACTCTTTTCCCTTCACCGGCTCGTGTTTCACGCCGAGGATCGACTCACACCAAGGTGGCACTTGGCACAGCCCTGTGGGAAAGCCTCGTGGGAAAGCCTCGAGGGAAAGCCTCGAGGGAAAGCCACAGATCACTTGATCCACGTGACAGGAAGCGTGACCCTACTGCTGCAGCTCGGGAGGGAAGCGCACGTGCATGCCCCCACTCGAGACGAGGCCTGACTCCCTGGGGAGTCTCAGAGGCACCCCAAAATCCATGTCAACCCTGGAAAGGAATCGTCAGGTTCCGGCCCCGACTCCACACAAGGTCTTAGGCCCCGGCATCGACGGGAGAGGAATCCCGAAATGGCCCCTAGCAACTCGCATGGGGACTGGCCCTTCCTGAGGCCACCAGAGCGGGTCCCTGAGGTCCCCGTCGTAACTCGAGAAGACCTGCCGCAACTCGAGAATATCCAGGAGGTTCTCCCCTGCAGGCGAGAGGAGGCCCATTTCCGCAGAGGCTTCTCGGGGCTAATCACTCCTCACCTCTGGAACATCGAAAGGGTCCTTCACACCCTTGGTGCAACTCAAGATGTTCCCCGACATACCCGTCTCCACTCGAGAGGAAACACCAGGGTCCCGCCCACATCCAGAGGAGCCCCGTTTCCGACTCGTAGCTCGAGGTGAGGGATCCTTTCCCTGCTTCGTCGGGAAAGAATTCCCGGCGTTCCCGTCGCATCTCAAGAGGAGGCCCTCTCAACAGGAACGGCGAGAGGAACTCCAGGGTCGTGCCACCATTCCAAGAGTCCCCCAGATGTCTCAGTCCATTCCAGAGGAACCTCTTTTCCCTTCATCGGCTCTTCCTTCACGCCGAGGATCGACTCACACCAAGGTGGCACTTGGCACAGCCCTGTGGGAAAGCCTCGTGGGAAAGCCTCGAGGGAAAGCCTCGAGGGAAAGCCACAGATCCCTTGATCCACGTGACAGGAAGCGTGACCCTACTGCTGCAGCTCGGGAGGGAAGCGCACGTGCATGCCCTCACTCGAGACGAGGCTTGACTCCCCTGCGGAGACTCAGAGGCACCCCAAGATCCATGTCAACACTGGAGAGGAATGCTCAGGATCCGGCCCCGACTCCACACAAGGTCTTAGGCCCCGGCATCGACGGGAGATGAACCCGAGATGGCACCTAGCAACTCACATGGGGACTGGCCCTTCCTGAGGCCACCAGAGCGGGTGCCTGAGGTCCCCGTCGTAACTCGAGAAGACCTGCCGCAACTCGAGAAAACCCAGGAGGTTCTCCCCTCCATGCGAGAGGAGGCCCATTTCCCCAGAGGCTTCTCGAGGCTAATCACACCTCACTTCTGGAACTTCGAAGGGGTCCTTCGCACCCTTGGTGCAACTCAAGAAGTTCCCCGACATACCCGTCTCCACTCGAGAGGAAACACGAGGGTCCCGCCCACATCCAGAGGAGCCCCGTTTCCACCTCGTAGCTCGAGGTGAGGGATCCTTTCCCTGCTTCGTCGGGAAAGAATTCCCGGCATTCCCGTCGCATCTGAAGAGGAGGCCCGCTGAACAGGAACGGCGAGAGGAACTCCAGGATCGTGCCACCATTTCAAGAGTCCCCCAGATGTCTCAGTCCATTCCAGAGGAACCTCTTTTCCCTTCACCGCCTCGTCTTTCACGCCGCCGAGGATCGACTCACACCAAGGTGGCACTTGGCACAGCCCTGTGGGAAAGCCTGGTGGGAAAGACACAGATCCCTTTATCCACGTGACAGGAAGCGTGACCCTGCTGCTGCAGCTAGGGAGGGAAGCGCACGTGCATGCCCCCACTCGAGACGAGGCCTGACTCCCCTGGGGAGACTCAGAGGCACCCCAAAATCCATGTCAACACTGGAAAGGAATCCTCAGGTTCCGGCCCCGACTCCACACAAGGTCTTAGGCCCTGGCATCGACGGGAGAGGAATCCCGAGATGGCCCCTAGCAACTCGCATGGGGACTGGCCCTTCCTGCGGCCACCAGAGCGGATCCCTGAGATCCCCGTCGTAACTCGCGAAGACCTGCCGCAACTCGAGAATAGCCAGGAGGTTCTCCCCTGCAGTCGAGATGTGGCCCATTTCTGCAGAGGCTTCTCGGGGCTAATCACACCTCACCTCTGGAACGTCCAAAGGGTCCTTCACACCCTTGGTGCAACTCAAGAAGTTCCCCGACATACCCGTCTCCACTCGAGAGGAAACACGAGGGTCCCGCCCACATCCAGAGGAGCCCCGTTTCCGCCTCGTAGCTCGAGATGAGGGATCCTTTCCCTGCTTCGTCGGGAAAGAGTTCCCGGCGTTCCCATCGCATCTCAAGAGGAGGCCCTCTCAACAGGAACGGCGAGAGGAACTCCAGGGTCGTGCCACCATTCCTAAAGTCCCACAGATGTCTCAGTCCGTTCCAGAGGAACCTCTTTTCCCTTCAGCGGCCCGTCTTTCACGCCGAGGATCGACTCACACCAAGGTGGCATGTGGCACAGCCCTGTGGGAAAGCCTCGTGGGAAAGCCTCGAGGGACAGCCTCGAGGGAAAGACACAGATCCCTTGATCCACGTGACAGGAAGCGTGACCCTACTGCTGCAGCTCGGGAGGAAAGCACACGTGCATGCCCCCACTCGAGACGAGGCCTGACTCCCCTGGGGAGACTCAGAAGCACCCCAAGACCCATGGCAACACTGGAGAGGAATCCTTAGGTTCCGGCCCCGACTCCACACAAGGCCTTATTCCCCGGCATCGACGGGAGACGAATCCCGAGATGGCCCCTAGCAACTCGCATGGGGACTGGCCCTTCCTGAGGCCACCAGAGCGGGTCCCTGAGATCCCCGTCGTAACTCGCGAAGACCTGCCGCAACTCGAGAATAGCCAGGAGGTTCTCCCCTGCAGTCGAGATGTGGCCCATTTCTGCAGAGGCTTCTCGGGGCTAATCACACCTCACCTCTGGAACGTCCAAAGGGTCCTTCACACCCTTGGTGCAACTCAAGAAGTTCCCCGACATACCCGTCTCCACTCGAGAGGAAACACGAGGGTCCCGCCCACATCCAGAGGAGCCCCGTTTCCGCCTCGTAGCTCGAGGTGACGGACCCTTTCCCTACTTCGTCGGGAAAGAATTCCCGGCGTTCCCGTCGCATCTCAAGAGGAGGCCCTCTCAACAAGAACGGCGAGAGGAACTCCAGGGTCCTGCCACCATTCCGAGAGTCCCCCAGATGTTTCAGTCCATTCCAGAAAAACCTCTTTTCCCTTCACCGGCTCGTCTTTCACGCCGAGGATCGACTCCCACCAAGGTGGCACGTGGAACAGCCCTGTGGGAAAGCCTCGTGGGAAAGCTTCGAGGGACAGCCTCGAGGGAAAGCCACAGATCCATTGATCCAGGTGACAGGAAGCGTGACACTACTGCTGCAGCTCGGGAGGAAAGTGCACGTGTTGCCCCCACTCGAGACGAGGCCTGACTCCCCTGGGGAGACTCAGAAGCACCCCAAGATCCATGGCAACACTGGAGAGGAATCCTAAGGACCCGTCCCCGACTCCACACAAGGTCTTATGCACCGGCATGTTCGAGAGAGGAATCCCGAGATGCCCCCTAGCAACTCGCATGGGGACTGGCCTTTCCTGAGGCCACCAGAGCGGGTCCCTGGGGTCCCCGTTGTAACTCGAGAAGACATGCCACAACTCGAGAAAATCCACGAGGTTCTCCCCTCCAGGCGAGATGAGGCCCATTTCCGCTGAGGCGTCGCGAGGCTGATCACACCTCACCTCTGGAACTTCGAAAGGGTCCTTCACACCCTTGGTGCAAATCAAGAAGTTCCCCGACATACACGTCTCCACTCGAGAGGAATCACGAGGGTCCCGCCCACATCCAGAGGAGCCCCGTTTCCACCTCGTAGCTCGATATGAGGGATCCATTCCCTGCTTCGTCGGGAAAGAGTTCCCAGCGTTCCCGTCGCATCTCAAGAGAAGGCCCTCTCAACAGGAACGGCGAGAGGAACTCCAGGGTCGGGCCACCATTCCAAGAGTCCCCCAGATGTCTCAGTCCATTCCAGAGGAAACTCTTTTCCCTTCACCGGCTCGTCTTTCACCCCGAGGATCGACTCACACCAAGGTGGCACTTGGCACAGCCCTGTGGGAAAGCCTCGTGGGAAAGCCTCGAGGGACAGCCTCGAGGGAAAGCCACAGATACCTTGATCCACGTGACAGGAAGCGAGACACTACTGCTTCAGTTCGGGAGGAAAGCCCACCTGCATGCCCCCACTCGAGACGATGCCTGACTCCCCTGGGGAGACTCAGAAGCACCCCAAGATCCATGGCAACACTGGAGAGGAATCCTCAGGTTCCGGCCCCGACTCCACACAAGGTCTTAACCCCGGCATGGACGGGAGACGAATCACGAGATGGCCCCTAGCAACTCGCATGGGGACTGGCCCTTCCTGAGGCCACCAGAGCGGGTCCCTGAGGTCCCCGTCGTCACTCGAGAAGACCTGCCGCAACTCGAGAAAATCCAGGAGGTTCTCCCCTCCAGGCGAGATGAGGCCCATTTCCACTGAGGCGTCTCGAGGCTGATCACACCTCACCTCTGGAACTTCGAAAGGGTCCTTCACACCCTTGGTGTAAATCAAGACGTTCCCCGACATACCCGTCTCCCCTCGAGAGGAAACACGAGGGTTCCAACCACATCCAGAGGAGCCCCGTTTCCGCCTCGTAGCTCGAGATGAGGGATCCTATCCCTGCTTCGTCGGGAAAGTGTTCCCGGCCTTCCCGTGGCATCTCAAGTGGAGGCTCTCTCAACAGGAACGGCGAGAGGAACTCCAGGGTCATGCCACCATTCCAAGAGTCCCCCAGATGTCTCAGTCCATTCCAGAGGAACCTCTTTTCCCTTCACCGGCTCGTCTTTCACACCGAGGATCGACTCACACCAAGGTGACACGTGGCACAGCCCTGTGGCAAAGCCTCGTGGGAAAGCCTTGAGCAAAAGCCTCGAGAAAAAGCCACAGATCCCTTGATCCACGTGACAGGAAGCGTGACACTACTGCTGCAGCTCGGGAGGAAAGCGCACGTGCATGCCCCCACTCGAGACGAGGCCTGACTCCCCTGGGGAGACTCAGAAGCACCCCAAGATCCATGGCTACACAGGAGAGGAATCCTCAGGTCCCGGCCCCGACTCCACACAAGGTCTTATGCCCCGGCATTGAAGGGAGAGGAATCCCGAGATGGCCCCTAGCAACTCGCATGGGGACTGGCCTTTCCTGAGGCCACCAGAGCGGGTCCCTGAGGTCCCCGTCGTAACGCGAGAAGACCTGCCGCAACTCGAGAAAATCCAGGAGGTTCTCCCCTCCAGGCGAGATGAGGCCCATTTCCGCTGAGGCGTCTCGAGGCTGATAACACCTCACCTCTGGAACTTCGAAAGGGTCCTTCACACCCTTGGTGCAAATCAAGAAGTTCCCCGACATACCCGTCTCCACTCGAGAGGAATCACGAGGGTCCCGCCCACATCCAGAGGAGCCCCGTTTCCGCCTCGTAGCTCGAGATGAGAGATCCTTTCCCTGCTTCGTCGGGAAAGAGTTCCCGGCGTTCCCGTCGCATCTCAAGAGGAGGCCCTCTCAACAGGAACGGCGAGAGGAACTCCAGGGTCGTGCCACCCTTCCAAGAGTCCCCCAGATGTCTCAGTCCATTACAGAGGAACCTCTTTTCCCTTCACCGGCTCGTCTTTCACGCCGAGGATCGACTCACAACAAGGTGGCACGTGGCACAGCCCTGTGGGACAGCCTCGAGGGAAAGCCACAGATCCCTTCATCCACGTGACAGGAAGCGTGACACTATTGCTTCAGTTCGGGAGGAAAGCCCACGTGCATGCCCCCACTCGAGACGATGCCTGACTCCCCTGGGGAGACTCAGAAGCACCCCAAGATCCATGGCAACACTGGAGAGGAATCCTCAGGTTCCGGCCCCGACTCCACACATGGTCTTAGCCTTGCATGGACGGGAGAGGAATCCCGAGATGGCCCCTAGCAACTCGCATGGGGACTGGCCTTTCCTGAGGCCACCAGAGCGGGTCCCTGAGGTCCCCGTCGTCACTCGAGAAGACCTGCCGCAACTCGAGAAAATCCAGGAGGTTCTCCCCTCCAGGCGAGATGAGGCCCATTTCCGCTGAGGCGTCTCGAGGCTGATCACACCTCACCTCTGGAACTTCGAAAGGGTCCTTCTCACCCTTGGTGCAAATCAAGAAGTTCACCGACATACCCGTCTCCACTCCAGAGGAAACACGAGGGTCCTGCCCACATCAAGAGGAGCCCCGTTTCCGCCTCGTAGCTCGAGATGAGGGATCCTTTCCCTGCTTCGTCGGGAAAGAGTTCCCGGCGTTCCCATCGCATCTCAAGAGGAGGCCCTCTCAACAGGAACGGCGAGAGGAACTCCAGGGTCGTGCCACCATTCCAAAAGTCCCACAGATGTCTCAGTCCGTTCCAGAGGAACCTCTTTTCCCTTCACCGGCTCGTCTTTCACGCGGAGGATCGACTCACACCAAGGTGGCACGTGGCACAGCCCTGTGGGAAAGCCTCGTGGGAAAGCCTCGAGGGACAGCCTCGAGGGAAAGCCACAGATCCCTTGATCCACGTGACAGGAAGCGTGACACTACTGCTGCAGCTCGGGAGGAAAGCACACGTGCATGCCCCCACTCGAGACGAGGCCTGACTCCCCTGGGGAGACTCAGAAGCACCCCAAGACCCATGGCAACACTGGAGAGGAATCCTTAGGTTCCGGCCCCGACTCCACACAAGGCCTTATTCCCCGGCATCGACGGGAGACGAATCCCGAGATGGCCCCTAGCAACTCGCATGGGGACTGGCCCTTCCTGAGGCCACCAGAGCGGGTCCCTGAGGTCCCCGTCGTAACTCGAGGAGATCTGCCGCAACTCGAGAATATCCAGGAGGTTCTCCCCTGCAGGCGAGAGGAGGCCCATTTCCGCAGAGGCTTCTCGGGGCTAATCACTCCTCACCTCTGGAACATCGAAAGGGTCCTTCACACCCTTGGTGCAACTCAAGAAGTTCCTCGACATACCCGTCTCCACTCGAGAGGAAACACCAGGGTCCCGCCCACATCCAGAGGAGCCCCGTTTCCGACTCGTAGCTCGAGGTGAGGGATCCTTTCCCTGCTTCGTCGGGAAAGAATTCCCGGCGTTCCCGTCGCATCTCAAGAGGAGGCCCTCTCAACAGGAACGGCGAGAGGAACTCCAGGGTCGTGCCACCATTCCATGAGTCCCCCAGATGTCTCAGTCCATTCCAGAGGAACCTCTTTTCCCTTCATCGGCTCTTCCTTCACGCCGAGGATCGACTCACACCAAGGTGGCACTTGGCACAGCCCTGTGGGAAAGCCTCGTGGGAAAGCCTCGAGGGAAAGCCTCGAGGGAAAGCCACAGATCCCTTGATCCACGTGACAGGAAGCGTGACCCTACTGCTGCAGCTCGGGAGGGAAGCGCACGTGCATGCCCTCACTCGAGACGAGGCTTGACTCCCCTGCGGAGACTCAGAGGCACCCCAAGATCCATGTCAACACTGGAGAGGAATGCTCAGGTTCCGGCCCCGACTCCACACAAGGTCTTAGGCCCCGGCATCGACGGGAGATGAACCCGAGATGGCACCTAGCAACTCACATGGGGACTGGCCCTTCCTGAGGCCACCAGAGCGGGTGCCTGAGGTCCCCGTCGTAACTCGAGAAGACCTGCCGCAACTCGAGAAAACCCAGGAGGTTCTCCCCTCCATGCGAGAGGAGGCCCATTTCCCCAGAGGCTTCTCGAGGCTAATCACACCTCACTTCTGGAACTTCGAAGGGGTCCTTCGCACCCTTGGTGCAACTCAAGAAGTTCCCCGACATACCCGTCTCCACTCGAGAGGAAACACGAGGGTCCCGCCCACATCCAGAGGAGCCCCGTTTCCACCTCGTAGCTCGAGGTGAGGGATCCTTTCCCTGCTTCGTCGGGAAAGAATTCCCGGCATTCCCGTCGCATCTGAAGAGGAGGCCCGCTGAACAGGAACGGCGAGAGGAACTCCAGGATCGTGCCACCATTTCAAGAGTCCCCCAGATGTCTCAGTCCATTCCAGAGGAACCTCTTTTCCTTTCACCGGCTCGTCTTTCACGCCGAGGATCGACTCACACCAAGGTGGCACTTGGCACAGCCCTGTGGGAAATCCTCGAGGGAAAGCCAGAGATCCCTTTATCCACGTGACAGGAAGCGTGACCCTTCTGCTGCAGCTCGGGAGGGAAGCGCACGTGCATGCCCCCATTCGAGACGAGGCCTGACTACCCTGGGGAGACTCAGAGGCACCCCAAGATCCATGGCAACACTGGAGAGGAATGCTCAGGTTCCGGCCCCGACTCCACACAAGGTCTTAGGCCCCGGCATCGACGGGAGAGGAATCCCGAGATGGCCCCTAGCAACTCGCATGGGGACTGGCCCTTCCTGAGGCCACCAGAGCGGGTCCCTGAGGTCCCCGTCGTAACTCGAGAAGACCTGCCTCAACTCGAGAATATCCAGGAGGTTCTCCCCTGCAGGCGAGTTGAGGCCCATTTCCCCAGAGGCTTCTCTGGGCTAATCACACCTCACCTCTGGAAAGTCGAAAGGGTCCTTCACACCCTTGGTGCAACTCAAGAAGTTCCCCAACATACTCTTCTCCACTCGAGGGGAAACACGAGCGTCCCGCCCACATCCAGAGGAGCCCCGTTTCCGCCTCGTAGCTCGAGGTGACGGATCCTTTCACTTCTTCGACGGGAAGGAATTCCCGGCGTTCCCGTCGCATCTCAAGAGGAGGCCCTCTGAACAGGAACGGCGAGAGGAACTCCAGGGTCGTGCCACCATTCCAAGAGTCCCCCAGATGTCTCAGTCCATTCCAGAGGAACCTCTTTTCCCTTCACCGGCGAGTCTTTCACGCAGAGGATCGACTCACACCAAGGTGGCACTTGGCACAGCCCTGTGGGAAAGCCTGGTGGGAAAGACACAGATCCCTTTATCCACGTGACAGGAAGCGTGACCCTGCTGCTGCAGCTAGGGAGGGAAGCGCACGTGCATGCCCCCACTCGAGACGAGGCCTGACTCCCCTGGGGAGACTCAGAGGCACCCCAAAATCCATGTCAACACTGGAAAGGAATCCTCAGGTTCCGGCCCCGACTCCACACAAGGTCTTAGGCCCTGGCATCGACGGGAGAGGAATCCCGAGATGGCCCCTAGCAACTCGCATGGGGACTGGCCCTTCCTGCGGCCACCAGAGCGGATCCCTGAGATCCCCGTCGTAACTCGCGAAGACCTGCCGCAACTCGAGAATAGCCAGGAGGTTCTCCCCTGCAGTCGAGATGTGGCCCATTTCTGCAGAGGCTTCTCGGGGCTAATCACACCTCACCTCTGGAACGTCCAAAGGGTCCTTCACACCCTTGGTGCAACTCAAGAAGTTCCCCGACATACCCGTCTCCACTCGAGAGGAAACGCGAGGGTCCCGCCCACATCCAGAGGAGCCCCGTTTCCGCCTCGTAGCTCGAGATGAGGGATCCTTTCCCTGCTTCGTCGGGAAAGAGTTCCCGGCGTTCCCATCGCATCTCAAGAGGAGGCCCTCTCAACAGGAACGGCGAGAGGAACTCCAGGGTCGTGCCACCATTCCTAAAGTCCCACAGATGTCTCAGTCCGTTCCAGAGGAACCTCTTTTCCCTTCACCGGCTCGTCTTTCACGCGGAGGATCGACTCACACCAAGGTGGCACGTGGCACACCCCTGTGGGAAAGCCTCGTGGGAAAGCCTCGAGGGACAGCCTCGAGGGAAACCCCAGATCCCTTGATCCACGTGACAGGAAGCGTGACACTACTGCTGCAGCTCGGGAGGAAAGCGCACGTGCATGCCCCCACTCGAGACGAGGCCTGACTCCCCTGGGGAGACTCAGAAGGACCCCAAGATCCATGTCAACACTGGAGAGGAATGCTCAGGTTCCGGCCCCGACTCCACACAAGGCCTTATTCCCCGGCATCGACGGGAGACGAATCCCGAGATGGCCCCTAGCAACTCGCATGGGGACTGGCCCTTCCTGAGGCCACCAGAGCGGGTCCCTGAGGTCCCCGTCGTAACTCGAGAAGACCTGCCGCAACTCGAGAATATCCAGGAGGTTCTCCCCTGCAGGTGAGAGGAGGCCCATTTCCGCAGAGGCTTCTCGGGGCTAATCACTCCTCACCTCTGGAACATCGAAAGGGTCCTTCACACCCTTGGTGCAACTCAAGAAGTTCCCCGACATACCCGTCTCCACTCGAGAGGAAACACCAGGGTCCCGCCCACATCCAGAGGAGCCCCGTTTCCGACTCGTAGCTCGAGGTGAGGGATCCTTTCCCTGCTTCGTCGGGAAAGAATTCCCGGCGTTCCCGTCGCATCTCAAGAGGAGGCCCTCTCAACAGGAACGGCGAGAGGAACTCCAGGGTCGTGCCACCATTCCAAGAGTCCCCCAGATGTCTCAGTCCATTCCAGAGGAACCTCTTTTCCCTTCATCGGCTCTTCCTTCACGCCGAGGATCGACTCACACCAAGGTGGCACTTGGCACAGCCCTGTGGGTAAGCCTCGTGGGAAAGCCTCGAGGGAAAGCCTCGAGGGAAAGCCACAGATCCCTTGATCCACGTGACAGGAAGCGTGACCCTACTGCTGCAGCTCGGGAGGGAAGCGCACGTGCATGCCCTCACACGAGACGAGGCTTGACTCCCCTGCGGAGACTCAGAGGCACCCCAAGATCCATGTCAACACTGGAGAGGAATGCTCAGGTTCCGGCCCCGACTCCACACAAGGTCTTAGGCCCCGGCATCGACGGGAGATGATCCCGAGATGGCACCTAGCAACTCACATGGGGACTGGCCCTTCATGAGGCCACCAGAGCGGGTGCCTGAGGTCCCCGTCGTAACTCGAGAAGACCTGCCGCAACTCGAGAAATCCCAGGAGGTTCTCCCCTCCATGCGAGAGGAGGCCCATTTCCCCAGAGGCTTCTCGAGGCTAATCACACCTCACTTCTGGAACTTCGAAGGGGTCCTTCGCACCCTTGGTGCAACTCAAGAAGTTCCCCGACATACCCGTCTCCACTCGAGAGGAAACACGAGGGTCCCGCCCACATCCAGAGGAGCCCCGTTTCCACCTCGTAGCTCGAGGTGAGGGATCCTTTCCCTTCTTCGTCGGGAAAGAATTCCCGGCATTCCCGTCGCATCTGAAGAGGAGGCCCGCTGAACAGGAACGGCGAGAGGAACTCCAGGATCGTGCCACCATTTCAAGAGTCCCCCAGATGTCTCAGTCCATTCCAGAGGAACCTCTTTTCCTTTCACCGGCTCGTCTTTCACGCCGAGGATCGACTCACACCAAGGTGGCACTTGGCACAGCCCTGTGGGAAATCCTCGAGGGAAAGCCAGAGATCCCTTTATCCACGTGACAGGAAGCATGACCCTTCTGCTGCAGCTCGGGAGGGAAGCGCACGTGCATGCCCCCATTCGAGACGAGGCCTGACTCCCCTGGGGAGACTCAGAGGCACCCCAAGATCCATGGCAACACTGGAGAGGAATGCTCAGGTTCCGGCCCCGACTCCACACAAGGTCTTAGGCCCCGGCATCGACGGGAGAGGAATCCCGAGATGGCCCCTAGCAACTCGCATGGGGACTGGCCCTTCCTGAGGCCACCAGAGCGGGTCCCTGAGGTCCCCGACGTAACTCGAGAAGACCTACCACAACTCGAGAATATCCAGGAGGTTCTCCCCTGCAGGCGAGTTGAGGCCCATTTCCCCAGAGGCTTCTCGGGGCTAATCACACCTCACCTCTGGAACGTCGAAAGGGTCCTTCACACCCTTGGTGCAACTCAAGAAGTTCCCCAACATACTCTTCTCCACTCGAGGGGAAACACGAGCGTCCCGCCCACATCCAGAGGAGCCCCGTTTCCGCCTCGTAGCTCGAGGTGACGGATCCTTTCACTTCTTCGACGGGAAGGAATTCCCGGCGTTCCCGTCGCATCTCAAGAGGAGGCCCTCTGAACAGGAACGGTGAGAGGAACTCCAGGGTCGTGCCACCATTCCAAGAGTCCCCCAGATGTCTCAGTCCATTCCAGAGGAACCTCTTTTCCCTTCACCGGCGAGTCTTTCACGCAGAGGATCGACTCACACCAAGGTGGCACTTGGCACAGCCCTGTGGGAAAGCCTCCTGGGAAAGCCTCAATGGAAAGCCTCGAGGGAAAGCCACAGATCCCTTGATCCACGTGACAGGAAGCCTGACCCTACTGCTGCAGCTCGGGAGGGAAGCGCACGTGCATGCCCCCACTCGAGACGAGGCCTGACTCCCCTGGGGAGACTCATAGGCACCCCAAAATCCATGTCAACACTGGAAAGGAATCCTCAGGTTCCGGCCCCGACTCCACACAAGGTCTTAGGCCCCGGTATCGACGGGAGAGGAATACCGAGATGGCGCCTAGCAACTCGCATGGGGACTGGCCCTTTTTGAGCCCACCAGAGCGGGTCCCTGAGATCCCCGTCGTAACTGGAGCAGACCTGCCGCAACTCGAGAATACCCAGGAGGTTCTCCCCTGCAGGCGAGATGAGGCCCATTTCCGCAGAGGCTTCTCGGGGCTTATCACACCTCAACTATGGAACGTCTAAAGGCTCCTTCACACCCTTGGTGCAACTCAAGAAGTTCCCCGACATACCCGTCTCTACTCGAGAGGAAACACCAGGGTCCCGCCCACATCCAGAGGAGCCCCGTTTCCGCCTCGTAGCTCGAGGTGAGGGAAACTTTCCCTGCTTCGTCGGGAAAGAATTCCCGGCGTTCCCGTCGCATCTCAAGAGGAGGCCCTCTCAACAGGAACGGCGAGAGGAACTCCAGGGTCGTGCCACCATTCCAAGAGTCCCCCAGATGTCTCAGTTCATTCCAGAGGAAACTCTTTTCCCTTCACCGGCTCGTGTTTCACGCCGAGGATCGACTCACACCAAGGTGGCACTTGGCACAGCCCTGTGGGAAAGCCTCGTGGGAAAGCCTCGAGGGAAAGCCTCGAGGGAAAGCCACAGATCACTTGATCCACGTGACAGGAAGCGTGACCCTACTGCTGCAGCTCGGGAGGGAAGCGCACGTGCATGCCCCCACTCGAGACGAGGCCTGACTCCCTGGGGAGTCTCAGAGGCACCCCAAAATCCATGTCAACCCTGGAAAGGAATCCTCAGGTTCCGGCCCCGACTCCACACAAGGTCTTAGGCCCCGGCATCGACGGGAGAGGAATCCCGAAATGGCCCCTAGCAACTCGCATGGGGACTGGCCCTTCCTGAGGCCACCAGAGCGGGTGCCTGAGGTCCCTGTCGTAACTCGAGAGGACCTGCCGCAACTCGAGAAAATCCAGGAGGTTCTCCCCTCCATGCGAGAGGAGGCCCATGTCCGCAGAGGCTTCTCGGGGCTAATCACACCTCACATCTGGAACTTCGACAGGGTCCTTCACACCCTGGGTGAAACTCAAGAAGTTCCCCGACATACCCGTCTCCACTCGAGAGGAAACATGAGGGTCCCGCCCACATCCAGAGGAGCCCCGTTTCTGCCTCGTAGCTCGAGGTGAGGGATCCTTTCCCTGCTTCGTCTGGAAAGAATTCCCGGCATTCCCGTCGCATCTGAGGAGGAGGCCCTCTGAACAGGAACGGCGAGAGGAACTCCAGGGTCTTGCCACCATTCCAAGAGTCCCCAGATGTCTCAGTCCATTCCAGAGGAACCTCTTTTCCCTTCACCGGCTCGTCTTTTACGCCGCCGCGGATCGACTCACACCAAGGTGGCACTTGGCACAGCCCTGTGGGAAAGCCTCGAGGGAAAGCCACAGATCCCTTGATCCACGTGACAGGAAGCGTGACCCTGCTGCTGCAGCTCGGGAGGGAAGCGCACGTGCATGCCCCCACTCGAGACGAGGCCTGACTCCCCTGAGGAGACTCAGAGGCACCCCAAAATCCATGTCAACACTGGAAAGGAATACTCAGGTTCCGGCCCCGACTCCACACAAGGTCTTAGGCCCTGGCATCGACGGGAGAGGAATCCCGAGATGGCCCCTAGCAACTCGCATGGGGACTGGCCCTTCCTGCGGCCACCAGAGCGGATCCCTGAGATCCCCGTCGTAACTCGCGAAGACCTGCCGCAACTCGAGAATAGCCAGGAGGTTCTCCCCTGCAGTCGAGATGTGGCCCATTTCTGCAGAGGCTTCTCGGGGCTAATCACACCTCACCTCTGGAACGTCGAAAGGGTCCTTCACACCCTTGGTGCAACTCAAGAAGTTCCCCGACATACCCGTCTCCACTCGAGAGGAAACACGAGGGTCCCGCCCACATCCAGAGGAGCCCCGTTTCCGCCTCGTAGCTCGAGGTGACGGATCCTTTCCCTACTTCGTCGGGAAAGAATTCCCGGCGTTCCCGTCGCATCTCAAGAGGAGGCCCTCTCAACAAGAACGGCGAGAGGAATTCCAGGGTCCTGCCACCATTCCGAGAGTCCCCCAGATGTCTCAGTCCATTCCAGAAAAACCTCTTTTCCCTCCACCGGCACGTCTTTCACGCCGAGGATCGACTCACACCAAGGTGGCACTTGGCACAGACCTGTGGGAAAGCCTCGTGGGAAAGCCTCGAGGGAAAGCCTCGAGGGAAAGCCACAGATCCCTTGATCCACGTGACAGGAAGCCTGACCCTACTGCTGCAGCTCGGGAGGGAAGCGCACGTGCATGCCCCCACTCGAGACGAGGCCTGACTCCCCTGGGGAGACTCAGAGGCACCCCAAAATCCATGTCAACACTGGAAAGGAATCCTCAGGTTCCGGCCCCGACTCCACACAAGGTCTTAGGCCCCGGTATCGACGGGAGAGGAATACCGAGATGGCGCCTAGCAACTCGCATGGGGACTGGCCCTTTTTGAGCCCACCAGAGCGGGTCCCTGAGATCCCCGTCGTAACTCGAGAAGACCTGCCGCAACTCGAGAATACCCAGGAGGTTCTCCCCTGCAGGGGAGATGAGGCCCATTTCCGCAGAGGCTTCTCGGGGCTTATCACACCTCACCTCTGGAACGTCTAAAGGGTCCTTCACACCCTTGGTGCAACTCAAGAAGTTCCCCGACATACCCGTCTCCACTCGAGAGGAAACACGAGGGTCCCGCCCACATCCAGAGGAGCCCCGTTTCTGCCTCGTAGCTCGAGGTGAGGGAACCTTTCCCTGCTTCGTCGGGAAAGAATTCCCGGCGTTCCCGTCGCATCTCAAGAGGAGGCCCTCTGAACAGGAACGGCGAGAGGAACTCCAGGGTCGTGCCACCATTCCAAGAGTCCCCCAGATGTCTCAGTCCATTCCAGAGGAAACTCTTTTCCCTTCACCGGCTCGTGTTTCACGCCGAGGATCGACTCACACCAAAGTGGCACTTGGCACAGCCCTGTGGGAAAGCCTCGTGGGAAAGCCTCGAGGGAAAGCCTCGAGGGAAAGCCACAGATCCCTTGATCCAAGTGACAGGAAGCGTGACCCTACTGCTGCAGCTCGGGAGGGAAGTTCACGAGCATGCCCCCACTCGAGACGAGGCCTGACTCCCCTGGGGAGTCTCAGAGGCACCCCAAAATCCATGTCAACCCTGGAAAGGAATCCTCAGGTTCCGGCCCCGACTCCACACAAGGTCTTAGGCCCCGGCATCGATGGGAGAGGAAACCCGAGATGGCCCCTAGCAACTCGCATGGGGACTGGCCCTTGCTGAGGCCAACACAGCGGGTCCCTGAGGTCCCGGTCGTAACTCGAGAAGACCTGCCGCAACTCGAGAAAATCCAGGAGGTTCTCCCCTCCAGGCTAGAGGAGGCCCATTTCCGCAGAGGCTTCTCGGGGCTAATCACACCTCACCTCTGGAACTTCGAAAGGGTCCTTCACACCCTGGGTGCAAATCAAGAAGTTCCCCGACATACCCGTCTCCACTCGAGAGGAAACACGAGGGTCCCGCCCACATCCAGAGGAGCCCCGGTTCTGCCTCGTAGCTCGAGGTGAGGGATCCTTTCCCTGATTCGTCGGGAAAGAATTCCCGGCGTTCCTGTCGCATCTCAAGAGGAGGCCCTCTCAACAGGAACGGCGAGAGGAACTCCAGGGTCGTGCCACCATTCCAAGAGTCCCCCAGATGTCTCAGTCCATTCCAGAGGAAACTCTTTTCCCTTCACCGGCTCGTCTTTCACGCCGAGGATCGACTCACACCAAGGTGGCACTTTTCACAGCCCTGTGGGATAGCCTCGTGGGAAAGCGTCGAGAGAAAGCCTCGAGGGAAAGCCACAGATCCCTAGATCCCCTTGACAGGAAGCGTGACCCGACTGCTGCAGCTCGGGAGGGAAGCGCATGTGCATGCCCCAACTCGAGACGAGGCCTGACTCCCCTGGGGAGACTCAGAGGCATTCCAAGATCCATGTCAACACTGGAGAGGAATCCTCAGGTTCCGGCCCCGACTCCACAGAAGGTCTTAGGCCCCGGCATCGACGGGAGAGGAATCCCGAGATGGCCCCTAGCAACTCGCATGGGGACTGGCCCTTCCTGAGGCCACCAGAGCGGGTCCCTGAGGTCCCCGTCGTAACTCGAGAAGACCTGCCGCAACTCGAGAATATCCAGGAGGTTCTCCCCTGCAGGCGAGATGAGGCCCATTTCCACAGAGGCTTCTCCGGGCTAATCCCACCTCACCTTTAGAACGTCGAAAGGGTCCTTCACACACTTGGTGCAACTCAAGAACTTCCCCGACATACCCGTCTCCTCTCGAGAGGATACACGAGGGTCCCGCCCACATCCAGAGGAGCCCCGTTTCCACCTCGTAGCTCGAGGTGAGGGATCCTCTCCCTGCTTCGTCGGGAAAGAATTCCCGGCGTTCCCATCGCATCTCAAGAGGAGGCCCTCTGAAGCGGAACGGTGAGAGGAACTCCAGGGTCGTGCCACCATTCCAAGAGTCACCCAGATGTCTCAGTCCATTCCAGAGGAACCTCTTTTCCCTTCATCGGCTCGACTTTCACGCCGAGGATCCACTCACACCAAGGTGGCACTTGGCACAGCCCTGTGGGAAAGCCTCGTGGGAAAGCCTCGAGGGAAAGCCTCGAGGGAAAGCCACAGATCCCTTGATCCACGTGACAGGAAGCGTGACCCTACTGCTGCAGCTCGGGAGGGAAGCACACGTGCATGCCCCCACACGAGACGAGGCCTGACTCCCCTGGGGAGACTCAGAGGCACCCCAAGATCCATGTCAACACTGGAGAGGAATGCTCAGGTTCCGGCCCCGACTCCACACAAGGTCTTAGGCCCCGGCATCGACAGGAGAGGAAACCCGAGATGGCCCCTAGCAACTCGCATGGGAACTGCCCTTGCTGAGGCCAACAGAGCGGGTCCCTGAGGTCCCCGTCGTAACTCGAGAAGACCTGCCGCAACTAGAGAAAATCCAGGAGGTTCTCCCCTCCAGCCTAGAGGAGGCCCATTTCCGCAGAGGCTTCTCGGGGCTAATCACACCTCACCTCTGGAACTTTGAAAGGGTCCTTCACACCCTTGGTGCAACTCAAGAAGTTCCCCGACATACCCGTCTCCACTCGAGAGGAAACACGAGGTTCCCGCCCACATCCAGAGGAGCCCCGTTTCCGCCTCGTAGCTCGAGGTGAGGGAACCTTTCCCTGCTTCGTCGGGAAAGAGTTCCCGGCGTTCCCGTCGCATCTCAAGAGGAGGCCCTCTCAACAGGAACGGCGAGAGGAACTCCAGGGTCGTGCCACCATTCCAAGAGTCCCCCAGATGTCTCAGTCCATTCCAGAGGAAACTCTTTTCCCTTCACCGGCTCGTGTTTCACGCCGAGGATCGACTCACACCAAGGTGGCACTTGGCACAGCCCTGTGGGAAAGCCTCGTGGGAAAGCCTCGTGGGAAAGCCTCGTGGGAAAGCCACAGATCCCTTGATCCACGTGAGAGGAAGCGTGACCCTACTGCTGCAGCTCGGGAGGGAAGCGCACGTGCATGCCCCCACTCGAGACGAGGCCTGACTCCCCTGGGGAGACTCAGAGGCACCCCAAAATCCATGTCAACACTGGAGAGGAATGCTCAGGTTCCGGCCCCGACTCCACACAAGGTCTTAGGCCCCGGCATCAACGGGAGAGGAATCCCAAGATGGCCCCTAGCAACTCACATGGGGACTGGCCCTTGCTGAGGTCAACAGAGCGGGTCCCTGAGGTCCCCTTCGTAACTCGAGAAGACCTGCCGCAACTCGAGAAATTCCAGGAGGTTCTCCCCTCCATGCGAGAGGAGGCCCATTTCCGCAGAGGCTTCTCCGGGCTAATCAAACCTCACCTCTGGAACTCTGAAAGGGTCCTTCACACCCTTGGTGCAACTCAAGAAGTTCCCCGACATACCGGTCTCCACTCGAGAGGAAACACGAGGGTCACGCCCACATCCAGAGGAGCCCCGTTTCCGCCTCGTAGCTCGAGGTGAGGGATCCTCTCCCTGCTTCGTCGGGAAAGAATTCCCGGCGTTCCTGTAGCATCTCAAGAGGAGGCCCTCTGAACAGGAACGGCGAGAGGAACTCCAGGGTCGTACCACCATTCCAAGAGTCCCCCAGATGTCTCAGTCCATTCCAGAGGAACCTCTTTTCCCTTCACCAGCTCGTCTTTCACGCCGAGGATCGACTCACACCAAGGTGGCACTTGGCACAGCCCTGTGGGAAAGCCTCGTGGGAAAGCCTCGAGGGAAAGCCTCGAGGGAAAGCCTCGAGGGAAAGCCACAGATCCCTTGATCCACGTGACAGGAAGCGTGACCCTACTGCTGCAGCTCGGGAGGAAACCGCACGTGCATGCCCCCACTCGAGACGAGGCCTGACTCCCCTGTGGAGACTCAGAGGCACCCCAAGATCCATGTCAACACTGGAGAGGAATGCTCAGTTTCCGGCCCCGACTCCACACAAGGTCTTAGGCCCCGGCATCGACGGGAGACGAATCCCGGGATGGCCCATAGCAACTCGCATGGGGACTGGCCCTTCCTGAGGCCACCAGAGCGCGTCCTGACGTCCCCGTCGTAACTCGCGAAGACCTGCCGCAACTCGAGAATATCCAGGAGGTTCTCCCCTGCAGGCGAGATGAGGCCCATTTCCGCAGAGGCTTCTCGGGGCTAATCACACCTCACCTCTGGAACGTCGAAAGGGTCCTTCACACCGTTGGTGCAACTCAAGAAGTTCCCCGACATACCCGTCTCCACTCGAGAGGAAACACGAGGGTCCCGCCCACATCCAGAGGAGCCCCGGTTCTGCCTCGTAGCTCGAGGTGAGGGATCCTTTCCCTGATTCGTCGGGAAAGAATTCCCGGCATTCCTGTCGCATCTCAAGAGGAGGCCCTCTCAACAGGAACGGCGAGAGGAACTCCAGGGTCGTGCCACCATTCCAAGAGTCCCCCAGATGTCTCAGTCCATTCCAGAGGAAACTCTTTTCCCTTCACCGGCTCGTCTTTCACGCCGAGGATCGACTCACACCAAGGTGGCACTTTTCACAGCCCTGTGGGATAGCCTCGTGGGAAAGCCTCGAGAGAAAGCCTCGAGGGAAAGCCACAGATCCCTAGATCCCCTTGACAGGAAGCGTGACCCGACTGCTGCAGCTCGGGAGGGAAGCGCATGTGCATGCCCCAACTCGAGACGAGGCCTGACTCCCCTGGGGAGACTCAGAGGCATTCCAAGATCCATGTCAACACTGGAGAGGAATCCTCAGGTTCCGGCCCCGACTCCACACAAGGTCTTAGGCCCCGGCATCGACGGGAGAGGAATCCCGAGATGGCCCCTAGCAACTCGCATGGGGACTGGCCCTTTCTGAGGCCACCAGAGCGGGTCCCTGAGGTCCCCGTCGTAACTCGAGAAGACCTGCCGCAACTCGAGAATATCCAGGAGGTTCTCCCCTGCAGGCGAGATGAGGCCCATTTCCACAGAGGCTTCTCCGGGCTAATCCCACCTCACCTTTTGAACGTCGAAAGGGTCCTTCACACCCTTGGTGCAACTCAAGAACTTCCCCGACATACCCGTCTCCTCTCGAGAGGAAACACGAGGGTCCCGCCCACATCCAGAGGAGCCCCGTTTCCACCTCGTAGCTCGAGGTGAGGGATCCTCTCCCTGCTTCTTCGGGAAAGAATTCCCGGCGTTCCCGTCGCATCTCAAGAGGAGGCCCTCTGAAGCGGAACGGTGAGAGGAACTCCAGGGTCGTGCCACCATTCCAAGAGTCACCCAGATGTCTCAGTCCATTCCAGAGGAACCTCTTTTCCCTTCATCGGCTCGACTTTCACGCCGAGGATCCACTCACACCAAGGTGGCACTTGGCACAGCCCTGTGGGAAAGCCTCGTGGGAAAGCCTCGAGGGAAAGCCTCGAGGGAAAGCCACAGATCCCTTGATCCACGTGAGAGGAAGCGTGACCCTACTGCTGCAGCTCGGGAGGGAAGCACACGTGCATGCCCCCACACGAGACGAGGCCTGACTCCCCTGGGGAGACTCAGAGGCACCCCAAGATCCATGTCAACACTGGAGAGGAATGCTCAGGTTCCGGCCCCGACTCCACACAAGGTCTTAGGCCCCGGCATCGACAGGAGAGGAAACCCGAGATGGCCCCTAGCAACTCGCATGGGAACTGGCCCTTGCTGAGGCCAACAGAGCGGGTCCCTGAGGTCCCCGTCGTAACTCGAGAAGACCTGCCGCAACTCGAGAAAATCCAGGAGGTTCTCCCCTCCAGCCTAGAGGAGGCCCATTTCCGCAGAGGCTTCTCGGGGCTAATCACACCTCACCTCTGGAACTTTGAAAGGGTCCTTAACACCCTTGGTGCAACTCAAGAAGTTCCCCGACATACCGGTCTCCACTCGAGAGGAAAAACGAGGGTCCCGCCCACATCCAGAGGAGCCCCGTTTCCGCCTCGTAGCTCGAGGTGAGGGATCCTTTCCCTGCTTCGTCGGGAAAGAATTCCCGGCGTTCCTGTCGCATCTCAAGAGGAGGCCCTCTGAACAGGAACGGCGAGAGGAACTCCAGTGTCGTGCCACCATTCCAAGAGTCCCCCAGATGTCTCAGTCCATTCGAGGAACCTCTTTTCCCTTCACCGGCTCGTCTCTCACGCCGAGGATCGACTCACACCAAGGTGGCACTTGGCACAGCCCTGTGGGAAAGCCTCGTGTGAAAGCCTTGAGGGAAAGCCTCGAGGGAAAGCCACAGATCCCTTTATCCACGTGACAGGAAGCGTGACCCTACTGCTGCAGCTCGGGAGGGAAACGCACGTGCATGCCCCCACTCGATACGAGGCCTGACTCCCCTGGGGAGACTCAGAGGCACCCCATGACCCATATCAACACTGGAGAGGAATGCTCAGGTTCCGGCCCTGACTCCACACAAGGTCTTAGGCCCCGGAATTGACGGGAGAGGAATCCCGAGATGGCCCCTAGCAACTCGCATGGGGACTGGCCCTTCCTGAGGCCACCAGAGCGGGTCCCTGAGGTCCCCGTCGTAACTCGAGAAGACCTGCCGCAACTCGAGAAAATCCAGGAGGTTCTCCCCTCCAGGCGAGAGGAGGCACATTTCCGCAGAGGCTTCTCGGGGCTAATCACACCTAACCTCTGGAACGTCGAAAGGGTCCTTCACACCCTGGGTGCAACTCAAGAAGTTCCCCGACATACCCGTCTCCACTCGAGAGGAAACACGAGGGTCCCGCCCACATCCAGAGGAGCCCCGTTTCTGCCTCGTAGCTCGAGGTGACGGATCATTTCCCTGCTTCGTCGGGAAAGAATTCCCGGCGTTCCCGTCGCATCTCAAGAGGAGGCCCTCTCAACAGGAACGGCGAGAGGAACTCCAGGGTCGTGCCACCATTCCAAGAGTCCCCAGATGTCTCGGTCCATTCTAGAGGAACCTCTTTTCCCTTCACCGGCTCGTCTTTCACGCCGAGGATCGACTCACACCAAGGTGGCACGTGGCACAGCCCTGTGGGAAAGCCTCGTGGGAAAGACTCGAGGGAAAGCCTCGAGGGAAAGCCACAGATCCCTTGATCCACGTGACAGGAAGCGTGACCCTACTGCTGCAGCTAGGGAGGGAAGCGCTCGTGCATGCCCCCACTCAAGACGATGATTGACCCCCCTGGGGAGACACAGAGGCACCCCAAGGTCCATGTCAACACTGGAGAGGAATCCTCAGGTTCCGGCCCCGACTCCACACAAGGTCTTAGGCCCCGGCAACGACGGGAGAGGAATCCCGAGATGGCTCCTAGCAACTCACATGGGGACTGGCCCTTCCTGAGGCCACCAGAGCGGGTCCCTGAGGTCCCCGTCGTAACTCGAGAAGACCTGCCGCAACTCGAGAAAATCCAGGAGGTTCTCCCCTCCATGCGAGAGGAGGCCCATTTCCGAAGAGGCTACTCGGGGCTAATCACACCTCACCTCTGGAACTTCGAAAGGGTCCTTCACACCCTTGGTGCAACTCAAGAAGTTCCCCGACATACCCATCTCCACTCGAGAGGAAACACCAGGGTCCCGCCCACATCCAGAGGAGCCCCGTTTCCGACTCGTAGCTCGAGGTGAGGGATCCTTTCCCTGCTTCGTCGGGAAAGAATTCCCGGCATTCCCGTCGCATCTCAAGAGGAGGCCCTCTGAACAGGAACGGCGAGAGGAACTCCAGGGTCGTGCCACCATTCCAATAGTCCCCCAGATGTTTCAGTCCATTCCAGAGGAACCTCTTTTCCCTTCACCGGCTCGTCTTTCACGCCGAGGATCGACTCACAACAAGGTGGCACTTGGCACAGCCCTGTGGGAAAGCCTCGTGTGAAAGCCTTGAGGGAAAGCCTCGAGGGAAAGCCACAGATCCCTTTATCCACGTGACAGGAAGCGTGACCCTACTGCTGCAGCTCGGGAGGGAAACGCACGTGCATGCCCCCACTCGAGACGAGGCCTGACTCCCCTGGGGAGACTCAGAGGCATCCCATGATCCATATCAACACTGGAGAGGAATGCTCAGGTTCCGGCCCTGACACCACACAAGGTCTTAGGCCCCGGAATTGACGGGAGAGGAATCCCGAGATGGCCCCTAGCAACTCGCATGGGGACTGGCCCTTCCTGAGGCCAGCAGAGCGGGTCCCTGAGGTCCCCGTCGTAACTCGAGAAGACCTGCCGCAACTCGAGAAAATCCAGGAGGTTCTCCCCTCCAGTCGAGAGGAGGCCCATTTCCGCAGAGGCTACTCGGGGTTAATCACACCTCACCTCTGGAACGTCGAAAGGGTCCTTCACACCCTGGGTGCAACTCAAGAAGTTTCCCGACATACCCGTCTCCACTCGAGAGGAAACACGAGGGTCCCGCCCACATCCAGAGGAGCCCCGTTTCCGCCTCGTAGCTCGAGGTGACGGATCCTTTCCCTGCTTTGTCGGGAAAGAATTCCCGGCGTTCCCGTCGCATCTCAAGAGGAGGCCCTCTCAACAGGAACGGCGAGAGGAACTCCAGGGTCGTGCCACCATTCCAAGAGTCCCCCAGACGTCTCAGTCCATTCCAGAGGAACCTCTTTTCCCTTCACAGGCTCGTCTTTCACGCCGAGGATCGACTCACACCATGGTGGCACGTGGCACATCCCTGTGGGAAAGCCTCGTGGGAAAGACTCGAGGGAAAGCCTCGAGGGAAAGCCACAGATCCCTTGATCCACGTGACAGGAAGCGTGACACTACTGCTGCAGCTCGGGAGGGAAGCCCACGTGCATGCCCCCACTCGAGACGAGGCCTGACTCCACTGGGGAGACTCAGAGGCACCCCAAGATCCATGTCAACACTGGAGAGGAATCCTCAGGTTCCGGCCCCGACTCCACACAAGGTCTTAGGCCCTGGCATCGACGGGAGAGGAAACCCGAGATGGCCCCTAGCAACTCGCATGGAGACTGGCCCTTCCTGAGGCCACCAGAGCGGGTTCCTGAGGTCCCCGTCGTAACTCGAGAAGACCTACCGAAACTCGAGAATATCCAGGAGGTTCTCCCCTGCAGGTAAGAGGAGGCCCATTTCCGAAAAGGCTTCTCGGGGCTAATCACACCTCACCTCTGGAACGTCGAAAGGGTCCTTCACACCCTGGGTGCAACTCAAGAAGTTCCCCGACATACCCGTCTCCACTCGAGAGGAAACACCAGGGTCCCGCCCACATCCAGAGGAGCCCCGTTTCCGACTCGTAGCTCGAGGTGAGGGATCCTTTCCCTGCTTCGTCGGGAAAGAATTCCCGGCGTTCCCGTCGCATCTCAAGAGGAGGCCCTCTCAACAGGAACGGCGAGAGGAACTCCAGGGTCGTGCCACCATTCCAAGAGTCCCCCAGATGTCTCGGTCCATTCTAGAGGAACCTCTTTTCCCTTCACCGGCTCGTCTTTCACGCCGAGGATCGACTCACACCAAGGTGGCACGTGGCACAGCCCTGTGGGAAAGCCTCGTGGGAAAGACTCCAGGGAAAGCCTCGAGGGAAAGCCACAGATCCCTTGATTCACGTGACAGGAAGCGTGACCCTACTGCTGCAGCTAGGGAGGGAAGCGCTCGTGCATGCCCCCACTCAAGACGATGATTGACCCCCCTGGGGAGACACAGAGGCACCCCAAGATCCATGTCAACACTGGAGAGGAATCCTCAGGTTCCGGCCCCGACTCCACACAAGGTCTTAGGCCCCGGCAACGACGGGAGAGGAATCCCGAGATGGCTCCTAGCAACTCACATGGGGACTGGCCCTTCCTGAGGCCACCAGAGCGGGTCCCTGAGGTCCCCGTCGTAACTCGAGAAGACCTGCCGCAACTCGAGAAAATCCAGGAGGTTCTCCCCTCCATGCGAGACGAGGCCCATTTCCGAAGAGGCTACTCGGGGCTAATCACACCTCACCTCTGGAACTTCGAAAGGGTCCTTCACACCCTTGGTGCAACTCAAGAAGTTCCCCGACATACCCATCTCCACTCGAGAGGAAACACCAGGGTCCCGCCCACATCCAGAGGAGCCCCGTATCCGTCTCGTAGCTCGAGGTGAGGGATCCTTTCCCTGCTTCGTCGGGAAAGAATTCCCGGCGTTCCCGTCGCATCTCAAGAGGAGGCCCTCTCAACAGGAACGGCGAGAGGAACTCCAGGGTCGTGCCACCATTCCAAGAGTCCCCCAGATGTCTCAGTCCATTCCAGAGGAACCTCTTTTCCCTTCACAGGCTCGTCTTTCACGCCGAGGATCGACTCACACCAAGGTGTCACTTGGCACAGCCCTTTGGGAAAGCCTCGTGGGAAAGACTCGAGGGAAAGCCTCTAGGGAAAGCCACAGATCACTTGATCCACGTGACAGGAAGCGTGACCCTACTGCTGCATCTAGGGAAGGAACGCACGTGCATGCCCCCACTCGAGACGAGGCTTGTCCCCCCTGGAGAGACACAGAGGCACCCCAAGATCCATGTCAACACTGGAGAGGAAACCTCAGGTTCCGGCCCCGACTCCACACAAGGACTTAGGCCCCGGCATCGACGGGAGAGGAATCCCGAGATGGCCCCTAGCAACTCACATGGGGACTGGCCCTTCCTGAGGCCACCAGATCGGGTCCCTGAGGTCCCCGTCGTAACTCGAGAAGACCTGCCGCAACTCGAGAATATCCAGGAGGTTCTCCCCTGCAGGCGAGAGGAGGCCCATTTCCGCAGAGGCTTCTCGGGGCTAATCACACCTCACCTCTGGAACGTCGAAAGGGCCCTTCACACCCTTGGTTCAACTCAAGAAGTTCCCCGACATACCCGTCTCCACTCGAGAGGATACACGAGGGTCTCGCCCACATCCAGAGGAGCCCCGTTTCCGCCTCGTAGCTTGAGGTGACGGATCCTTTCCCTGCTTCGTCGGGAAAGATTTCCCGGCGTTCCTGTCGCAACTCAAGAGGAGGCCCTCTCAACAGGAACGGCGAGAGGAACTCCAGGGTCGTGCCACCATTTCAAGAGTCCCCCAGATGTCTCAGTCCATTCCAGAGGAAGCTCTTTTCCCTTCACCGGCTCGTCTTTCACGCCGAGGATCGACTCACACCAAGGTGGCACTTGGCACAGCCCTGTGGGAAAGCCTCGTGTGAAAGCCTCAAGGGAAAGCCTCGAGGGAAAGCCACAGATCCCTTGATCCACGTGACAGGAAGCGTGACCCTACTGCTGCAGCTCGGGAGGGAAGCTCACGCACATGCCCCCACTCGAGACGAGGCCTGACTCCCCTGGGGAGACTCAGAGGCACCCCAAGATCCATGGCAACACTGGAGAGGAATCCTCAGGTTCCGGCCCCGACTCCACACAAGGACTGAGGCCCCGGCATCGACGGGAGAGGAACCCCGAGATGGCCCCTAGCAACTCGCATGGGGAATGGCCCTTCCTGAGGCCACCCGAGCGGGTTCCTGAGGTCCCCGTCGTAACTCGAGAAGACCTACCGCAACTCGAGAATATCCAGGAGGTTCTCCCCTGCAGGTAATAGGAGGCCCATTTCCGCAGAGGCTTCTCGGGGCTAATCACACCTCACCTCTGGAACGTCGAAAGGGTCCTTCACACCCTTGGTGCAACTCAAGAAGTTCCCCGACATACCCGTCTCCACTCAAGAGGAAACACCAGGGTCCCGCCCACATCCAGAGGAGCCCCGTTTCCGACTCGTAGCTCGAGGTGAGGGATCCTTTCCCTGCTTCGTCGGGAAAGAATTCCCGGCGTTCCCGTCGCATCTCAAGAGGAGGCCCTCTCAACAGTAACGGCGAGAGGAACTCCAGGGTCGTGCCACCATTCTAAGAGTCCCCCAGATGTCTCAGTCCGTTCCAGAGGAACCTCTTTTCCCTTCACCGGCTCGTCCTTCACGCCCAGGATCGACTCACACCAAGCTGGCACTTGGCACATCCCTGTGGGATAGCCTCGTGGGAAAGCCTCGAGGGAAAGCCTCGAGGGAAAGCCACAGATCCCTTGATCCACGTGACAGGAAGCGTGACCCTACTGCTGCAGCTCGGGAGGGAAGCGCACGTGCATGCCCCCACTCGAGACAAGGCTTGACTCCCCTGGGGAGACTTAGAGGCACCCCAAGATCCATGTCAACACTGAAAAGGAATCCTCAGGTTCCGGCCCCGACTCCACACAAGGACTGAGGCCCCGGCATGGACGGGAGAGGAATCCCGAGAGGTCCCCTAGCAACTCGCATGGGGACTGGCCTTTCCTGAGGCCACCAGAGCGGGTCCCTGAGGTCCCCGTCGTAACTCGAGAAGACCTGCCGCAACTCGAGAAAATCCAGGAGGTTCTCACCTCCAGGCGAGAGGAGGCCCATTTCCGCAGAGGCTACTTGGGGCTAATCACACCTCACCTCTGGAACTTCGAAAGGGTCCTTCACACCCTGGGTGCAACTCAAGAAGTTCCCCGACATACCCGTCTCCACTCGAGAGGAAACACGAGGGTCCCGCCCACATCCAGAGGAGGCCCGTTTCCGCCTCGTAGCTCGAGGTGACGGATCCTTTCCCTGCTTCGTCGGGAAAGATTTCCCGGCATTCCCGTCGCATCTGAAGAGGAGGCCCTCTGAACAGGAACGGCGAGAGGAACTCCAGGGTCGTGCCACCATTCCAAGAGTCCCCCAGATGTCTCAGTCCATTCCAGAGGAACCTCTTTTCCCTTCACCGGCTCGTCTTTCACGCCGAGGATCGACTCACACCAAGGTGGCACTTGGCACAGACCTGTGGGAAAGCCTCGTGGGAAAGCCTCGAGGGATAGCCTCGAGGGAAAGCCACAGATCCCTTGATCCACGTGACAGGAAGCGTGACACTACTGCTGCAGCTCGGGAGGGAAGCGCACGTGCATGCCCCAACTCGAGACGAGGCCTGACTCCCCTGGGGAGAGTCAGAGGCACCCCAAGATCCATGTCAACACTGGAGAGGAATGCTCAGGTTCCGGCCCCGACTCCACACAAGGTCTTAGGCACCGGTATCGACGGGAGAGGAATCCCGAGATGGCCCCTAGCAACTCGCATGGGGACTGGCCCTTCCTGAGGCCACCAGAGCGGGTCCCTGAGGTCCCCGTCGTAACTCGAGAAGACCTACCGCAACTCGACAAAATCCAGGAGGTTCTCCCCTCCAGGCGAGAGGAGGCCCATTTCCGCAGAGGCTTCTCGGGGCTAATCACACCTCACCTCTGTAACTTCGAAAGGGTCCTTCACAACCTTGGTGCAACTCAAGAAGTTCCCCGACATACCCGTCTCCACTCGAGAGGAAACACCAGGGTCCCGCCCACATCCAGAGGAGCCCCGTTTCCGCCTCGTAGCTCGAGGTGAGGGATCCTTTCCCTGCTTCGTCGGGAAAGAATTCCCGGCGTTCCCGTCGCATCTCAAGAGGAGGACCTCTGAACAGGAACGGCGAGAGGAACTCCAGGGTCGTGCCACCATTCCAAGAGTCCCCCAGATGTCTCAGTCCATTCCAGAGGAACCTCTTTTCCCTTCACCGGCTCGTCTTTCACGCCGAGGATCGACTCACACCAAGGTGGCACTTGGCACAGCCCTGTGGGAAAGCCTCGTGGGAAAGACTAGAGGGAAAGCCTCGAGGGAAAGCCACAGATCCCTTCATCCACGTGACAGGAAGCGTGACCCTACTGCTGCATCTAGGGAGGGAACGCACGTGCATGCCCCCACTCAAGACGAGGCTTGACCCCCCTGGGGAGACACAGAGGCACCCCAAAATCCATGTCAACACTGGTGAGGAAACCTCAGGTTCCGGCCCCGACTCCACACAAGGTCTTAGGCCCCGGCTACGCCGGGAGAGGAATCCCGAGATGGCTCCTAGCAACTCACATGGGGACTGGCCCTTCCTGAGGCCAGCAGAGCGAGTGCCTGAGGTCCCCGTCGTAACTCGAGAAGACCTGCCGCAACTCGAGAAAATCCAGGAGGTTCTCCCCTCCATGCGAGAGGAGGCCCATTTCCTTAGAGGCTTCACGGGGCTAATCACACCTCACCTCTGGAACGTCGAAAGGGTCCTTCACACCCTGGGTGCAACTCAAGAAGTTCCCCGACATACCCGTCTCCACTCGAGAGGAGACACGAGGGTCCCGCCCACATCCAGAGGAGCCCCGTTTCCGCCTCGTAGCTCGAGGTGAGGGATCCTTTCCCTGCTTCGTCGGGAAAGAATTCCCGGCGTTCCCGTCGCAACTCAAGAGGAGGCCCTCTCAACTGGAACGGCGAGAGGAACTCCAGGGTCGTGCCACCATTCCAAGAGTCCCCCAGATGTCTCAGTCCATTCCAGAGGAACCTCTTTTCCCTTCAACGGCTCGTCTTTCACGCCGAGGATCGACTCACACCAAGGTGGCACTTGGCACAGCCCTGTGGGAAAGCCTCGTGGGAAAGCCTCGAGGGAAAGCCTCGAGGGAAAGCCTCGAGGGAAAGCCACAGATCCCTTGATCCACGTGACAGGAAGCGTGACCCTACTGCTGCAGCTCGGGAGGAAAGCGCACGTGCATGCCCCCACTCGAGACGAGGCCTGACTCCCCTGGGGAGACTCAGGGGCACCCCAAGATCCATGTCAACACTGGAGAGGAATGCTGAGGTTCCAGCCCCGAATCCACACATGGTCTTAGGCCCCGACATCGACGGGAGAGGAATCCCGAAATGGCCCCCAGCAACTCGCATGGGGACTGGCCCTTCCTGAGGCCACCAGAGCGGGTCCCTGAGGTCCCCATCGTTATTCGAGAAGGCCTGGCGCAACTGAGAAAATCCAGGAGGTTCTCCCCTCCATGCGAGAGGAGGCCCATTTCCGCAGAGGCTTCTCGGGGCTAATCACACCTCACCTCTGGAACTTCGAAAGGGTCCTTCACACCCTGGGTGCAAATCAAGAAGTTCCCCGACATACCCGTCTCCACTCGAGAGGAAAAACGAGGGTCCCACCCACATCCAGAGGAGCCCCGTTTCCGCCTCGTAGCTCGAGGTGACGGATCCTTTCCCTGCTTCGTCGGGAAAGAATTCCCGGCGTTCCTGTCGCAACTCAAGAGGAGGCCCTCTCAACAGGAACGGCGAGAGGAACTCCAGGGTCGTGCCACCATTTCAAGAGTCCCCCAGATGTCTCAGTCCATTCCAGAGGAAGCTCTTTTCCCTTCACCGGCTCGTCTTTCACGCCGAGGATCGACTCACACCAAGGTGGCACTTGGCACAGCCCTGTTGGAAAGCCTCGTGGGAAAGCCTCAAGGGAAAGCCTCGAGGGAAAGCCACAGATCCCTTGATCCACGTGACAGGAAGCGTGACCCTACTACTGCAGCTCGGGAGGGAAGCTCACGCACATGCCCCCACTCGAGACGAGGCCTGACTCCCCTGGGGAGACTCAGAGGCACCCCAAGATCCATGGCAACACTGGAGAGGAATCCTCAGGTTCCGGCCCCTACTCCACACAAGGACTGAGGCCCCGGCATCGACGGGAGAGGAACCCCGAGATGGCCCCTAGCAACTCGCATGGGGACTGGCCCTTCCTGAGGCCACCAGAGCGGGTCCCTGAGGTCCCCGTCTTAACTCGAGAAGACGTGCCGCAACTCGAGAAAATCCTGGAGGTTCTCCCCTCCAGGCGAGAGGAGGCCCATTTCCGCAGAAGCTTCTCGGGGCTAATCACACCTCACCTCTGGAACTTCCAAAGGGTCCTTCACACCCTGGGTGCAACTCAAGAAGTTCCCCGACATACCCGTCTCCACTCGAGAGGAAATACCAGGGTCCCGCCCACATCCAGAGGAGCCCCGTTTCCGCCTCGTAGCTCGAGGTGAGGGATCCGTTCCCTGATTCTTCGGGAAAGAATTCCCGGCATTCCCGTCGCATTTGAAGAGGAGGCCCTCTGAACAGGAACGGCGAGAGGAACTCCAGGGTCGTGCCACCATTCCAAGAGTCCCCCCGATGTCTCAATCCATTCCAGAGGAACCTCTTTTCCCTTCACCGGATCGTCTTTCACGCCCAGGATCGACTCACACCAAGGTGACACTTGGCACAGGACTGTGGGATAGCCTCGTGGGAAAGACTCGAGGGAAAGCCTCGAGGGAAAGCCACAGATCCCTTGATCCACGTGACAGGAAGCGTGACCCTACTGCTGCAGCTAGGGAGGGAAGCACACGTGCATGCCCCCACTCAAGACGTGGTTTGACCCCCCTGGGGAGACACAGAGGCACCCGAAGATCGATGTCAACACTGGAGAGGAATCCTCAGGTTCCGGACCCGACTCCACACAAGGTCTTAGGCCCCGGCAACGACGGGAGAGGAATCCCTAGATGGCTCCTAGCAACTCACATGGGGACTGGCCCTTCCTGAGGCCAGCAGAGCGGGTCCCTGAGGTCCCCGTCGTAACTCGAGAAGACCTGCCGCAACTCGAGAAAATCCAGGAGGTTCTCCCCTCCATGCAAGAGGAGGCCTATTTCCGCAGAGGCTTCTCGGTGCTAATCACACCTCACCTCTGGAACGTCGAAAGGGTCCTTCACACCCTGGGTGCAACTCAAGAAGTTCCCCGACATACCCGTCTCCACTCGAGAGGAGACACGGGGGTCCCGCCCACATCCAGAGGAGCCCCGTTTCCGCCTCGTAGCTCGAGGTGTGGGATCCTTTCCCTGCTTCGTCGGGAAAGAATTCCCGGCGTTCCCGTCGCAACTCAAGAGGAGGCCCTCTCAACTGGAACGGCGAGAGGAACTCCAGGGTCGTGCCACCATTCCAAGAGTCCCCCAGATGTCTCAGTCCATTCCTGAGGAACCTCTTTTCCCTTCAACGGCTCGTCTTTCACGCCGAGGATCGACTCACACCAAGGTGGCACTTGGCACAGCCCTGTGGGAAAGCCTCGTGGGAAAGCCTCGAGGGAAAGCCTCGAGGGAAAGCCTCGAGGGAAAGCCACACATCCCTTGATCCACGTGACAGGAAGCGTGACCCTACTGCTGCAGCTCGGGAGGGAAGCGCACGTGCATGCCCCCACTCGAGACGAGGCCTGACTCCCCTGGGGAGACTCAGGGGCACCCCAAGATCCATGTCAACACTGGAGAGGAATGCTCAGGTTCCGGCCCCGACTCCACACAAGGTTTTAGGCCCCAGCATCGACGGGAGAGGAATCCCGATATGGCCCCTAGCAACTCGCATGGGGACTGGCCCTTCCTGAGGCCACCAGAGCAGGTCCCTGAGGTCCCCGTCGTAACTCGAGAAGACCTGCCGCAACTCGAGAAAATCCAGGAGGTTCTCCCCTCCATGCAAGAGGAGACCTATTTCCGCAGAGGCTTCTTGGGGCTAATCACACCTCACCTCTGGAACGTCGAAAGGGTCCTTCACACCCTGGGTGCAACTCAAGAAGTTCCCCGACATACCCGTCTCCACTCGAGAGGAAACACCAGGGTCCCGCCCACATCCAGAGGAGCCCCGTTTCCGCCTCGTAGCTCGAGGTGACGGATCCTTTCCCTGCTTCGTCGGGAAAGAATTCCCGGCGTTCCCGTCGCATCTCAAGAGGAGGCCCTCTCAACAGGAACGGCGAGAGGAACTCCAGGGTCGTGCCACCTTTCCAAGAGTCCCCCAGATGTCTCAGTCCATTCCAGAGGAACCTCTTTTCCCTTCACCGGCTCGTCTTTCACGCCGAGGATCGACTCACACCAAGGTGGCAAGTGGCACAGCCCTGTGGGAAAGCCTCGTGGGAAAGCCTCGAGGGACAGCCTCGAGGGAAAGCCACAGATCCCATGATCCACGTGACAGGAAGCGTGACACTACTGCTGCAGCTCGGGAGGGAAGCTCACGCACATGCCCCCACTCGAGACGAGGCCTGACTCCCCTGGGGAGACTCAGAGGCACCCCAAGATCCATGGCAACAATGGAGAGGAATCCTCAGGTTCCGGCCCCGACTCCACACAAGGACTGAGGCCCCGGCATCGACGGGAGAGGAACCCCGAGATGGCCCCTAGCAACTCGCATGGGGAATGGCCCTTCCTGAGGCCACCAGAGCGGGTCCCTGAGGTCCCCGTCGTAACTCGAGAAGACGTGCCGCAACTCGAGAAAATCCAGGAGGTTCTCCCCTCCAGGCGAGAGGAGGCCCATTTCCGCAGAAGCTTCTCGGGGCTAATCACACCTCACCTCTGGAACTTCCAAAGGGTCCTTCACACCCTGGGTGCAACTCAAGAAGTTCCCCGACATACCCATCTCCACTCGAGAGGAAATACCAGCGTCCCGCCCACATCCAGAGGAGCCCCGTTTCCGCCTCGTAGCTCGAGGTGAGGGATCCTTTCCCTGCTTCGTCGGGAAAGAATTCCCGGCGTTCCCGTCGCAACTCAAGAGGAGGCCCTCTCAACTGGAACGGCGAGAGGAACTCCAGGGTCGTGCCACCATTCCAAGAGTCCCCCAGATGTCTCAGTCCATTCCAGAGGAACCTCTTTTCCCTTCAACCGCTCGTCTTTCACGCCGAGGATCGACTCACACCAAGGTGGCACTTGGCACAGCCCTGTGGAAAGCCTCGTGGGAAATCCTCAGGGAAAGCCTCGAGGGAAAGCCACAGATCCCTTGATCCACGTGACAGGAAGAGTGACCCTACTGCTGCAGCTCGGGAGGGAAGCGCACGCACATGCCCCCACTCGATACGAGGCCTGACTCCCCTGGGGAGACTCAGAGGCACCCCAAGATCGATGTCAACACTGGAGAGGAATGCTCAGGTTCCGGCCCCGACTCCACACAAGGTCTTAGGCCCCGGCATCGACGGGAGAGGAATCCCGAGATGGCCCCTAGCAACGCGCATGGGGACTGGCCCTTCCTGAGGCCACCAGAGCGGGTCCCTGAGGTCCCCGTCGTAACTCGAGAAGACTTACCGCAACTCGAGAATATCCAGGAGGTTCTCCCCTGCAGGCGAGAGGAGGCCCATTTCCGCAGAGGCTTCTTGGGGCTAATCACACCTCACCTCTGGAACGTCGAAAGGGTCCTTTACACCCTTGGTGCAACTCAAGAAGTTCCCCGACATACCCGTCTCCACTCGAGAGGAAACACGAGGGTCCCGCCCACATCCAGAGGAGCCCCGTTTCCGCCTCGTAGCTCGAGGTGAGGGATCCTTTCCCTGCTTCGTCGGGAAAGAATTCCCGGCGTTCCCGTCGCATCTCAAGAGAAGTCCCTCTCAACAGGAACGGCGAGAGGAACTCCAGGGTCGTGCCACCATTCCAAGAGTCCCCCAGATGTCTCAGTCCACTCCAGAGGAATCTCTTTTCCCTTCACCGGCTCGTCTTTCACGCTGAGGATCGACTCACACCAAGGTGGCACTTGGCAGAGCCATGTGGGAAAGCCTCGTGGGAAAGCCTCGAGGGAAAGCCTCGAGGGAAAGCCACAGATCCCTTGATCCACGTGACAGGAAGCGTGACCCTACTGCTGCAGCTCGGGAGGAAAGCGCACGTGCATGCCCCAACTCGAGACGAGGCCTGACTCCCCTGGGGAGACTCAGGGGCACCCCAAGATCCATGTCAACACTGGAGAGGAATGCTGAGGTTCCAGCCCCGAATCCACACATGGTCTTAGGCCCCGACATCGACGGGAGAGGAATCCCGAAATGGTCCCCAGCAACTCGCATGGGGACTGGCCCTTCCTGAGGCCACCAGAGCGGGTCCCTGAGGTCCCCATCGTTACTCGAGAAGGCCTGGCGCAACTGAGAAAATCCAGGAGGTTCTCCCCTCCATGCGAGAGGAGGCCCATTTCCGCAGAGGCTTCTCGGGGCTAATCACACCTCACCTCTGGATCTTCGAAAGGGTCCTTCACACCCTGGGTGCAAATCAAGAAGTTCCCCGACATACCCGTCTCCACTCGAGAGGAAAAACGAGGGTCCCACCCACATCCAGAGGAGCCCCGTTTCCGCCTCGTAGCTCGAGATGAGGGATCCTTTCCCTGCTTCGTCGGGAAAGAGTTCCCGGCGTTCCCGTCGCATCTCAAGAGGAGGCCCTCTCAACAGGAACGGCGAGAGGAACCACAGGGTCGTGCCACCATTCCAGGAGTCCCCCAGATGTCTCAGTCCATTCCAGAGGAACCTTTTTTCCCTTCACCGGATCGTCTTTCACGCCCAAGATCGACTCACACCAAGGTGGCACTTGGCACAGCCCTGTGGGATAGCCTCGTGGAAAAGCCTGTTGGGAAAGCCTCGAGGGAAAGCCACAGATCCCTTGATCCACGTGACAGGAAGCGTGACCCTACTGCTGCAGCTCGGGAGGGAAGCGCACGTGCATGCCCCCACTCGAGACGAGGCCTGACTCCCCTGGGGAGACTCAGGGGCACCCCAAGATCCATGTCAACACTGGAGAGGAATGCTCAGGTTCCGGCCCCGACTCCACACAAGGTTTTAGGCCCCGGCATCGACGGGAGAGGAATCCCGATATGGCCCCTAGCAACTCGCATGGGGACTGGCCCTTCCTGAGGCCACCAGAGCAGGTCCCTGAGGTCCCCGTCGTAACTCGAGAAGACCTGCCGCAACTCGAGAAAATCCAGGAGGTTCTCCCCTCCATGCAAGAGGAGGCCTATTTCCGCAGAGGCTTCTCGGGGCTAATCACACCTCACCTCTGGAACGTCGAAAGGGTCCTTCACACCCTGGGTGCAACTCAAGAAGTTCCCCGACATACCCGACTCCACTCGAGAGGAAACACCAGGGTCCCGCCCACATCCAGAGGAGCCCCGTTTCCGCCTCGTAGCTCGAGGTGACGGATCCTTTCCCTGCTTCTTCGGGAAAGAATTCCCGGCGTTCCCGTCGCATCTCAAGAGGAGGCCCTCTCAACAGGAACGGCGAGAGGAACTCCAGGGTCGTGCCACCATTCCAAGAGTCCCCCAGATGTCTCAGTCCATTCCAGAGGAACCTCTTTTCCCTTCATCGGCTCGTCTTTCACGCCGAGGATCGACTCACACCAAGGTGGCACGTGGCAGAGCCCTGTGGGAAAGCCTCGTGGGAAAGCCTCGAGGGAAAGCCTCGAGGGAAAGCCACAGATCCCTTGATCCACGTGACAGGAAGCGTGACCCTACTGCTGCAGCTCGGGAGAGAAGCGCACGTGCATGCCCCCACTCGAGACGAGGCCTGACTCCCCGGGGAAGACTCAGAGGCACCCCAAAATCCATATCAACACTGGAGAGGAATGCTCAGGTTCAGGCCCCGACTCCACACAAGGTCTTAGGCCCCGGCATCGACGGGAGAGGAATCCCGAGATGGCCCCTAGCAACTCGCATGGGGACTGGCCCTTCCTGAGGCCACCAGAGCGGGTCCCTGACGTCCCGGTCGTAACACGAGAAGACCTGCCGCAACTCGAGAATATCCAGGAGGTTCTCCCCTGCAGGCGAGAGGATGCCCATTTCCGCAGAGGCTTCTCGGGGCTAATCACACCTCACCTCTGGAGCATCGAATGGGTCCTTCACACCCTTGGTGCAACTCAAGAAGTTCCCCGACATACCCGTCTCCACTCGAGAGGAAACACGAGGGTCCCGCCACATCCAGAGAAGCCCCGTTTCCGCCTTGTATCTCGAGGTGGGGGATCCTTTCCCTCCTTCGTCGGGAAAGAATTGCCGGCGTTCCCGTCGC
The DNA here is from genome assembly GCF_023091745.1 of Budorcas taxicolor. Classification (NCBI taxonomy): domain Eukaryota; kingdom Metazoa; phylum Chordata; class Mammalia; order Artiodactyla; family Bovidae; genus Budorcas; species Budorcas taxicolor. Next base: position 65,108 of record NW_026292764.1, on the reverse strand, counting down.
ATCTCAAGAGGAGGCCCTCTGAACAGGAAAGGCGAGAGGAACTCCAGGGTCGTGCCACCATTCCAAGAGTCCCCCAGATGTCTATGACCATTCCAGAGGAACCTCTTTTCCCTTCACCGGCTCGTCTTTCACGCCGAGGATGGACTCACACCAAGGTGGCACTTGGCACAGCCCTGTGGGAAAGCCTCTTGGGAAAGCCTCGAGGGAAAGCCTCGAGGGAAAGCCACAGATCCCTTGATCCACGTGACAGGAAGCGTGAACCTACTGCTGCAGCTCGGGAGGAAAGCGCACGTGCATGCCCCCACTCGAGACGAGGCCTGACTCCCCTGGGGAGACTCAGAGGCACCCCAAGATCCATATCAACACTGGAGAGGAATGCTCAGGTTCCGGCTCCGACTCCACACAAGGTCTTAGGCCCCGGCATCGACGGGAGAGGAATCCCGAGATGGCCCCTAGCAACTCGCATGGGGACTGGCCCTTCCTGAGGCCACCAGAGAGCGTCCTGACGTCCCCGTCGTAACTCGAGAAGACCTGCCGCAACTCGAGAATATCCAGGAGGTTCTCCCCTGCAGGCGAGATGAGGCCCATTTCCGCAGAGGCTTCTCGGGGCTAATCAACCTCACCTCTGGAACGTCGAAAGGGTCCTTCACACCGTTGGTGCAACTCAAGAAGTTCCCCGACATACCCGTCTCCACTCGAGTGGAAACACGAGGGTCCCGCCCACATCCAGAGGAGGCCCGTTTCCGCCTCGTAGCTCGAGGTGAGGGATCCTTTCCCTGCTTCGTTGGGAAAGAATTCCCGGCGTTCCCGTCGCATCTCAAGAGGAGGCCCTCTCAACAGGAAAGGCGAGAGGAACTCCAGGGTCGTGTCACCATTCCAAGAGTCCCCCAGATGTCTCAGTCCATTCCAGAGGAACCTCTTTTCCCTTCACCGGCTCGTCTTTCACGCCGAGGATCGACTCACACCAAGGTGGCACGTGGCACAGCCTTGTGGGAAAGCCTCGTGGGAAAGCCTCGAGGGACAGCCTCGAGGTAAAGCCACAGATCCCTTGATCCACGTGACAGGGAGCGTGACCCTACTGCTGCAGCTCGGGAGGGAAGCGCACGCACATGGCCCCACTCGAGACGAGGCCTGACTCCCCTGGGGAGACTCAGAGGCACCCCAAGATCCATGTCAACACTGGAGAGGAATCCTCAGGTTCCGGCCCCGACTCCACACAAGGTCTTAGGGCCCGGCATCGATGGGAGAGGAATCCCGAGATGGCCCCTAGCAACTCGCATGGGGACTGGCCCTTCCTGAGGCCACCAGAGCGGGTCCCTGAGGTCCCCGTCGTAACTCGAGAAGACCTGCCGCAAATCGACAAAATCCAGGAGGTTCTCCCCTCCAGGCGAGAGGAGGCCCATTTCCGCAGAGGCTTCTCGGGGCTAATCACACCTCACCTCTGGAACTTCGAAAGGATCCTTCACACCCTGGGTGCAACTCAAGAAGTTCCCCGACATACCCGTCTCCACTCGAGAGGAAACAACAGGGTCCCGCCGACATCCAGAGGAGCCCCGTTTCCGCCTCATAGCTCGAGGTGACGGATCCTTTCCCTGCTTCGTCGGGAAAGATTTCCCGGCATTCCCGTCGCATTTGAAGAGGAGGCCCTCTGAACAGGAACGGCGAGAGGAACTCCAGGGTCGTGCCACCATTCCAAGAGTCCCCCAGATGTCTCAGTCCATTCCAGAGGAACCTCTTTTCCCTTCACCGGCTCTTCTTTCACGCCGAGGATCGACTCACACCAAGGTGGCACTTGGCACAGCCCTGTGGGAAAGCCTCGTGGGAAAGCCTCGAGGGATAGCCTCGAGGGAAAGCCACAGATCCCTTCATCCACGTGACAGGAAGCCTGACCCTACTGCTGCAGCTCGGGAGGGAAGCGCACGTGCCTGCCCCAACTCGAGACGAGGCCTGACTCCCCTGGGGAGACTCAGAGGCACCCCAAGATCCATGTCAACACTGGAGAGGAATGCTCAGGTTCCGGCCCCGACTCCACACAAGGTCTTAGGCACCGGTATCGACGGGAGAGGAATCCCGAGATGGTCCCTAGCAACTCGCATGGGGACTGGCCCTTCCTGAGGCCACCAGAGCGGGTCCCTGAGGTCCCCGTCGTAACTCGAGAAGACCTGCCGCAACTCGAGAAAATCCAGGAGGTTCTCCCCTCCAGGCGAGAGGAGGCCCATTTCCGCAGAGGCTTCTCGGGGCTAATCACACCTCACCTCTGGAACGTCGAAAGGGTCCTTCACACCCTGGGTGCAACTCAAGAAGTTCCCCGACATACCCGTCTCCACTCGAGAGGAAACACGAGGGTCCCGCCCACATCCATAGGAGCCCCTTTTCCGCCTCGTAGCTCGAGGTGACGGATCATTTCCCTGCTTCGTCGGGAAAGAATTCCCGGCGTTCCCATAGCATCTCAAGAGGAGGCCCTCTCAACAGGAACGGCGAGAGGAACTCCAGGGTCGTGCCACCATTCCAAGGGTCCCCCAGATGTCTCAGTCCATTCCAGAGGAACCTCTTTTCCCTTCACAGGCTCGTCTTTCATGCCGAGGATCGACTCACACCAAGGTGGCACTTGGCACAGCCCTGTGGGAAAGCCTCGTGGGAAAGACTCGAGGGAAAGCCTCGAGGGAAAGCCACAGATCCCTTGATCCACGTGACAGGAAGCCTGACCCTACTGCTGCAGCTCGGGAGGGAAGCGCACGTGCATGCCCCCACTCGAGACGAGGCCTGACTCCCCTGGGGAGACTCAGAGGCACCCCAAGATCCATGTCAACACTGGAGAGGAATGCTCAGGTTCCGGCCCCGACTCCACACAAGGTCTTAGGCCCCGACATCGACGGGAGAGGAATCCCGAGATGGCCCCTATCAACTAGCATGGGTACTGGCCCTTCCTGAGGCCACCAGAGCGGGTCCCTGAGGTCCCCGTCGTAATTCGAGAAGACCTGCCGCAACTCGAGAAAATCCAGGAGGTTCTCCCCTCCAGGCGAGAGGAGGCCCATTTCCGCAGAGGCTACTCGGGGCTAATCACACCTCACCTCTGGAACTTCGAAAGGGTCTTTCACACCCTTGGTGCAACTCAATAAGTTCCCCGACATACCCATCTCCACTCGAGAGGAATCACGAGGCTCCCGCCCACATCCAGAGGAGCCCCGTTTCCGACTCGTAGCTCGAGGTGAGGGATCCTTTCCCTGCTGCGTCGGGAAAGAATTCCCGGCGTTCCCGTCGCATCTCAAGTGGAGGCCCTCTCAACAGGAACGGCGAGAGGAACTCCAGGGTCGTGCCACCATTCCAAAAGTCCCCCAGATGTCTCAGTTCATTCCAGAGGATCCTCTTTTCCCTTCACAGGCTCGTCTTTCACGCCGAGGATCGACTCACAACAAGGTGGCACTTGGCACAGCCCTGTGGGAAAGCCTCGTGGGAAAGCCTCGAGGGAAAGCCACAGATCCCTTGATCCACGTGACAGGATGCGTGACCCTACTGCTGCAGCTCGGGAGGGAAACGCACGTGCATGCCCCCACTCGAGACGAGGCCTGACTCCCCTGGGGAGACTCAGAAGCACCCCAAGATCCATGTCAACACTGGAGAGGAATGCTCAGGTTCCGGCCCCGACTCCACACACGGACTTAGGCCCCGGCATCGATGGGAGAAGAATCCCGAGATGGCCTCTAGCAACTCGCATGGGGACTGGCCCTTCCTGAGGCCAACAGAGCGGGTCCCAGAGTTCCCCGTCGTAACTCGAGAAGACCTGCCACAACTCGAGAAAATCCAGAAGGTTCTCCCCTCCATGCAAGAGGAGGCCCATTTCCGCAGAGGCTTCTCGGGGCTAATCACACCTCACCTCTGGAACGTCGAAAGGGTCCTTCACACCCTGGGTGCAACTCAAGAAGTTCCCCGACATACCCGTCTCCACTCGAGAGGAAACACGAGGGTCCCGCCCACACCCATAGGAGCCCCGTTTCCGCCTCGTAGCTCGAGGTGACGGATCATTTCCCTGCTTCGTCGGGAAAGAATTCCCGGCGTTCCCGTCGCATCTCAAGAGGAGGCCCTCTCAACAGGAACGGCGAGAGGAACTCCAGGGTCGTGCCACCATTCCAAGGGTCCCCCAGATGTCTCAGTCCATTCAAGAGGAACCTCTTTTCCCTTCACACGCTCGTCTTTCATGCCGAGGATCGACTCACACCAAGGTGGCACTTGGCACAGCCCTGTGGGAAAGCCTCGTGGGAAAGACTCGAGGGAAAGCCTCGAGGGAAAGCCACAGATCCCTTGATCCACGTGACAGGAAGCCTGACCCTACTGCTGCAGCTCGGGAGGGAAGCGCACGTGCATGCTCCCACTCGAGACGAGGCCTGACTCCCCTGGGGAGACTCAGAGGCACCCCAAGATCCATGTCAACACTGGAGAGGAATGCTCAGGTTCCGGCCCCGACTCCACCCAAGGTCTTAGGCCCCGACATCGACGGGAGAGGAATCCCGAGATGGCCCCTATCAACTAGCATGGGGACTGGCCCTTCCTGAGGCCACCAGAGCGGGTCCCTGATGTCCCCGTCGTAATTCGAGAAGACCTGCCGCAACTCGAGAAAATCCAGGAGGTTCTCCCCTCCAGGCGAGAGGAGGCCCATTTCCGCAGAGGCTATTCGGGGCTAATCACACATCACCTTTGGAACTTCCAAAGGGTCCTTCTCACCCTTGGTGCAACTCAATAAGTTCCCCGACATACCCATCTCCACTCGAGAGGAAACACGAGGCTCCCGCCCACATCCAGAGGAGCCCCGTTTCCGACTCGTAGCTCTAGGTGAGGGATCCTTTCCCTGCTGCGTCGGGAAAGAATTCCCGGCGTTCCCGTCACATCTCAAGAGGAGGCCCTCTCAACAGGAACGGCGAGAGGAACTCCAGGGTCGTGCCACCATTCCAAAAGACCCCCAGATATCTCAGTCCATTCCAGAGGAACCTCTTTTCCCTTCACAGGCTCGTCTTTCACGCCGAGGATCGACTCACAACAAGGTGGCACTTGGCACAGCCCTGTGGGAAAGCCTCGTGGGAAAGCCTCAGGGAAAGCCTCGAGGGAAAGCCACAGATCCCTTGATCCACGTGACAGGAAGAGTGACCCTACTGCTGCAGCTCGGGAGGGAAGCGCACGCACATGCCCCCAGTCGAGACGAGGCCTGACTCCCCTGGGGAGACTCAGAGGCACCCCAAGATCGATGTCAACACTGGAGAGGAATCCTCAGGTTCCGGCCCCGACTCCATACAAGGTCTTAGGCCCCGCCATCGACGGGAGAGGAATCCCGAGATGGCCCCTAGCAACGCGCATGGGGACTGGCCCTTCCTGAGGCCACCAGAGCGGGTCCCTGAGGTCCCCGTCGTAACTCGAGAAGACCTGCCGCAATTCGAGAATATCCAGGAGGTTCTCCCCTGCAGGCGAGAGGAGGCCCATTTCCGCAGAGGCTTCTCGGGGCTAATCACACCTCACCTCTGGAATGTCGAAAGGGTCCTTTACACCCTTGGTGCAACTCAAGAAGTTCCCCGACATACCCGTCTCCACTCGAGAGGAAACACGAGGGTCCCGCCCACATCCAGAGGAGCCCCGTATCCGCCTCGTAGCTCGAGGTGAGGGATCCTTTCCCTGCTTCGTCGGGAAAGAATTCCCGGCGTTCCCGTCGCATCTCAAGAGAAGTCCCTCTCAACAGGAACGGCGAAAGGAACTCCAGGGTCGTGCCACCATTCCAAGAGTCCCCCAGATGTCTCAGTCCATTCCAGAGGAAGCTCTTTTCCCTTCACCGGCTCGTCTTTCACTCCGAGGATCGACTCACACCAAGGTGGCACTTGGCACAGCCCTGTGGGAAAGCCTCGTGGGAAAGCCTCGAGGGAAAGCCACAGATCCCTTGATCCACGTGACAGGAAGCGTGACCCAACTGCTGCATTTAGAGAGGGAACGCACTTGCATGCCCCCACTCAAGACGAGGCTTGACCCCCCTGGGGAGACACAGAGGCACCCCAAGATCCATGTCAACACTGGAGAGGAAACCTCAGGTTCCGGCCCCGACTCCACACAAGGTCTTAGCCCCCGGCAACGCCGGGAGAGGAATCCCGAGATGGCTCCTAACATCACACATGAGGACTGGCCCGTCCTGTGGCCAGCAGAGCGGGTGCCTGAGGTCCCCGTCGTAACTCGAGAAGACCTGCCGCAACTCGAGAAAATCCAGGAGGTTCTCCCCTCCATGCGAGAGGAGGCCCATTTCCTCAGAGGCTTCTCGGGGCTAATCACACCTCACCTCTGGAACTTCGAAGGGATCCTTCACACCCTGGGTGCAACTCAAGAAGTTCCCCGACATACCCGTCTCCACTTGAGAGGAAACACCAGGGTCCCGCCCACATCCAGAGGAGCCCCGTTTCCGCCTCGTAGCTCGAGGTGAGGGATCCTTTCCCTGCTTCGTCGGGAAAGATTTCCCGGCATTCCCGTCGCATCTGAAGAGGAGGCCCTCTCAACAGGAACGGCGAGAGGAACTCCGGGGTCGTGCCACCATTCCAAGAGTCCCGCAGATGTCTATGACCATTCCAGAGGAACCTCTTTTCCCTTCACCGGCTCGTCTTTCACGCCGAGGATCGACTCACACCAAGGTGGCACTTGGCACAGACCTGTGGGAAAGCCTCGTGGGAAAGCCTCGAGGGACAGCCTCGAGGGAAAGCCACAGATCCCTTGATCCACGTGACAGGAAGCATGACCCAACTGCTGCAGCTCGGGAGGGAAGCGCACGCACATGCCCCCACTCTAGACGAGGCCTGACTCCCCTGGGGAGACTCAGAGGCACCCCAAGATCGATGTCAACACTGGAGAGGAATCCTCAGGTTCCGGCCCCGACTCCACACAATGTCTTAGGCCCCCGCATCGATGGGAGAGGAATCCCGAGATGGCCCCTAGCAACTCGCATGGGGACTGGCCCTTCCTGAGGCCACGAGAGCGGGTCCCTGTGGTCCCCGTCGTAACTCGAGAAGACCTGCCGCAACTCGAGAATATCCAGGAGGTTATCCCCTGCAGGCGAGATGAGGCCCATTTCCGCAGAGGCTTCTCGGGGCTAATCACACCTCACCTCTGGAACGTCGAAAGGGTCCTTCACACCCTTGGTGCAACTCAAGACATTCCCCGACATACCCGTCTCCAATCGAGAGGAAATACGAGGGTACCGCCCACATCCAGAGGAGCCCCGCTTCCGCCTCGTAGCTCGAGGTGACGGATCCTTTCCCTGCTTCGTCGGAAAGAATTCCCGGCGTTCCCGTCGCACCTCAAGAGGAGGCCCTCTCAACAGGAACAGCGAGAGGAACTCCAGGGTCGTGCCACCATTCCAAGAGTCCCCCAGATGTTTCAGTCCATTCCAGAGGAACCTCTTTTCCCTTCACCGGCTCGTCTTTCACGCCGAGGATCGACTCACACCAAGGTGGCACTTGGCACAGCCCTGTGGGAAAGCCTCCTGGGAAAGCCTCGAGGGAAAGCCTCGAGGGAAAGCCACAGATCCCTTGATCCACGTGACAGGAAGCGTGACCCTACTGCTGCAGCTCGGGAGAGACGCGCACGTGCATGCCCCCACTCGAAACGAGGACTGACTCCCCTGGGAAGACTCAGAGGCACCCCAAAATCCATGTCAACACTGGAGAGGAATGCTCAGGTTCCGGCCCCGACTCCACACAAGGTCTAGGCCCCGGCATCGACGGGAGAGGAATCCCGACATGGCCCCTAGCAACTCACATGGGGACTGGCCCTTCCTGAGGCCACCAGAGCGGGTCCCTCATGTCCCCGTCGTAACTCGAGAAGACCTGCCGCAACTCGAGAATATGCAGGAGGTTCTCCCCTGCAGGCGAGATGAGGCCCATTTCCGCAGAGGCTTCTCGGGGCTAATCACACCTCACCTTTGGAACGTCGAAAGGGTCCTTCGCACCCTTGGTGCAAATCAAGAAGTTCCCCGACATACCCGTCTCCACTCGAGAGGAAACACGAGGGTCCCGCCCACATCCAGAGGAGCCCCGTTTCCACCTCGTAGCTCGAGGTGAGGGATCCTTTCCCTGCTTCTTCGGGAAAGAATTCCCGGCATTCCCGTCGTATTTGAAGAGGAGGCCCTCTGAACAGGAACGGCGAGAGGAACTCCAGGGTCGTTCCACCATTCCAAGAGTCCCCCAGATGTCTCAGTCCATTCCAGAGGAACCTCTTTTCCCTTCACCGGATCGTCTTTCACGCCCAGGATCGACTCACACAAAGGTGGCACTTGGCACAGCCCTGTGGGATAGCCTCGTGGGAAAGCCTCGAGGGAAAGCCTCGAGGGAAAGCCACAGATCCCTTGATCCACGTGACAGGAAGCGTGACCCTACTGCTGCAGCTCGGGAGGGAAGCGCACGTGCATGCCCCCACTCGAGACGAGGCCTGACTCCCCTGCAGAGACTCAGAGGCACCCCAAGATCCATGTCAACACTGGAGAGGAATCATCAGGTTCCGGCCCCGACTCCACACAAGGTCTTAGGCCCCGGCATCGACGGGAGAGGAATCCCGACATGGCCCCTAGCAACTCACATGGGGACTGGCCCTTCCTGAGGCCACCAGAGCGGGTCCCTCAGGTCCCCGTCGTAACTCGAGAAGACCTGCCGCAATTCGAGAATATCCAGGAGGTTCTCCCCTTCAGGCGAGAGGAGGCCCATTTCCGCAGAGGCTTCTCGGGGCTAATCACACCTCACCTCTGGAACGTCGAAAGGGTCCTTCACACCTTTGGTGCAACTCAAGAAGTTCCCTACATACCCGTCTCCACTCGAGAGGAAACACGAGGGTCCCGCCCACATCCAGAGGAGCCCCGTTTCCGCCTCGTAGCTCGAGGTGAGGGATCCTTTCCCTGCTTCGTCGGGAATGAATTCCCGGCGTTCCCGTCGAATCTCAAGAGGAGGCCCTCTGAACAAGAACGGCGAGAGGAACTCCAGGGTCGTGCCACCATTCCAAGAGTCCCCCAGATGTCTCAGTCCATTCCAGAGGAACCTCTTTTCCCTTCACCGGCTCGTCTTTCACGCCGAGGACCGACTCACACCAAGGTGGCACTTGGCACAGCCCTGTGGGAAAGCCTCGTGGGAAAGCCTCGAGGGAAAGCCTCGAGGGAAAGCCACAGATCCCTTGATCCACGTGACAGGAAGCGTGACCCTACTGCTGCAGCTCGGGAGGAAAGCGCACGTGCATGCCCCCACTCGAGACGAGGCCTGACTCCCCTGGGGAGACTCAGGGGCACCCCAAGATCCATGTCAACACTGGAGAGGAATCCTCAGGTTCCGGCCAAGACTCCACACAAGGTCTTAGGCCCCGGCATCGACGGGAGAGGAATCCCGAGATGGCCCCTAGCAACTCGCATGGGGACTGGCCTTTCCTGAGGCCACCAGAGCGGGTCCCTGAGGTCCCCGTCGTAACTCGAGAAGACGTGCCGCAACTCGAGAAAATCCAGGAGGTTCTCCCCTCCATGCAAGAGGAGGCCCATTTCCGCAGAGGCTTCTCGGGGCTAATCACACCTAACCTCTGGAATGTCGAAAGGGTCCTTCACATCCTGGGTGCAACTCAAGAAGTTCCCCGACATACCCGTCTCCACTCGAGAGGAAACACGAGGGTCCCGCACACATCCAGAGGAGCCCCGTTTCCGCCTCGTAGCTCGAGGTGACGGATCCTTTCCCTGCTTCGTCGGGAAAGAATTCCCGGCGTTCCCGTCGCATCTCAAGAGGAGGCCCTCTGAGCAGGAACGGCCAGAGGAACTCCAGGGTCGTGCCACCATTCCAAGAGTCCCCCAGATGTCTCAGTCCATTCCAGAGGAACCTCTTTTCCCTTCACAGGCTCGTCTTTCACGCCGAGGATCGACTCACACCAAGGTGGCACTTGGCAAAGCCCTGTGGGAAAGCCTCGTGGGAAAGACTCCAGGGAAAGCCTCGAGGGAAAGCCACAGATCCCTTGATCCACGTGACAGGAAGCGTGACCCTACTGCTGCATTTAGGGAGGGAACGCACGTGCATGCCCCCACTCAAGACGAGGCTTGACCCCCCTGGGGAGACTCAGAGGCACCCGAAGATCGATGTCAACACTGGAGAGGAATCCTCAGGTTCCAGCCCCGACTCCACACAAGGTCTTAGGCCCCGGAATCGACGGGAGAGGAATCCCGAGATGGCCCCTAGCAACTCGCATGGGGACTGGCCCTTCCTGAGGCCACCAGAGCGGGTCCCTGAGGTCCCCGTCGTAACTCGAGAAGACCTGCCGCAACTCGAGAATATCCAGGAGGTTCTCCCCTGCAGGCGAGATGAGGCCCATTTCCGCAGAGGCTTCTCAGGGCTAATCACACCTCACCTCTGGAACGTCGAAAGGGTCCTTTACACCCTTGGTACAACTCAAGAAGTTCACCGACATACCCGTCTCCACTCGAGAGGAAACACGAGGGTCCCGCCCACATCCAGAGGAGCCCTGTTTCCGCCTCGTAGCTCGAGGTGAGGGATCCTTTCCCTGCTTCGTCGGTAAAGAATTCCCTGCGTTCCCTTCGCATGTCAAGAGAAGGCTCTCTCAACAGGAACGGCGAGAGGAACTCCAGGGTCGTGCCACCATTCCAAGAGTCCCCCAGATGTCTCAGTCCATTCCAGAGGAACCTATTTTCCCTTCACCGGCTCGTCTTTCACGCCGAGGATCGACTCACACCAAGGTGGCACTTGGCACAGACCTGTGGGAAAGCCTCGTGGGAAAGCCTCGAGGGACAGCCTCGAGGGAAAGCCACAGATCCCTTGATCCACGTGACAGGAAGCGTGACCCAACTGCTGCAGCTCGGGAGGGAAGCGCACGCACATGCCCCCACTCTAGACGAGGGCTGACTCCCCTGGGGAGACTCAGAGGCACCCCAAGATCGATGTCAACACTGGAGAGGAATCCTCAGGTTCCGGCCCCGACTCCACACAATGACTTAGGCCCCCGCATCGATGGGAGAGGAATCCCGAGATGGCCCCTAGCAACTCGCATGGGGACTGGCCCTTCCTGAGGCCACCAGAGCGGGTCCCTGTGGTCCCCGTCGTAACTCGAGAAGACCTGCCGCAACTCGAGAATATCCAGGAGGTTCTCCCCTGCGGGTGAGATGAGGCTCATTTCCGCAGAGGCTTCTCGGGGCTAATCACACCTCACCTCTGGAACGTCGAAAGGGTCCTTCACACCCTTGGTGCAACTCAAGACATTCCCCGACATACCCGTCTCCAATCGAGAGGAAATACGAGGGTCCCACCCACATCCAGAGGAGCCCCGTTTCCGCCTCGTAGCTTGAGGTGACGGATCCTTTCCCTGCTTCGTCGGGAAAGAATTCCCGGCGTTCCCGTCGCACCTCAAGAGGAGGCCCTCTCAACAGGAACGGCGAGAGGAACTCCAGGGTCGTGCCACCATTCCAAGAGTCCCCCAGATGTTTCAGTCCATTCCAGAGGAACCTCTTTTCCCTTCACCGGCTCGTCTTTCACGACGAGGATCGACTCACACCAAGGTGGCACTTGGCACAGCCCTGTGGGAAAGCCTCCTGGGAAAGCCTCGAGGGAAAGCCTCGAGGGAAAGCCACAGATCCCTTGATCCACGTGACAGGAAGCGTGACCCTACTGCTGCAGCTCGGGAGAGACGCGCACGTGCATGCCGCCACACGAAACGAGGACTGACTCCCCTGGGAAGACTCAGAGGCACCCCAAAATCCATGTCAACACTGGAGAGGAATGCTCAGGTTCCGGCCCCGACTCCACACAAGGTCTAGGCCCCGGCATCGACGGGAGAGGAATCCCGACATGGCCCCTAGCAACTCACATGGGGACTGGCCCTTCCTGAGGCCACCAGAGCGGGTCCCTCAGGTCCCCGTCGTAACTCGAGAAGACCTGCCGCAACTCGAGAATATGCAGGAGGTTCTCCCCTGCAGGCGAGATGAGGCCCATTTCCGCAGAGGCTTCTCGGGGCTAATCACACCTCACCTTTGGAACGTCGAAAGGGTCCTTCGCACCCTTGGTGCAAATCAAGAAGTTCCCCGACATACCCGTCTCCACTCGAGAGGAAACACGAGGGTCCCGCCCACATCCAGAGGAGCCCCGTTTCCGCCTCGTAGCTCGAGGTGAGGGATCCTTTCCCTGCTTCTTCGGGAAAGAATTCCCGGCATTCCCGTCGCATTTGAAGAGGAGGCCCTCTGAACAGGAACGGCGAGAGGAACTCCAGGGTCGTTCCACCATTCCAAGAGTCCCCCAGATGTCTCAGTCCATTCCAGAGGAACCTCTTTTCCCTTCACCGGATCGTCTTTCACGCCCAGGATCGACTCACACCAAGGTGGCACTTGGCACAGGACTGTGGGATAGCCTCGTGGGAAAGACTCGAGGGAAAGCCTCGAGGGAAAGCCACAGATCCCTTGATCCACGTGACAGGAATCGTGACCCTAATGCTGCAGCTAGGGAGGGAAGCACAGGTGCATGCCCCCACACGAGACGAGGTTTGACCCCCCTGGGGAGACACGGAGGCACCCGAAGATCCATGTCAACACTGGAGAGGAATGCTCAGGTTCCGGCCCCGACTCCACACAAGGTCTTAGGCCCCGGCATCGACGGGAGAGGAATCCCGAGATGGCCCCTAGCAACGCGCATGGGGACTGGCCCTTCCTGAGGCCACCAGAGCGGGTCCCTGATGTCCCCGTCGTAACTCGAGAAGACCTGCCGCAACTCGAGAATATCCAGGAGGTTCTCCCCTGCAGGCGAGAGGAGGCCCATTTCCGCAGAGGCTTCTCGGGGCTAATCACACCTCACCTCTGGAACGTCGAAAGGGTCCTTTACACCCTTGGTGCAACTCAAGAAGTTCCCCGACATACCCGTCTCCACTCGAGAGGAAACACGAGGGTCCCGCCCACATCCAGAGGAGCCCCGTATCCGCCTCGTAGCTCCAGGTGAGGGATCCTTTCCCTGCTTCGTCGGGAAAGAATTCCCGGCGTTCCCGTCGCATCTCAAGAGAAGTCCCTCTCAACAGGAACGGCGAGAGGAACTCCAGGGTCGTGCCACCATTCCAAGAGTCCCCCAGATGTCTCAGTCCATTCCAGAGGAACCTCTTTTCCCTTCACCGGCTCGTCTTTCACGCTGAGGATCGACTCACACCAAGGTGGCACTTGGCACAGCCCTGTGGGAAAGCCTCGTGGGAAAGCCTAAAGTGAAAGCCTCGAGGGAAAGCCACAGATCCCTTGATCCACGTGACAGGAAGCGTGACCCTACTGCTGCAGCTCGGGAGGGAAGCTCACGCACATGCCCCCACTCGAGACGAGGCCTGACTCCCCTGGGGAGACTCAGAGGCACCCCAAGATCCATGTCAACACTGGAGAGGAATGCTCAGGTTCCGGCCCCGACTCCACACAAGGTCTTAGGCCCCGGCATCGACGGGAGAGGAACCCCGAGATGGCCCCTAGCAACTCGCATCGGGACTGGCCCTTCCTGAGGCCAACAGAGCGGGTCCCTGAGGTCCCCATCGTAACTCGAGAAGACGTGCCGCAACTCGAGAAAATCCAGGAGGTTCTCCCCTCCAGGCGAGAGGAGGCCCATTTCCGCAGAGGCTTCTCGGGGCTAATCACACCTCACCTCTGGAACTTCGAAAGGGTCCTTCACACCCTGGGTGCAACTCAAGATGTTCCCCGACATACCCGTCTCCACTCGAGAGGAAACACGAGGGTCTCGCCCACATCCAGAGGAGCGCCGTTTCCGCCTCGTAGCTCGAGGTGACGGATCCTGTCCCTGCTTCGTCGGGAAAGAATTCCCGGCGTTCCCGTCGCTTCTCAAGAGGAGGCCCTCTCAACAGGAACGGCGAGAGGAACTGCAGGGTCGTGCCACCATTCCAAGAGTCCCCCAGATGTCTCAGTCCATTCCAGAGGAACCTCTTTTCCCTTCACAGGCTCGTCTTTCACGCCGAGGATTGACTCACACCAAGGTGGCACTTGGCACAGCCCTGTGGGAAAGCCTCGTGGGAAAGCCTCGAGGGATCGCCTCGAGGGAAAGCCACAGATCCCTTGATCCACGTGACAGGAAGCGTGACCCTACTGCTGCAGCTCGGGAGGGAAGCGCACGTGCATGCCCCCACTCTAGACGAGGCCTGACTCCCCTGGGGAGACTCAGAGGCACCCCAAGATCCATGTCAACACTGGAGAGGAATGCTCAGGTTCCGGCCCCGACTCCACACAAGGTCTTAGGCCCCGGCATCGACGGGAGAGGAATCCCGACATGGCCCCTAGCAACTGACATGGGGACTGGCCCTTCCTGAGGCCACCAGAGCGGGTCCCTGAGGTCCCCGTCGTAACTCGAGAAGACCTGCCGCAACTCGAGAATATCCAGGAGGTTCTCCCCTGCAGGCCAGAGGAGGCCCATTTATGCAGAGGCTTCTCGGGGCTAATCACACCTCACCTCTGGAACGTCGAAAGGGTCCTTCACACCCTTGGTGCAACTCAAGAAGTTCCCTACATACCCGTCTCCACTCGAGAGGAAACACGAGGGTCCCGCCCACATCCAGAGGAGCCCCGTTTCCGCCTCATAGCTCGAGGTGAGGGATCCTTTCCCTGCTTCGTCGGGAATGAATTCCCGGCGTTCCCGTCGCATCTCAAGAGGAGGCCCTCTGAACAGGAACGGCGAGATGAACTCCAGGGTCGTGCCACCATTCCAAGAGTCCCACAGATGTCTCAGTCCATTCCAGAGGAACCTCTTTTCCCTTCACCGGCTCGTCTTTCCCGCCGAGGATCGACTCACACCAAGGTGGCACTTGGCACAGCCCTGTGGGAAAGCCTCGTGGGAAAGCCTCGTGGGAAAGCCTCGAGGGATCGCCTCGAGGGAAAGCCACAGATCCCTTGATCCACGTGACAGGAAGCGTGACCCTACTGCTGCAGCTCGGGAGGAAAGCGCACGTGCATGCCCCCACTCGAGATGAGGCCTGACACCCCTGGGGAGACTCAGAGGCACCCCAAGATCCATGTCAACACTGGAGAGGAATGCTCAGGTTCCGGCCCCGACTCCACACAAGGTCTTAGGCCCTGGCATCGACGGGAGAGGAATCCCGAGATGGCCCCTAGCAACTCGCATGGGGACTGGCCCTTCCTGAGGCCACCAGAGGGGGTCCCTGAGGTCGCCGTCGTAACTCGAGAAGACCTGCCGCAACTCGAGAATATCCAGGAGGTTCTCCCCTGCGGGTGAGATGAGGCTCATTTCCGCAGAGGCTTCTCGGGGCTAATCACACCTCACCTCTGGAACGTCGAAAGGGTCCTTCACACCCTTGGTGCAACTCAAGAAGTTCCCCGACATACCCTTCTCCACTCGAGAGGAAACACGAGGGTCCCGCCCACATCCAGAGGAGCCCCGTTTCCGCCTCGTAGCTCGAGGTGAGGGATCCTTTCCCTGCTTCTTCGGGAAAGAATTCCCGGCATTCCCGTCGCATTTGAAGAGGAGGCCCTCTGAACAGGAAGGGCGAGAGGAACTCCAGGGTCGTGCCACCATTCCAAGAGTCCCCCAGATGTCTCAGTCCATTCCAGAGGAACCTCTTTTCCCTTCACCGGATCGTCTTTCACGCCCAGGATCGACTCACACAAAGGTGGCACTTGGCACAGCCCTGTGGGATAGCCTCGTGGGAAAGCCTCGAGGGAAAGCCTCGAGGGAAAGCCACAGATCCCTTGATCCACGTGACAGGAAGCGTGACCCTACTGCTGCAGCTCGGGAGGGAAGCGCACGTGCATGCCCCCACTCGAGACGAGGCCTGACTCCCCTGCGGAGACTCAGAGGCACCCCAAGATCCATGTCAACACTGGAGAGGAATCATCAGGTTCCGGCCCCGACTCCACACAAGGTCTTAGGCCCCGGCATCGACGGGAGAGGAATCCCGACATGGCCCCTAGCAACTCACATGGGGACTGGCCCTTCCTGAGGCCACCAGAGCGGGTCCCTCAGGTCCCCGTCGTAACTCGAGAAGACCTGCCGCAATTCGAGAATATCCAGGAGGTTCTCCCCTTCAGGCGAGAGGAGGCCCATTTCCGCAGAGGCTTCTCGGGGCTAATCACACCTCACCTCTGGAACGTCGAAAGGGTCCTTCACACCTTTGGTGCAACTCAAGAAGTTCCCTACATACCCGTCTCCACTCGAGAGGAAACACGAGGGTCCCGCCCACATCCAGAGGAGCCCCGTTTCCGCCTCATAGCTCGAGGTGAGGGATCCTTTCCCTGCTTCGTCGGGAATGAATTCCCGGCGTTCCCATCGAATCTCAAGAGGAGGCCCTCTGAACAAGAACGGCGAGAGGAACTCCAGGGTCGTGCCACCATTCCAAGAGTCCCCCAGATGTCTCAGTCCATTCCAGAGGAACCTCTTTTCCCTTCACCGGCTCGTCTTTCACGCCGAGGACCGACTCACACCAAGGTGGCACTTGGCACAGCCCTGTGGGAAAGCCTCGTGGGAAAGCCTCGAGGGAAAGCCTCGAGGGAAAGTCACAGATCTCTTGATCCACGTGACAGGAAGCGTGACCCTACTGCTGCAGTTCGGGAGGAAAGCGCACGTGCATGCCCCCACTCGAGACGAGGCCTGACTCCCCTGGGGAGACTCAGGGGCACCCCAAGATCCATGTCAACACTGGAGAGGCATCCTCAGGTTCCGGCCACGACTCCACACAAGGTCTTAGGCCCCGGCATCGACGGGAGAGGAATCCCGAGATGTCCCCTAGCAACTGACATGGGGACTGGCCCTTCCTGAGGCCACCAGAGCGGGTCCCTGAGGTCCCCGTCGTAACTCGAGAAGACCTGCCGCAACTCGAGAATATCCAGGAGGTTCTCCCCTGCAGGCCAGAGGAGGCCCATTTATGCAGAGGCTTCTCGGGGCTAATCACACCTCACCTCTGGAACGTCGAAAGGGTCCTTCACACCCTTGGTGCAACTCAAGAAGTTCCCTACATACCCGTCTCCACTCGAGAGGAAACACGAGGGTCCCGCCCACATCCAGAGGAGCCCCGTTTCCGCCTCATAGCTCGAGGTGAGGGATCCTTTCCCTGCTCCGTCGGGAATGAATTCCCGGCGTTCCCGTCGCATCTCAAGAGGAGGCCCTCTGAACAGGAACGGTGAGATGAACTCCAGGGTCGTGCCACCATTCCAAGAGTCCCACAGATGTCTCAGTCCATTCCAGAGGAACCTCTTTTCCCTTCACCGGCTCGTATTTCCCGCCGAGGATCGACTCACACCAAGGTGGCACTTGGCACAGCCCTGTGGGAAAGCCTCGTGGGAAAGCCTCGTGGGAAAGCCTCGAGGGATCGCCTCGAGGGAAAGCCACAGATCCCTTGATCCACGTGACAGGAAGCGTGACCCTACTGCTGCAGCTCGGGAGGAAAGCGCACGTGCATGCCCCCACTCGAGACGAGGCCTGACACCCCTGGGGAGACTCAGAGGCACCCCAAGATCCATGTCAACACTGGAGAGGAATGCTCAGGTTCCGGCCCCGACTCCACACAAGGTCTTAGGCCCTGGCATCGACGGGAGAGGAATCCCGAGATGGCCCCTAGCAACTCGCATGGGGACTGGCCCTTCCTGAGGCCACCAGAGGGTGTCCCTGAGGTCGCCGTCGTAACTCGAGAAGACCTGCCGCAACTCGAGAATATCCAGGAGGTTCTCCCCTGCGGGTGAGATGAGGCTCATTTCCGCAGAGGCTTCTCGGGGCTAATCACACCTCACCTCTGGAACGTCGAAAGGGTCCTTCACACCCTTGGTGCAACTCAAGAAGTTCCCCGACATACCCTTCTCCACTCGAGAGGAAACACGAGGGTCCCGCCCACATCCAGAGGAGCCCCGTTTCCGCCTCGTAGCTCGAGGTGAGGGATCCTTTCCCTGCTTCTTCGGGAAAGAATTCCCGGCATTCCCGTCGCATTTGAAGAGGAGGCCCTCTGAACAGGAAGGGCGAGAGGAACTCCAGGGTCGTGCCACCATTCCAAGAGTCCCCCAGATGTCTCAGTCCATTCCAGAGGAACCTCTTTTCCCTTCACCGGATCGTCTTTCACGCCCAGGATCGACTCACACAAAGGTGGCACTTGGCACAGCCCTGTGGGATAGCCTCGTGGGAAAGCCTCGAGGGAAAGCCTCGAGGGAAAGCCACAGATCCCTTGATCCACGTGACAGGAAGCGTGACCCTACTGCTGCAGCTCGGGAGGGAAGCGCACGTGCATGCCCCCACTCGAGACGAGGCCTGACTCCCCTGCAGAGACTCAGAGGCACCCCAAGATCCATGTCAACACTGGAGAGGAATCATCAGGTTCCGGCCCCGACTCCACACAAGGTCTTAGGCCCCGGCATCGACGGGAGAGGAATCCCGACATGGCCCCTAGCAACTCACATGGGGACTGGCCCTTCCTGAGGCCACCAGAGCGGGTCCCTCAGGTCCCCGTCGTAACTCGAGAAGACCTGCCGCAATTCGAGAATATCCAGGAGGTTCTCCCCTTCAGGCGAGAGGAGGCCCATTTCCGCAGAGGCTTCTCGGGGCTAATCACACCTCACCTCTGGAACGTCGAAAGGGTCCTTCACACCTTTGGTGCAACTCAAGAAGTTCCCTACATACCCGTCTCCACTCGAGAGGAAACACGAGGGTCCCGCCCACATCCAGAGGAGCCCCGTTTCCGCCTCGTAGCTCGAGGTGAGGGATCCTTTCCCTGCTTCGTCGGGAATGAATTCCCGGCGTTCCCGTCGAATCTCAAGAGGAGGCCCTCTGAACAAGAACGGCGAGAGGAACTCCAGGGTCGTGCCACCATTCCAAGAGTCCCCCAGATGTCTCAGTCCATTCCAGAGGAACCTCTTTTCCCTTCACCGGCTCGTCTTTCACGCCGAGGACCGACTCACACCAAGGTGGCACTTGGCACAGCCCTGTGGGAAAGCCTCGTGGGAAAGCCTCGAGGGAAAGCCTCGAGGGAAAGCCACAGATCCCTTGATCCACGTGACAGGAAGCGTGACCCTACTGCTGCAGCTCGGGAGGAAAGCGCACGTGCATGCCCCCACTCGAGACGAGGCCTGACTCCCCTGGGGAGACTCAGGGGCACCCCAAGATCCATGTCAACACTGGAGAGGAATCCTCAGGTTCCGGCCAAGACTCCACACAAGGTCTTAGGCCCCGGCATCGACGGGAGAGGAATCCCGAGATGGCCCCTAGCAACTCGCATGGGGACTGGCCTTTCCTGAGGCCACCAGAGCGGGTCCCTGAGGTCCCCGTCGTAACTCGAGAAGACGTGCCGCAACTCGAGAAAATCCAGGAGGTTCTCCCCTCCATGCAAGAGGAGGCCCATTTCCGCAGAGGCTTCTCGGGGCTAATCACACCTAACCTCTGGAATGTCGAAAGGGTCCTTCACATCCTGGGTGCAACTCAAGAAGTTCCCCGACATACCCGTCTCCACTCGAGAGGAAACACGAGGGTCCCGCACACATCCAGAGGAGCCCCGTTTCCGCCTCGTAGCTCGAGGTGACGGATCCTTTCCCTGCTTCGTCGGGAAAGAATTCCCGGCGTTCCCGTCGCATCTCAAGAGGAGGCCCTCTGAGCAGGAACGGCCAGAGGAACTCCAGGGTCGTGCCACCATTCCAAGAGTCCCCCAGATGTCTCAGTCCATTCCAGAGGAACCTCTTTTCCCTTCACAGGCTCGTCTTTCACGCCGAGGATGGACTCACACCAAGGTGGCACTTGGCAAAGCCCTGTGGGAAAGCCTCGTGGGAAAGACTCGAGGGAAAGCCTCGAGGGAAAGCCACAGATCCCTTGATCCACGTGACAGGAAGCGTGACCCTACTGCTGCATTTAGGGAGGGAACGCACGTGCATGCCCCCACTCAAGACGAGGCTTGACCCCCCTGGGGAGACTCAGAGGCACCCGAAGATCGATGTCAACACTGTAGAGGAATCCTCAGGTTCCAGCCCCGACTCCACACAAGGTCTTAGGCCCCGGAATCGACGGGAGAGGAATCCCGAGGAGGCCCCTAGCAACTCGCATGGGGACTGGCCCTTCCTGAGGCCACCAGAGCGGGTCCCTGAGGTCCCCGTCGTAACTCGAGAAGACCTGCCGCAACTCGAGAATATCCAGGAGGTTCTCCCCTGCAGGCGAGATGAGGCCCATTTCCGCAGAGGCTTCTCAGGGCTAATCACACCTCACCTCTGGAACGTCGAAAGGGTCCTTTACACCCTTGGTACAACTCAAGAAGTTCACCGACATACCCGTCTCCACTCGAGAGGAAACACGAGGGTCCCGCCCACATCCAGAGGAGCCCCGTTTCCGCCTCGTAGCTCGAGGTGAGGGATCCTTTCCCTGCTTCGTCGGTAAAGAATTCCCTGCGTTCCCTTCGCATGTCAAGAGAAGGCTCTCTCAACAGGAACGGCGAGAGGAACTCCAGGGTCGTGCCACCATTCCAAGAGTCCCCCAGATGTCTCAGTCCATTCCAGAGGAACCTCTTTTCCCTTCCCCGGCTCGTCTTTCACGCGGAGGATCGACTCACACAAAGGTGGCACTTGGCACAGCCCTCTGGGAAAGCCTCGTGGGAAAGCCTCGAGGGAAAGCCTCGAGGGAAAGCCACAGATCCCTTGATCCACGTGACAGGAAGCGTGACCCTACTGCTGCAGCTCGGGAGGGAAGCGCACGCACATGGCCCCACTCGAGACGAGGCCTGACTCCCCTGGGGAGACTCAGAGGCACCCCAAGATCCATGTCAACACTGGAGAGGAATCCTCAGGTTCCGGCCCCGACTCCACACAAGGTCTTAGGCCCCGGCATCGATGGGAGAGGAATCCCGAGATGGCCCCTAGCAACTCGCATGGGGACTGGCCCTTCCTGAGGCCAACAGAGCGGGTCCCTGAGGTCCCCGTCGTAACTCAAGAAGACCTGCCGCAACTCGAGAATACCCAGGAGGTTCTCCCCTGCAGGCGATATGAGGCCCATTTCCGCAGAGGCTTCTCGGGGCTAATCACACGTCACCTCTGGAACGTCGAAAGGGTCCTTCACACCCTGGGTGCAACTCAAGAAGTTCCCCGACATACCCGTCTCCACTCGAGAGGAAACACGAGGGTCCCGCCCACATCCAGAGGAGCGCCGTTTCCGCCTCGTAGCTCGAGGTGACCGATCCTGTCCCTGCTTCGTCGGGAGAATTCCCGGCGTTCCCGTCGCTTCTCAAGAGGAGGCCCTCTCAACAGGAACGACGAGAGGAACTGCAGGGTCGTGCCACCATTCCAAGAGTCCCCCAGATGTCTCAGTCCACTCCAGAGGAAACTCTTTTCCCTTCACAGGCTCGTCTTTCACGCCGAGGATTGACTCACACCAAGGTGGCACTTGGCACAGCCCTGTGGGAAAGCCTCGTGGGAAAGCCTCGAGGGATCGCCTCGAGGGAAAGCCACAGATCCCTTGATCCACGTGACAGGAAGCGTGACCCTACTGCTGCAGCTCGGGAGGGAAGCGCACGTGCATGCCCCCACTCTAGACGAGGCCTGACTCCCCTGGGGAGACTCAGAGGCACCCCAAGATCCATGTCAACACTGGAGAGGAATGCTCAGGTTCCGGCCCCGACTCCACACAGGGTCTTAGGCCCCGGCATCGACGGGAGAGGAATCCCGAGATGGCCCCTAGCAACTGACATGGGGACTGGCCCTTCCTGAGGCCACCAGAGCGGGTCCCTGAGGTCCCCGTCATAACTCGAGAAGACCTGCCGCAACTCGAGAATATCCAGGAGGTTCTCCCCTGCAGGCCAGAAGAGGCCCATTTATGCAGAGGCTTCTCGGGGCTAATCACACCTCACCTCTGGAACGTCGAAAGGGTCCTTCACACCCTTGGTGCAACTCAAGAAGTTCCCTACATACCCGTCTCCACTCGAGAGGAAACACGAGGGTCCCGCCCACATCCAGAGGAGCCCCGTTTCCGCCTCATAGCTCGAGGTGAGGGATCCTTTCCCTGCTTCGTCGGGAATGAATTCCCGGCGTTCCCGTCGCATCTCAAGAGGAGGCCCTCTGAACAGGAACGGCGAGATGAACTCCAGGGTCGTGCCACCATTCCAAGAGTCCCACAGATGTCTCAGTCCATTCCAGAGGAACCTCTTTTCCCTTCACCGGCTCGTCTTTCCCGTCGAGGATCGACTCACACCAAGGTGGCACTTGGCACAGCCCTGTGGGAAAGCCTCGTGGGAAAGCCTCGTGGGAAAGCCTCGAGGGATCGCCTCGAGGAAAAGCCACAGATCCCTTGATCCACGTGACAGGAAGCGTGACCCTACTGCTGTAGCTCGGGAGGAAAGCGCACGTGCATGCCCCCACTCGAGACGAGGCCTGACTCCCCTGGGGAGACTCAGAGGCACCCCAAGATCCATGTCAACACTGGAGAGGAATGCTCAGGTTCCGGCCCCGACTCCACACAAGGTCTTAGGCCCTGGCATCGACGGGAGAGGAATCCCGTGATGGCCCCTAGCAACTCGCATGGGGACTGGCCCTTCCTGAGGCCACCAGAGGGGGTCCCTGAGGTCGCCGTCGTAACTCGAGAAGACCTGCCGCAACTCGAGAATATCCAGGAGGTTCTCCCCTGCGGGTGAGATGAGGCTCATTTCCGCAGAGGCTTCTCGGGGCTAATCACACCTCACCTCTGGAACGTCGAAAGGGTCCTTCACACCCTTGGTGCAACTCAAGACATTCCCCGACATACCCGTCTCCAATCGAGAGGAAATACGAGGGTCCCACCCACATCCAGAGGAGCCCCGTTTCCGCCTCGTAGCTTGAGGTGACGGATCCTTTCCCTGCTTCGTCGGGAAAGAATTCCCGGCGTTCCCGTCGCACCTCAAGAGGAGGCCCTCTCAACAGGAACAGCGAGAGGAACTCCAGGGTCGTGCCACCATTCCAAGAGTCCCCCAGATGTCTCAGTCCATTCCAGAGGAACCTCTTTTCCCTTCACCGGATCGTCTTTCACGCCCAGGATCGACTCACACCAAGGTGGCACTTGGCACAGGACTGTGGGATAGCCTCGTGGGAAAGACTCGAGGGAAAGCCTCGAGGGAAAGCCACAGATCCCTTGATCCACGTGACAGGAATCGTGACCCTAATGCTGCAGCTAGGGAGGGAAGCACAGGTGCATGCCCCCACACGAGACGAGGTTTGACCCCCCTGGGGAGACACGGAGGCACCCGAAGATCCATGTCAACACTGGAGAGGAATGCTCAGGTTCCGGCCCCGACTCCACACAAGGTCTTAGGCCCCGGCATCGACGGGAGAGGAATCCCGAGATGGGCCCTAGCAACGCGCATGGGGACTGGCCCTTCCTGAGGCCACCAGAGCGGGTCCCTGAGGTCCCCGTCGTAACTCGAGAAGACCTGCCGCAACTCGAGAATATCCAGGAGGTTCTCCCCTGCAGGCGAGAGGAGGCCCATTTCCGCAGAGGCTTCTCGGGGCTAATCACACCTCACCTCTGGAACGTCGAAAGGGTCCTTCACACCCTTGGTGCAACTCAAGAAGTTCCCCGACATACCCGTCTCCACTCGAGAGGAAACACGAGGGTCCCGCCCACATCCAGAGGAGCCCCGTATCCGCCTCGTATCTCCAGGTGAGGGATCCTTTCCCTGCTTCGTCGGGAAAGAATTCCCGGCGTTCCCGTCGCATCTCAAGAGAAGTCCCTCTCAACAGGAACGGGGAGAGGAACTCCAGGGTCGTGCCACCATTCCAAGAGTCCCCCAGATGTCTCAGTCCATTCCAGAGGAACCTCTTTTCCCTTCACCGGCTCGTCTTTCACGCTGAGGATCGACTCACACCAAGGTGGCACTTGGCACAGCCCTGTGGGAAAGCCTCGTGGGAAAGCCTAAAGTGAAAGCCTCGAGGGAAAGCCACAGATCCCTTGATCCACGTGACAGGAAGCGTGACCCTACTGCTGCAGCTCGGGAGGGAAGCTCACGCACATGCCCCCACTCGAGACGAGGCCTGACTCCCCTGGGGAGACTCAGAGGCACCCCAAGATCCATGTCAACACTGGAGAGGAATGCTCAGGTTCCGGCCCCGACTCCACACAAGGTCTTAGGCCCCGGCATCGACGGGAGAAGAACCCCGAGATGGCCCCTAGCAACTCGCATCGGGACTGGCCCTTCCTGAGGCCAACAGAGCGGGTCCCTGAGGTCCCCATCGTAACTCGAGAAGACGTGCCGCAACTCGAGAAAATCCAGGAGGTTCTCCCCTCCAGGCGAGAGGAGGCCCATTTCCGCAGAGGCTTCTCGGGGCTAATCACACCTCACCTCTGGAACTTCGAAAGGGTCCTTCACACCCTGGGTGCAACTCAAGAAGTTCCCCGACATACCCGTCTCCACTCGAGAGGAAACACGAGGGTCCCGCCCACATCCAGAGGAGCGCCGTTTCCGCCTCGTAGCTCGAGGTGACGGATCCTGTCCCTGCTTCGTCGGGAAAGAATTCCCGGCGTTCCCGTCGCTTCTCAAGAGGAGGCCCTCTCAACAGGAACGGCGAGAGGAACTGCAGGGTCGTGCCACCATTCCAAGAGTCCCCCAGATGTCTCAGTCCATTCCAGAGGAAACTCTTTTCCCTTCACAGGCTCGTCTTTCACGCCGAGGTTTGACTCACACCAAGGTGGCACTTGGCACAGCCCTGTGGGAAAGCCTCGTGGGAAAGCCTCGAGGGATCGCCTCGAGGGAAAGCCACAGATCCCTTGATCCACGTGACAGGAAGCGTGACCCTACTGCTGCAGCTCGGGAGGGAAGCGCACGTGCATGCCCCCACTCTAGACGAGGCCTGACTCCCCTGGGGAGACTCAGAGGCACCCCAAGATCCATGTCAACACTGGAGAGGAATGCTCAGGTTCCGGCCCCGACTCCACACAAGGTCTTAGGCCCCGGCATCGACGGGAGAGGAATCCCGAGATGGCCCCTAGCAACTGACATGGGGACTGGC
Organism: Budorcas taxicolor; assembly: GCF_023091745.1. NCBI lineage: Eukaryota > Metazoa > Chordata > Mammalia > Artiodactyla > Bovidae > Budorcas > Budorcas taxicolor. The sequence goes on along the minus strand of NW_026292764.1, from coordinate 40,156 downwards.
CCTTCCTGAGGCCACCAGAGCGGGTCCCTGAGGTCCCCGTCGTAACTCGAGAAGACCTGCCGCAACTCGAGAATATCCAGGAGGTTCTCCCCTGCAGGCCAGAGGAGTCCCATTTATGCAGAGGCTTTTCGGGGCTAATCACACCTCACCTCTGGAACGTCGAAAGGGTCCTTCACACCCTTGGTGCAACTCAAGAAGTTCCCTACATACCCGTCTCCACTCGAGAGGAAACACGAGGGTCCCGCCCACATCCAGAGGAGCCCCGTTTCCGCCTCATAGCTCGAGGTGAGGGATCCTTTCCCTGCTTCGTCGGGAATGAATTCCCGGCGTTCCCGTCGCATCTCAAGAGGAGGCCCTCTTAACAGGAACGGCGAGATGAACTCCAGGGTCGTGCCACCATTCCAAGAGTCCCACAGATGTCTCAGTCCATTCCAGAGGAACCTCTTTTCCCTTCACCGGCTCGTCTTTCCCGCCGAGGATCGACTCACACCAAGGTGGCACTTGGCACAGCCCTGTGGGAAAGCCTCGTGGGAAAGCCTCGTGGGAAAGCCTCGAGGGATCGCCTCGAGGGAAAGCCACAGATCCCTTGATCCACGTGACAGGAAGCGTGACCCTACTGCTGCAGCTCGGGAGGAAAGCGCACGTGCATGCCCCCACTCGAGATGAGGCCTGACACCCCTGGGGAGACTCAGAGGCACCCCAAGATCCATGTCAACACTGGAGAGGAATGCTCAGGTTCCGGCCCCGACTCCACACAAGGTCTTAGGCCCTGGCATCGACGGGAGAGGAATCCCGAGATGGCCCCTAGCAACTCGCATGGGGACTGGCCCTTCCTGAGGCCACCAGAGGGGGTCCCTGAGGTCGCCGTCGTAACTCGAGAAGACCTGCCGCAACTCGAGAATATCCAGGAGGTTCTCCCCTGCGGGTGAGATGAGGCTCATTTCCGCAGAGGCTTCTCGGGGCTAATCACACCTCACCTCTGGAACGTCGAAAGGGTCCTTCACACCCTTGGTGCAACTCAAGAAGTTCCCCGACATACCCTTCTCCACTCGAGAGGAAACACGAGGGTCCCGCCCACATCCAGAGGAGCCCCGTTTCCGCCTCGTAGCTCGAGGTGAGGGATCCTTTCCCTGCTTCTTCGGGAAAGAATTCCCGGCATTCCCGTCGCATTTGAAGAGGAGGCCCTCTGAACAGGAAGGGCGAGAGGAACTCCAGGGTCGTGCCACCATTCCAAGAGTCCCCCAGATGTCTCAGTCCATTCCAGAGGAACCTCTTTTCCCTTCACCGGATCGTCTTTCACGCCCAGGATCGACTCACACAAAGGTGGCACTTGGCACAGCCCTGTGGGATAGCCTCGTGGGAAAGCCTCGAGGGAAAGCCTCGAGGGAAAGCCACAGATCCCTTGATCCACGTGACAGGAAGCGTGACCCTACTGCTGCAGCTCGGGAGGGAAGCGCACGTGCATGCCCCCACTCGAGACGAGGCCTGACTCCCCTGCGGAGACTCAGAGGCACCCCAAGATCCATGTCAACACTGGAGAGGAATCATCAGGTTCCGGCCCCGACTCCACACAAGGTCTTAGGCCCCGGCATCGACGGGAGAGGAATCCCGACTTGGCCCCTAGCAACTCACATGGGGACTGGCCCTTCCTGAGGCCACCAGAGCGGGTCCCTCAGGTCCCCGTCGTAACTCGAGAAGACCTGCCGCAATTCGAGAATATCCAGGAGGTTCTCCCCTTCAGGCGAGAGGAGGCCCATTTCCGCAGAGGCTTCTCGGGGCTAATCACACCTCACCTCTGGAACGTCGAAAGGGTCCTTCACACCTTTGGTGCAACTCAAGAAGTTCCCTACATACCCGTCTCCACTCGAGAGGAAACACGAGGGTCCCGCCCACATCCAGAGGAGCCCCGTTTCCGCCTCATAGCTCGAGGTGAGGGATCCTTTCCCTGCTTCGTCGGGAATGAATTCCCGGCGTTCCCGTCGCATCTCAAGAGGAGGCCCTCTGAACAGGAACGGCGAGATGAACTCCAGGGTCGTGCCACCATTCCAAGAGTCCCACAGATGTCTCAGTCCATTCCAGAGGAACCTCTTTTCCCTTCACCGGCTCGTCTTTCCCGTCGAGGATCGACTCACACCAAGGTGGCACTTGGCACAGCCCTGTGGGAAAGCCTCGTGGGAAAGCCTCGTGGGAAAGCCTCGAGGGATCGCCTCGAGGAAAAGCCACAGATCCCTTGATCCACGTGACAGGAAGCGTGACCCTACTGCTGTAGCTCGGGAGGAAAGCGCACGTGCATGCCCCCACTCGAGACGAGGCCTGACTCCCCTGGGGAGACTCAGAGGCACCCCAAGATCCATGTCAACACTGGAGAGGAATGCTCAGGTTCCGGCCCCGACTCCACACAAGGTCTTAGGCCCTGGCATCGACGGGAGAGGAATCCCGTGATGGCCCCTAGCAACTCGCATGGGGACTGGCCCTTCCTGAGGCCACCAGAGGGGGTCCCTGAGGTCGCCGTCGTAACTCGAGAAGACCTGCCGCAACTCGAGAATATCCAGGAGGTTCTCCCCTGCGGGTGAGATGAGGCTCATTTCCGCAGAGGCTTCTCGGGGCTAATCACACCTCACCTCTGGAACGTCGAAAGGGTCCTTCACACCCTTGGTGCAACTCAAGACATTCCCCGACATACCCGTCTCCAATCGAGAGGAAATACGAGGGTCCCACCCACATCCAGAGGAGCCCCGTTTCCGCCTCGTAGCTTGAGGTGACGGATCCTTTCCCTGCTTCGTCGGGAAAGAATTCCCGGCGTTCCCGTCGCACCTCAAGAGGAGGCCCTCTCAACAGGAACAGCGAGAGGAACTCCAGGGTCGTGCCACCATTCCAAGAGTCCCCCAGATGTCTCAGTCCATTCCAGAGGAACCTCTTTTCCCTTCACCGGATCGTCTTTCACGCCCAGGATCGACTCACACCAAGGTGGCACTTGGCACAGGACTGTGGGATAGCCTCGTGGGAAAGACTCGAGGGAAAGCCTCGAGGGAAAGCCACAGATCCCTTGATCCACGTGACAGGAATCGTGACCCTAATGCTGCAGCTAGGGAGGGAAGCACAGGTGCATGCCCCCACACGAGACGAGGTTTGACCCCCCTGGGGAGACACGGAGGCACCCGAAGATCCATGTCAACACTGGAGAGGAATGCTCAGGTTCCGGCCCCGACTCCACACAAGGTCTTAGGCCCCGGCATCGACGGGAGAGGAATCCCGAGATGGGCCCTAGCAACGCGCATGGGGACTGGCCCTTCCTGAGGCCACCAGAGCGGGTCCCTGAGGTCCCCGTCGTAACTCGAGAAGACCTGCCGCAACTCGAGAATATCCAGGAGGTTCTCCCCTGCAGGCGAGAGGAGGCCCATTTCCGCAGAGGCTTCTCGGGGCTAATCACACCTCACCTCTGGAACGTCGAAAGGGTCCTTCACACCCTGGGTGCAACTCAAGAAGTTCCCCGACATACCCGTCTCCACTCGAGAGGAAACACGAGGGTCCCGCCCACATCCAGAGGAGCCCCGTATCCGCCTCGTAGCTCCAGGTGAGGGATCCTTTCCCTGCTTCGTCGGGAAAGAATTCCCGGCGTTCCCGTCGCTTCTCAAGAGGAGGCCCTCTCAACAGGAACGGCGAGAGGAACTGCAGGGTCGTGCCACCATTCCAAGAGTCCCCCAGATGTCTCAGTCCATTCCAGAGGAACCTCTTTTCCCTTCACCGGCTCGTCTTTCACGCTGAGGATCGACTCACACCAAGGTGGCACTTGGCACAGCCCTGTGGGAAAGCCTCGTGGGAAAGCCTAAAGTGAAAGCCTCGAGGGAAAGCCACAGATCCCTTGATCCACGTGACAGGAAGCGTGACCCTACTGCTGCAGCTCGGGAGGGAAGCTCACGCACATGCCCCCACTCGAGACGAGGCCTGACTCCCCTGGGGAGACTCAGAGGCACCCCAAAATCCATGTCAACACTGGAGAGGAATGCTCAGGTTCCGGCCCCGACTCCACACAAGGTCTTAGGCCCCGGCATCGACGGGAGAGGAACCCCGAGATGGCCCCTAGCAACTCGCATCGGGACTGGCCCTTCCTGAGGCCAACAGAGCGGGTCCCTGAGGTCCCCATCGTAACTCGAGAAGACGTGCCGCAACTCGAGAAAATCCAGGAGGTTCTCCCCTCCAGGCGAGAGGAGGCCCATTTCCGCAGAGGCTTCTCGGGGCTAATCACACCTCACCTCTGGAACTTCGAAAGGGTCCTTCACACCCTGGGTGCAACTCAAGAAGTTCCCTACATACCCGTCTCCACTCGAGAGGAAACACGAGGGTCCCGCCCACATCCAGAGGAGCCCCGTTTCCGCCTCATAGCTCGAGGTGAGGGATCCTTTCCCTGCTTCGTCGGGAATGAATTCCCGGCGTTCCCGTCGCATCTCAAGAGGAGGCCCTCTGAACAGGAACGGCGAGATGAACTCCAGGGTCGTGCCACCATTCCAAGAGTCCCACAGATGTCTCAGTCCATTCCAGAGGAACCTCTTTTCCCTTCACCGGCTCGTCTTTCCCGCCGAGGATCGACTCACACCAAGGTGGCACTTGGCACAGCCCTGTGGGAAAGCCTCGTGGGAAAGCCTCGTGGGAAAGCCTCGAGGGATCGCCTCGAGGGAAAGCCACAGATCCCTTGATCCACGTGACAGGAAGCGTGACCCTACTGCTGCAGCTCGGGAGGAAAGCGCACGTGCATGCCCCCACTCGAGATGAGGCCTGACACCCCTGGGGAGACTCAGAGGCACCCCAAGATCCATGTCAACACTGGAGAGGAATGCTCAGGTTCCGGCCCCGACTCCACACAAGGTCTTAGGCCCTGGCATCGACGGGAGAGGAATCCCGAGATGGCCCCTAGCAACTCGCATGGGGACTGGCCCTTCCTGAGGCCACCAGAGGGGGTCCCTGAGGTCGCCGTCGTAACTCGAGAAGACCTGCCGCAACTCGAGAATATCCAGGAGGTTCTCCCCTGCGGGTGAGATGAGGCTCATTTCCGCAGAGGCTTCTCGGGGCTAATCACACCTCACCTCTGGAACGTCGAAAGGGTCCTTCACACCCTTGGTGCAACTCAAGAAGTTCCCCGACATACCCTTCTCCACTCGAGAGGAAACACGAGGGTCCCGCCCACATCCAGAGGAGCCCCGTTTCCGCCTCGTAGCTCGAGGTGAGGGATCCTTTCCCTGCTTCTTCGGGAAAGAATTCCCGGCATTCCCGTCGCATTTGAAGAGGAGGCCCTCTGAACAGGAAGGGCGAGAGGAACTCCAGGGTCGTGCCACCATTCCAAGAGTCCCCCAGATGTCTCAGTCCATTCCAGAGGAACCTCTTTTCCCTTCACCGGATCGTCTTTCACGCCCAGGATCGACTCACACAAAGGTGGCACTTGGCACAGCCCTGTGGGATAGCCTCGTGGGAAAGCCTCGAGGGAAAGCCTCGAGGGAAAGCCACAGATCCCTTGATCCACGTGACAGGAAGCGTGACCCTACTGCTGCAGCTCGGGAGGGAAGCGCACGTGCATGCCCCCACTCGAGACGAGGCCTGACTCCCCTGCGGAGACTCAGAGGCACCCCAAGATCCATGTCAACACTGGAGAGGAATCATCAGGTTCCGGCCCCGACTCCACACAAGGTCTTAGGCCCCGGCATCGACGGGAGAGGAATCCCGACATGGCCCCTAGCAACTCACATGGGGACTGGCCCTTCCTGAGGCCACCAGAGCGGGTCCCTCAGGTCCCCGTCGTAACTCGAGAAGACCTGCCGCAATTCGAGAATATCCAGGAGGTTCTCCCCTTCAGGCGAGAGGAGGCCCATTTCCGCAGAGGCTTCTCGGGGCTAATCACACCTCACCTCTGGAACGTCGAAAGGGTCCTTCACACCTTTGGTGCAACTCAAGAAGTTCCCTACATACCCGTCTCCACTCGAGAGGAAACACGAGGGTCCCGCCCACATCCAGAGGAGCCCCGTTTCCGCCTCATAGCTCGAGGTGAGGGATCCTTTCCCTGCTTCGTCGGGAATGAATTCCCGGCGTTCCCGTCGCATCTCAAGAGGAGGCCCTCTGAACAGGAACGGCGAGATGAACTCCAGGGTCGTGCCACCATTCCAAGAGTCCCACAGATGTCTCAGTCCATTCCAGAGGAACCTCTTTTCCCTTCACCGGCTCGTCTTTCCCGTCGAGGATCGACTCACACCAAGGTGGCACTTGGCACAGCCCTGTGGGAAAGCCTCGTGGGAAAGCCTCGTGGGAAAGCCTCGAGGGATCGCCTCGAGGAAAAGCCACAGATCCCTTGATCCACGTGACAGGAAGCGTGACCCTACTGCTGTAGCTCGGGAGGAAAGCGCACGTGCATGCCCCCACTCGAGACGAGGCCTGACTCCCCTGGGGAGACTCAGAGGCACCCCAAGATCCATGTCAACACTGGAGAGGAATGCTCAGGTTCCGGCCCCGACTCCACACAAGGTCTTAGGCCCTGGCATCGACGGGAGAGGAATCCCGTGATGGCCCCTAGCAACTCGCATGGGGACTGGCCCTTCCTGAGGCCACCAGAGGGGGTCCCTGAGGTCGCCGTCGTAACTCGAGAAGACCTGCCGCAACTCGAGAATATCCAGGAGGTTCTCCCCTGCGGGTGAGATGAGGCTCATTTCCGCAGAGGCTTCTCGGGGCTAATCACACCTCACCTCTGGAACGTCGAAAGGGTCCTTCACACCCTTGGTGCAACTCAAGACATTCCCCGACATACCCGTCTCCAATCGAGAGGAAATACGAGGGTCCCACCCACATCCAGAGGAGCCCCGTTTCCGCCTCGTAGCTTGAGGTGACGGATCCTTTCCCTGCTTCGTCGGGAAAGAATTCCCGGCGTTCCCGTCGCACCTCAAGAGGAGGCCCTCTCAACAGGAACAGCGAGAGGAACTCCAGGGTCGTGCCACCATTCCAAGAGTCCCCCAGATGTCTCAGTCCATTCCAGAGGAACCTCTTTTCCCTTCACCGGATCGTCTTTCACGCCCAGGATCGACTCACACCAAGGTGGCACTTGGCACAGGACTGTGGGATAGCCTCGTGGGAAAGACTCGAGGGAAAGCCTCGAGGGAAAGCCACAGATCCCTTGATCCACGTGACAGGAATCGTGACCCTAATGCTGCAGCTAGGGAGGGAAGCACAGGTGCATGCCCCCACACGAGACGAGGTTTGACCCCCCTGGGGAGACACGGAGGCACCCGAAGATCCATGTCAACACTGGAGAGGAATGCTCAGGTTCCGGCCCCGACTCCACACAAGGTCTTAGGCCCCGGCATCGACGGGAGAGGAATCCCGAGATGGGCCCTAGCAACGCGCATGGGGACTGGCCCTTCCTGAGGCCACCAGAGCGGGTCCCTGAGGTCCCCGTCGTAACTCGAGAAGACCTGCCGCAACTCGAGAATATCCAGGAGGTTCTCCCCTGCAGGCGAGAGGAGGCCCATTTCCGCAGAGGCTTCTCGGGGCTAATCACACCTCACCTCTGGAACGTCGAAAGGGTCCTTCACACCCTGGGTGCAACTCAAGAAGTTCCCCGACATACCCGTCTCCACTCGAGAGGAAACACGAGGGTCCCGCCCACATCCAGAGGAGCCCCGTATCCGCCTCGTAGCTCCAGGTGAGGGATCCTTTCCCTGCTTCGTCGGGAAAGAATTCCCGGCGTTCCCGTCGCTTCTCAAGAGGAGGCCCTCTCAACAGGAACGGCGAGAGGAACTGCAGGGTCGTGCCACCATTCCAAGAGTCCCCCAGATGTCTCAGTCCATTCCAGAGGAACCTCTTTTCCCTTCACCGGCTCGTCTTTCACGCTGAGGATCGACTCACACCAAGGTGGCACTTGGCACAGCCCTGTGGGAAAGCCTCGTGGGAAAGCCTAAAGTGAAAGCCTCGAGGGAAAGCCACAGATCCCTTGATCCACGTGACAGGAAGCGTGACCCTACTGCTGCAGCTCGGGAGGGAAGCTCACGCACATGCCCCCACTCGAGACGAGGCCTGACTCCCCTGGGGAGACTCAGAGGCACCCCAAGATCCATGTCAACACTGGAGAGGAATGCTCAGGTTCCGGCCCCGACTCCACACAAGGTCTTAGGCCCCGGCATCGACGGGAGAGGAACCCCGAGATGGCCCCTAGCAACTCGCATCGGGACTGGCCCTTCCTGAGGCCAACAGAGCGGGTCCCTGAGGTCCCCATCGTAACTCGAGAAGACGTGCCGCAACTCGAGAAAATCCAGGAGGTTCTCCCCTCCAGGCGAGAGGAGGCCCATTTCCGCAGAGGCTTCTCGGGGCTAATCACACCTCACCTCTGGAACTTCGAAAGGGTCCTTCACACCCTGGGTGCAACTCAAGAAGTTCCCCGACATACCCGTCTCCACTCGAGAGGAAACACGAGGGTCCCGCCCACATCCAGAGGAGCGCCGTTTCCGCCTCGTAGCTCGAGGTGACGGATCCTGTCCCTGCTTCGTCGGGAAAGAATTCCCGGCGTTCCCGTCGCTTCTCAAGAGGAGGCCCTCTCAACAGGAACGGCGAGAGGAACTGCAGGGTCGTGCCACCATTCCAAGAGTCCCCCAGATGTCTCAGTCCATTCCAGAGGAAACTCTTTTCCCTTCACAGGCTCGTCTTTCACGCCGAGGTTTGACTCACACCAAGGTGGCACTTGGCACAGCCCTGTGGGAAAGCCTCGTGGGAAAGCCTCGAGGGATCGCCTCGAGGGAAAGCCACAGATCCCTTGATCCACGTGACAGGAAGCGTGACCCTACTGCTGCAGCTCGGGAGGGAAGCGCACGTGCATGCCCCCACTCTAGACGAGGCCTGACTCCCCTGGGGAGACTCAGAGGCACCCCAAGATCCATGTCAACACTGGAGAGGAATGCTCAGGTTCCGGCCCCGACTCCACACAAGGTCTTAGGCCCCGGCATCGACGGGAGAGGAATCCCGAGATGGCCCCTAGCAACTGACATGGGGACTGGCCCTTCCTGAGGCCACCAGAGCGGGTCCCTGAGGTCCCCGTCGTAACTCGAGAAGACCTGCCGCAACTCGAGAATATCCAGGAGGTTCTCCCCTGCAGGCCAGAGGAGTCCCATTTATGCAGAGGCTTTTCGGGGCTAATCACACCTCACCTCTGGAACGTCGAAAGGGTCCTTCACACCCTTGGTGCAACTCAAGAAGTTCCCTAGATACCCGTCTCCACTCGAGAGGAAACACGAGGGTCCCGCCCACATCCAGAGGAGCCCCGTTTCCGCCTCATAGCTCGAGGTGAGGGATCCTTTCCCTGCTTCGTCGGGAATGAATTCCCGGCGTTCCCGTCGCATCTCAAGAGGAGGCCCTCTTAACAGGAACGGCGAGATGAACTCCAGGGTCGTGCCACCATTCCAAGAGTCCCACAGATGTCTCAGTCCATTCCAGAGGAACCTCTTTTCCCTTCACCGGCTCGTCTTTCCCGCCGAGGATCGACTCACACCAAGGTGGCACTTGGCACAGCCCTGTGGGAAAGCCTCGTGGGAAAGCCTCGTGGGAAAGCCTCGAGGGATCGCCTCGAGGGAAAGCCACAGATCCCTTGATCCACGTGACAGGACGCGTGACCCTACTGCTGCAGCTCGGGAGGAAAGCGCACGTGCATGCCCCCACTCGAGATGAGGCCTGACACCCCTGGGGAGACTCAGAGGCACCCCAAGATCCATGTCAACACTGGAGAGGAATGCTCAGGTTCCGGCCCCGACTCCACACAAGGTCTTAGGCCCTGGCATCGACGGGAGAGGAATCCCGAGATGGCCCCTAGCAACTCGCATGGGGACTGGCCCTTCCTGAGGCCACCAGAGGGGGTCCCTGAGGTCGCCGTCGTAACTCGAGAAGACCTGCCGCAACTCGAGAATATCCAGGAGGTTCTCCCCTGCGGGTGAGATGAGGCTCATTTCCGCAGAGGCTTCTCGGGGCTAATCACACCTCACCTCTGGAACGTCGAAAGGGTCCTTCACACCCTTGGTGCAACTCAAGAAGTTCCCCGACATACCCTTCTCCACTCGAGAGGAAACACGAGGGTCCCGCCCACATCCAGAGGAGCCCCGTTTCCGCCTCGTAGCTCGAGGTGAGGGATCCTTTCCCTGCTTCTTCGGGAAAGAATTCCCGGCATTCCCGTCGCATTTGAAGAGGAGGCCCTCTGAACAGGAAGGGCGAGAGGAACTCCAGGGTCGTGCCACCATTCCAAGAGTCCCCCAGATGTCTCAGTCCATTCCAGAGGAACCTCTTTTCCCTTCACCGGATCGTCTTTCACGCCCAGGATCGACTCACACAAAGGTGGCACTTGGCACAGCCCTGTGGGATAGCCTCGTGGGAAAGCCTCGAGGGAAAGCCTCGAGGGAAAGACACAGATCCCTTGATCCACGTGACAGGAAGCGTGACCCTACTGCTGCAGGTCGGGAGGGAAGCGCACGTGCATGCCCCCACTCGAGACGAGGCCTGACTCCCATGCGGAGACTCAGAGGCACCCCAAGATCCATGTCAACACTGGAGAGGAATCATCAGGTTCCGGCCCCGACTCCACACAAGGTCTTAGGCCCCGGCATCGACGGGAGAGGAATCCCGACATGGCCCCTAGCAACTCACATGGGGACTGGCCCTTCCTGAGGCCACCAGAGCGGGTCCCTCAGGTCCCCGTCGTAACTCGAGAAGACCTGCCGCAATTCGAGAATATCCAGGAGGTTCTCCCCTTCAGGCGAGAGGAGGCCCATTTCCGCAGAGGCTTCTCGGGGCTAATCACACCTCACCTCTGGAACGTCGAAAGGGTCCTTCACACCTTTGGTGCAACTCAAGAAGTTCCCTACATACCCGTCTCCACTCGAGAGGAAACACGAGGGTCCCGCCCACATCCAGAGGAGCCCCGTTTCCGCCTCGTAGCTCGAGGTGAGGGATCCTTTCCCTGCTTCGTCGGGAATGAATTCCCGGCGTTCCCGTCAAATCTCAAGAGGAGGCCCTCTGAACAAGAACGGCGAGAGGAACTCCATGGTCGTGCCACCATTCCAAGAGTCCCCCAGATGTCTCAGTCCATTCCAGAGGAACCTCTTTTCCCTTCACCGGCTCGTCTTTCACGCCGAGGACCGACTCACACCAAGGTGGCACTTGGCACAGCCCTGTGGGAAAGCCTCGTGGGAAAGCCTCGAGGGAAAGCCTCGAGGGAAAGCCACAGATCCCTTGATCCACGTGACAGGAAGCGTGACCCTACTGCTGCAGCTCGGGAGGAAAGCGCACGTGCATGCCCCCACTCGAGACGAGGCCTGACTCCCCTGGGCAGACTCAGGGGCACCCCAAGATCCATGTCAACACTGGAGAGGAATCCTCAGGTTCCGGCCACGACTCCACACAAGGTCTTAGGCCCCGGCATCGACGGGAGAGGAATCCCGAGATGGCCCCTAGCAACTCGCATGGGGACTGGCCCTTCCTGAGGCCACCAGAGCGGGTCCCTGAGGTCCCCGTCGTAACTCGAGAAGACCTGCCGCAACTCGAGAATATCCAGGAGGTTCTCCCCTGCAGGCGAGATGAGGCCCATTTCCGCAGAGGCTTCTCAGGGCTAATCACACCTCACCTCTGGAACGTCGAAAGGGTCCTTTACACCCTTGGTACAACTCAAGAAGTTCACCGACATACCCGTCTCCACTCGAGAGGAAACACGAGGGTCCCGCCCACATCCAGAGGAGCCCCGTTTCCGCCTCGTAGCTCGAGGTGAGGGATCCTTTCCCTGCTTCGTCGGTAAAGAATTCCCTGCGTTCCCTTCGCATGTCAAGAGAAGGCTCTCTCAACAGGAACGGCGAGAGGAACTCCAGGGTCGTGCCACCATTCCAAGAGTCCCCCAGATGTCTCAGTCCATTCCAGAGGAACCTCTTTTCCCTTCACCGGCTCGTCTTTCACGCGGAGGATCGACTCACACAAAGGTGGCACTTGGCACAGCCCTCTGGGAAAGCCTCGTGGGAAAGCCTCGAGGGAAAGCCTCGAGGGAAAGCCACAGATCCCTTGATCCACGTGACAGGAAGCGTGACCCTACTGCTGCAGCTCGGGAGGGAAGCGCACGCACATGGCCCCACTCGAGACGAGGCCTGACTCCCCTGGGGAGACTCAGAGGCACCCCAAGATCCATGTCAACACTGGAGAGGAATCCTCAGGTTCCGGCCCCGAGTCCACACAAGGTCTTAGGCCCCGGAATCGATGGGAGAGGAATCCCGAGATGGCCCCTAGCAACTCGCATGTGGACTGGCCCTTCCTGAGGCCACCAGAGCGGGTCCCTGAGGTCCCCGTCGTAACTCAAGAAGACCTGCCGCAACTCGAGAATACCCAGGAGGTTCTCCCCTGCAGGCGATATGAGGCCCATTTCCGCAGAGGCTTCTCGGGGCTAATCACACGTCACCTCTGGAACGTCGAAAGGGTCCTTCACACCCTGGGTGCAACTCAAGAAGTTCCCCGACATACCCGTCTCCACTCGAGAGGAAACACGAGGGTCCCGCCCACATCCAGAGGAGCGCCGTTTCCGCCTCGTAGCTCGAGGTGACGGATCCTGTCCCTGCTTCGTCGGGAAAGAATTCCCGGCGTTCCCGTCGCTTCTCAAGAGGAGGCCCTCTCAACAGGAACGACGAGAGGAACTGCAGGGTCGTGCCACCATTCCAAGAGTCCCCCAGATGTCTCAGTCCACTCCAGAGGAAACTCTTTTCCCTTCACAGGCTCGTCTTTCACGCCGAGGATTGACTCACACCAAGGTGGCACTTGGCACAGCCCTGTGGTAAAGCCTCGTGGGAAAGCCTCGAGGGATCGCCTCGAGGGAAAGCCACAGATCGCTTGATCCACGTGACAGGAAGCGTGACCCTACTGCTGCAGCTCGGGAGGGAAGCGCACGTGCATGCCCCCACTCGAGACGAGGCCTGACTCCCCTGGGGAGACTCAGAGGCACCCCAAGATCCATGTCAACACTGGAGAGGAATGCTCAGGTTCCGGCCCCGACTCCACACAGGGTCTTAGGCCCCGGCATCGACGGGAGAGGAATCCCGAGATGGCCCCTAGCAACTGACATGGGGACTGGCCCTTCCTGAGGCCACCAGAGCGGGTCCCTGAGGTCCCCGTCGTAACTCGAGAAGACCTGCCGCAACTCGAGAATATCCAGGAGGTTCTCCCCTGCAGGCCAGAAGAGGCCCATTTATGCAGAGGCTTCTCGGGGCTAATCACACCTCACCTCTGGAACGTCGAAAGGGTCCTTCACACCCTTGGTGCAACTCAAGAAGTTCCCTACATACCCGTCTCCACTCGAGAGGAAACACGAGGGTCCCGCCCACATCCAGAGGAGCCCCGTTTCCGCCTCATAGCTCGAGGTGAGGGATCCTTTCCCTGCTTCGTCGGGAATGAATTCCCGGCGTTCCCGTCGCATCTCAAGAGGAGGCCCTCTGAACAGGAACGGCGAGATGAACTCCAGGGTCGTGCCACCATTCCAAGAGTCCCACAGATGTCTCAGTCCATTCCAGAGGAACCTCTTTTCCCTTCACCGGCTCGTCTTTCCCGTCGAGGATCGACTCACACCAAGGTGGCACTTGGCACAGCCCTGTGGGAAAGCCTCGTGGGAAAGCCTCGTGGGAAAGCCTCGAGGGATCGCCTCGAGGAAAAGCCACAGATCCCTTGATCCACGTGACAGGAAGCGTGACCCTACTGCTGCACCTCGGGAGGAAATCGCACGTGCATGCCCCCACTCGAGACGAGGCCTGACTCCCCTGGGGAGACTCAGAGGCACCCCAAGATCCATGTCAACACTGGAGAGGAATGCTCAGGTTCCGGCCCCGACTCCACACAAGGTCTTAGGCCCTGGCATCGACGGGAGAGGAATCCCGTGATGGCCCCTAGCAACTCGCATGGGGACTGGCCCTTCCTGAGGCCACCAGAGGGGGTCCCTGAGGTCGCCGTCGTAACTCGAGAAGACCTGCCGCAACTCGAGAATATCCAGGAGGTTCTCCCCTGCGGGTGAGATGAGGCTCATTTCCGCAGAGGCTTCTCGGGGCTAATCACACCTCACCTCTGGAACGTCGAAAGGGTCCTTCACACCCTTGGTGCAACTCAAGAAGTTCCCCGACATACCCTTCTCCACTCGAGAGGAAACACGAGGGTCCCGCCCACATCCAGAGGAGCCCCGTTTCCGCCTCGTAGCTCGAGGTGAGGGATCCTTTCCCTGCTTCTTCGGGAAAGAATTCCCGGCATTCCCGTCGCATTTGAAGAGGAGGCCCTCTGAACAGGAAGGGCGAGAGGAACTCCAGGGTCGTGCCACCATTCCAAGAGTCCCCCAGATGTCTCAGTCCATTCCAGAGGAACCTCTTTTCCCTTCACCGGATCGTCTTTCAAGCCCAGGATCGACTCACACAAAGGTGGCACTTGGCACAGCCCTGTGGGATAGCCTCGTGGGAAAGACTCGAGGGAAAGCCTCGAGGGAAAGCCACAGATCCCTTGATCCACGTGACAGGAAGCGTGACCCTCCTGCTGCAGCTCGGGAGGGAAGCGCACGTGCATGCCCCCACTCGAGACGAGGCCTGACTCCCCTGCGGAGACTCAGAGGCACCCCAAGATCCATGTCAACACTGGAGAGGAATCATCAGGTTCCGGCCCCGACTCCACACAAGGTCTTAGGCCCCGGCATCGACGGGAGAGGAATCCCGACATGGCCCCTAGCAACTCACATGGGGACTGGCCCTTCCTGAGGCCACCAGAGCGGGTCCCTCAGGTCCCCGTCGTAACTCGAGAAGACCTGCCGCAATTCGAGAATATCCAGGAGGTTCTCCCCTTCAGGCGAGAGGAGGCCCATTTCCGCAGAGGCTTCTCGGGGCTAATCACACCTCACCTCTGGTACGTCGAAAGGGTCCTTCACACCTTTGGTGCAACTCAAGAAGTTCCCTACATACCCGTCTCCACTCGAGAGGAAACACGAGGGTCCCGCCCACATCCAGAGGAGCCCCGTTTCCGCCTCGTACCTCGAGGTGAGGGATCCTTTTCCTGCTTCGTCGGGAATGAATTCCCAGCGTTCCCGTCGCTTCTCAAGAGGAGGCCCTCTGAACAAGAACGGCGAGAGGAACTCCAGGGTCGTGCCACCATTCCAAGAGTCCCCCAGATGTCTCAGTCCATTCCAGAGGAACCTCTTTTCCCTTCACCGGCTCGTCTTTCACGCCGAGGATCGACTCACACCAAGGTGGCAGTTGGCACAGCCCTGTGGGAAAGCCTCGTGGGAAAGCCTCGAGGGAAAGCCTCGAGGGAAAGCCACAGATCCCTTGATCCACGTGACAGGAAGCGTGACCCTCCTGCTGCAGCTCGGGAGGGAAGCGCACGTGCATGCCCCCACTCGAGACGAGGCCTGACTCCCCTGGGGAGACTCAGAGGCACCCCAAGATCGATGTCAACACTGGAGAGGAATCCTCAGGTTCCGGCCCCGACTCCACACAAGGTCTTAGGCCCCGGCATCGACGGGAGAAGAATCCCGAGACGGCCCCTGGCAACTCGCATGGGGACTGGCCCTTCCTGAGGCCACCAGAGCGGGTCCCTGAGGTCCCCGTCGTAACTCGAGAAGACCTGCCGCAACTCGAGAAAATCCAGGAGGTTCTCCCCTCCAGGCGAGAGGAGGCCCATTTCCGCAGAGGCTTCTCGGGGCTAATCACACCTCACCTCTGGAACGTCGAAAGGGTCCTTCACACCATTGGTACAACTCAAGAAGTTCCCCGACATACCCGTCTCCACTCGAGAGGAAACACCAGGGTCCCGCCCACATCCAGAGGAGCCCCGTTTCCGCCTCGTAGCTCGAGGTGACGGATCCTTTCCCTGCTTCATCGGGAAAGAATTCCCGGCGTTCCCGTCGCATCTCAAGAGGGGGCCTTCTCAACAGGAATGGCGAGAGGAACTCCAGGGTCGTGCCACCATTCCAAGAGTCCCCCAGATGTCTCAGTCCATTCCAGAGGAACCTCTTTTCCCTTCACAGGCTCGTCTTTCACGCCGAGGATCGACTCACACCAAGGTGGCAGTTGGCACAGCCCTGTGGGAAAGCCTCGTGGGAAAGCCTCGAGGGAAAGCCTCGAGGGAAAGCCACAGATCCCTTGATCCACGTGACAGGAAGCGTGACCCTCCTGCTGCAGCTCGGGAGGGAAGCGCACGTGCATGCCCCCACTCGAGACGAGGCCTGACTCCCCTGGGGAGACTCAGAGGCACCCCAAGATCGATGTCAACACTGGAGAGGAATCCTCAGGTTCCGGCCCCGACTCCACACAAGGTCTTAGGCCCCGGCATCGACGGGAGAGGAATCCCGAGACGGCCCCTGGCAACTCGCATGGGGACTGGCCCTTCCTGAGGCCACCAGAGCGGGTCCCTGAGGTCCCCGTCGTAACTCGAGAAGACGTGCCGCAACTCGAGAAAATCCAGGAGGTTCTCCCCTCCAGGCGAGAGGAGGCCCATTTCCGCAGAGGCTTCTCGGGGCTAATCACACCTCACCTCTGGAACGTCGAAAGGGTCCTTCACACCATTGGTACAACTCAAGAAGTTCCCCGACATACCCGTCTCCACTCGAGAGGAAACACCAGGGTCCCGCCCACATCCAGAGGAGCCCCGTTTCCGCCTCGTAGCTCGAGGTGACGGATCCTTTCCCTGCTTCATCGGGAAAGAATTCCCGGCGTTCCCGTCGCATCTCAAGAGGGGGCCTTCTCAACAGGAATGGCGAGAGGAACTCCAGGGTCGTGCCACCATTCCAAGAGTCCCCCAGATGTCTCAGTCCATTCCAGAGGAACCTCTTTTCCCTTCACAGGCTCGTCTTTCACGCCGAGGATCGACTCACACCAAGGTGGCACTTGGCAAAGCCCTGTGGGAAAGCCTCGTGGGAAAGACTCGAGGGAAAGCCTCGAGGGAAAGCCACAGATCTCTTGATCCACGTGACAGGAAGCGTGACCCTACTGCTGCACCTCGAGAGGGAAGCGCACGCGCATGCCCCCACTCGAGACGAGGCTTGACTCCCCTGGGGAGACTCAGAGGCACCCCAAGATCCATGTCAACACAGGAGAGGAATGCTCAGGTTCGGGCCCCGACTCCACACAAGGTCTTAGCCCCCGGCATCGACGGGAGAGGAATCCCGAGATGGCCCCTAGCAACTCGCATGGGGACTGGCCCTTCCTGAGGCCACCAGAACGGGTCCCTGAGGTCCCCATCGTTACTCGAGAAGGCCTGCCCCAACTGAGAAAATCCAGGAGGTTCTCCCCTCCATGCGAGAGGAGGCCCATTTCCGCAGAGGCTTCTCGGGGCTAATCACACCTCACCTCTGGAACTTCGAAAGGGTCCTTCACACCCTGGGTGCAAATCAAGAAGTTCCCCGACATACCCGTCTCCACTCGAGAGGAAAAACGAGGGTCCCACCCACATCCAGAGGAGCCCCGTTTCCGCCTCGTAGCTCGAGGTGACGGATCCTTTCCCTGCTTCGTCGGGAAAGAATTCCCGGCGTTCCCGTCGCATCTCAAGAGGAGGCCCTCTCAACAGGAACGGCGAGAGGAACCACAGGGTCGTGCCACCATTCCAGGAGTCCCACAGATGTCTCAGTCCATTCCAGAGGAACCTTTTTTCCCTTCACCGGATCGTCCTTCACGCCCAGGATCGACTCACACCAAGGTGGCACTTGGCACAGCCCTGTGGGATAGCCTCGTGGAAAAGCCTGTTGGGAAAGCCTCGAGGGAAAGCCACAGATCCCTTGATCCACGTGACAGGAAGCGTGACCCTACTGCTGCAGCTCGGGAGGGAAGCGCACGTGCATGCCCCCACTCGAGACGAGGCCTGACTCCCCTGGGGAGACTCAGGGGCACCCAAGATCCATGTCAACACTGGAGAGGAATGCTCAGGTTCCGGCCCCGACTCCACACAAGGTTTTAGGCCCCGGCATCGACGGGAGAGGATCCCGATATGGCCCCTAGCAACTCGCATTGGGACTGGCCCTTCCTGAGGCCACCAGAGCAGGTCCCTGAGGTCCCCGTCGTAACTCGAGAAGACCTGCCGCAACTCGAGAAAATCCAGGAGGTTCTCCCCTCCATGCAAGAGGAGGCCTATTTCCGAAGAGGCTTCTCGGGGCTAATCACACCTCACCTCTGGAACGTCGAAAGGGTCCTTCACACCCTGGGTGCAACTCAAGAATTTCCCCGACATACCCGTCTACACTCGAGAGGAAACACCAGGGTCCCGCCCACATCCAGAGGAGCCCCGTTTCCGCCTCGTAGCTCGAGGTGACGGATCCTTTCCCTGCTTCGTCGGGAAAGAATTCCCGGCGTTCCCGTCGCATCTCAAGAGGAGGCCCTCTCAACAGGAACGGCGAGAGGAACTCCAGGGTCGTGCCCCCATTCGAAGAGTCCCCCATATGTCTCAGTCCATTCCAGAGGAACCTCTTTTCCCTTCATCGGCTCGTCTTTCACGCCGAGGATCGACTCACACCAAGGTGGCACTTGGCACAGCCCTGTGGGAAAGCCTCGTGGGAAAGCCTCAAGGGAAAGCCTCGAGGGAAAGCCACAGATCCCTTGATCCACGTGACAGGAAGCGTGACCCTACTGCTGCAGCTCGGGAGGGAAGCGCACGTGCATGCCCCCACTCGAGACGAGGCCTGACTCCCCGGGGAAGACTCAGAGGCACCCCAAGATCGATGTCAACACTGGAGAGGAATCCTCAGGTTCCGGCCCCGACTCCACACAAGGTCTTAGGCCCCGGCATCGACGGGAGAGGAATCCCGAGATGGCCCCTAGCAACGCGCATGGGGACTGGCCCTTCCTGAGGCCACCAGAGCGGGTCCCTGACGTCCCGGTCGTAACACGAGAAGACCTGCCGCAACTCGAGAATATCCAGGAGGTTCTCCCCTGCAGGCGAGAGGATGCCCATTTCCGCAGAGGCTTCTCGGGGCTAATCACCCCTCACCTCTGGAGCATCGAATGGGTCCTTCACACCCTTGGTGCAACTCAAGAAGTTCCCCGACATACCCGTCTCCACTCGAGAGGAAACACGAGGGTCCCGCCCACATCCAGAGAAGCCCCGTTTCCGCCTCGTATCTCGAGGTGGGGGATCCTTTCCCTGCTTCGTCGGGAAAGAATTGCCGGCGTTCCCGTCGCATCTCAAGAGGAGTCCCTCTGAACAGGAACGGCGAGAGGAACTCCAGGGTCGTGCCACCATTCCAAGAGTCCCCCAGATGTCTCAGTCCATTCCAGAGGAACCTCTTTTCCCTTCACCGGCTCGTCTTTCACGCCGTGGATGGACTCACACCAAGGTGGCACTTGGCACAGCCATGTGGGATAGCCTCTTGGGGAAGCCTCGAGGGAAAGCCTCGAGGGAAAGCCACAGATCCCTTGATCCACGTGACAGGAAGCGTGAACCTACTGCTGCAGCTCGGGAGGAAACCGCACGTGCATGCCCCCACTCGAGACGAGGCCTGACTCCCCTGCGGAGACTCAGAGGCACCCCAAAATCCATGTAAACACTGGAGAGGAATGCTCAGGTTCCGGCCCCGACTCCACACAAGGCCTTATTCCCCGGCATCGACGGGAGAGGAATCCTGAGATGGCCCCTAGCAACTCGCATGGGGACTGGCCCCTCCTGAGGCCACGAGAGCGGGTCCCTGAGGTCGCCGTCGTAACTCGAGAAGACCTGCCGCAACTCGAGAAAATTCAGGAGGTTCTCCCCTCCAGGCGAGAGGAGGCCCATTTCCACAGAGGCTTCTCGGGGCTAATCACACCTCACCTCTGGAACTTCGAAAGGGTCCTTCACACCCTGGGTGCAACTCAAGAAGTTCCCCGACATACCCGTCTCCACTCGAGAGGAAACACCAGGGTTCCGGCCACATTCAGAGGAGCCCCGTTTCCGCCTCGTAGCTCGAGGTGAGGGATCCTTTCCCTGCTTCGTCGGGAAAGAATTCCCGGCATTCCCGTCGCATCTCAAGAGGAGGCCCACTCAACAGGAACGGCGAGAGGAACTCCAGGGTCGTGCCACCATTCCAAGAGTCCACCAGATGTCTCAGTCCATTCCAGAGGAACCTCTTTTCCCTTCACCGGCTCGTCTTTCCCGCCGAGGATCGACTCACACCAAGGTGGCACTTGGCACAGCCCTGTGGGAAAGCCTCGTGGGAAAGCCTCGAGGGAAAGCCTCGAGGGAAAGCCTCGAGGGAAAGCCACAGATCCCTTGATCCACGTGACAGGAAGCATGACCCTACTGCTGCAGCTCGGGAGGGAAGCGCACATGCATGCCCCCACTCGAGACGAGGCCTGACTCCTCTGGGGAGACTCAGAGGCACCCCCAAGATCCATGTCAACACTGGAGAGGAATGCTGAGGTTCTGGCCCCGATTCCACACAAGGACTTAAGCCCCGGCATTGACGGGAGAGGAATCCCGAGACGGCCCCTAGCAACTCGCATGGGGACTGGCCCTTCCTGAGGCCACCAGAGCGGGTCCCTGAGGTCCCCGTCGTAACTCGAGAAGACCTGCCGCAACTCGAGAATATCCAGGAGGTTCTCCCCTGCAGGCGAGGTGAGGCCCATTTTCGCAGAGGCTTCTCGGGGCTAATCACACCTCACCTCTGGAACGTCGAAAGGGTCCTTCACACCCTTGGTGCAACTCAAGAAGTTCCCCGACATACCCGTCTCCACTCGAGAGGAGACACGAGGGTCCCGCCCACATCCAGAGGAGCCCTGTTTCCGCCTCGTAGCTCGAGGTGAGGGATCCTTTCGCTGCTTCGTTGGGAAAGAATTCCCAGCATTCCTGTCGCATCTCAAGCGGTGGCCCTCTCAACAGGAACGGCGAGAGGAACTCCAGGGTCGTGCCACCATTCCAAGAGTCCCCCAGATGACTCAGTCCATTCCAGAGGAACCTCTTTTCCCATCACCGGCTCGTCTTTCACGCCGAGGATCGACTCACACCAAGGTGGCACTTGGCACAGCCCTGTGGGAAAGCCTCGTGGGAAAGCCTCGAGGGAAAGCCTCGAGGGAAAGCCACAGATCCCTTGATCCACGTGACAGGAAGCGTGACCCTACTGCTGCAGCTCGGGAGGGAAGCGCACGTGCATGCCCCCACTCGAGACGAGGCCTGACTCCCCTGGGGAGACTCAGGGGCACCCCAAGATCCATGTCAACACTGGAGAGGAATCCTCAGGTTCCGGCCCCGACTCCACACAAGGTCTTAGGCCCCGGCATCGACGGGAGAGGAATCCCGAGACGGCCCCTAGCAAATCGCATGGGGACTGGCCCTTCCTGAGGCCACCAGACCGGGTCCCTGAGTTCCCCGTCGTAACTCGAGAAGACCTGCCGCAACTCGAGAATATCCAGGAGGTTCTCCCCTGCAGGCGAGGTGAGGCCCATTTCCGCAGATGCTTCTCGGGGCTAATCACACCTCACCTCTGGAACGTCGAAAGGGTCCTTCACACCATTGGTACAACTCAAGAAGTTCCCCGACATACCCGTCTCCACTCGAGAGGAAACACGAGGGTCCCGCCCACATCCAGAGGAGCCCCGTTTCCGCCTCGTAGCTCGAGGTGAGGGATTCTTTCCCTGCCTCGTCGGGATTGAATTCCCGACGTTCCCGTCGCATCTCAAGAGGAGTCCCTCTCAACAGGAATGGCGAGAGGAACTCCAGGGTCGTGCCACCATTCCAAGAGTCCCCCAGATGTCTCAGTCCATTCCAGCGGAACCTGTTTTCCCTTCAGCGGCTCGTCTTTCACGCCGAGGATCGACTCACACCAAGGTGGCACTTGGCACAGCCCTGTGGGAAAGCCTCGTGGGAAAGCCTCGAGGGAAAGCCTCGAGGGAAAGCCACAGATCCCTTGATCCACGTGACAGGAAGCGTGACCCTCCTGCTGCAGCTCGGGAGGGAAGCGCACGTGCATGCCCCCACTCGAGACGAGGCCTGACTCCCCTGGGGAGACTCAGAGGCACCCCAAGATCCATGTCAACACTGGAGAGGAATCCTCAGGTTCCGGCCCCGACTCCACACAAGGTCTTAGGCCCCCGCATCGACGGGAGAGGAATCCCGAGACGGCCCCTGGCAACTCGCATGGGGACTGGCCCTTCCTGAGGCCACCAGAGCGGGTCCCTGAGGTCCCCGTCGTAACTCGAGAAGACGTGCCGCAACTCGAGAAAATCCAGGAGGTTCTCCCCTCCAGGCGAGAGGAGGCCCATTTCCGCAGAGGCGTCTCGGGGCTAATCACACCTCACCTCTGGAACGTCGAAAGGGTCCTTCACACCATTGGTACAACTCAAGAAGTTCCCCGACATACCCGTCTCCACTCGAGAGGAAACACCAGGGTCCCGCCCACATCCAGAGGAGCCCCGTTTCCCCCTCGTAGCTCGAGGTGACGGATCCTTTCCCTGCTTCATCGGGAAAGAATTCCCGGCGTTCCCGTCGCATCTCAAGAGGGGGCCTTCTCAACAGGAATGGCGAGAGGAACTCCAGGGTCGTGCCACCATTCCAAGAGTCCCCCAGATGTCTCAGTCCATTCCAGAGGAACCTCTTTTCCCTTCACAGGCTCGTCTTTCACGCCGAGGATCGACTCACACCAAGGTGGCACTTGGCAAAGCCCTGTGGGAAAACCTCGTGGGAAAGACTCGAGGGAAAGCTTCGAGGGAAAGCCACAGATCTCTTGATCCACGTGACAGGAAGCGTGACCCTACTGCTGCACCTCGAGAGGGAAGCGCACGCGCATGCCCCCACTCGAGACGAGGCTTGACTCCCCTGGGGAGACTCAGAGGCACCCCAAGATCCATGTCAACACAGGAGAGGAATGCTCAGGTTCGGGCCCCGACTCCACACAAGGTCTTAGCCCCCGGCATCGACGGGAGAGGAATCCCGAGATGGCCCCTAGCAACTCGCATGGGGACTGGCCCTTCCTGAGGCCACCAGAGCGGGTCCCTGAGGTCCCCGTCGTAACTCGAGAAGACCTGCCGCAACTCGAGAATATCCAGGAGGTTCTCCCCTGCAGGCGAGGTGAGGCCCATTTTCGCAGAGGCTTCTCGGGGCTAATCACACCTCACCTCTGGAACGTCGAAAGGGTCCTTCACACCCTTGGTGCAACTCAAGAAGTTCCCCGACATACCCGTCTCCACTCGAGAGGAGACACGAGGGTCCCGCCCACATCCAGAGGAGCCCTGTTTCCGCCTCGTAGCTCGAGGTGAGGGATCCTTTCGCTGCTTCGTTGGGAAAGAATTCCCAGCATTCCTGTCGCATCTCAAGCGGTGGCCCTCTCAACAGGAACGGCGAGAGGAACTCCAGGGTCGTGCCACCATTCCAAGAGTCCCCCAGATGACTCAGTCCATTCCAGAGGAACCTCTTTTCCCATCACCGGCTCGTCTTTCACGCCGAGGATCGACTCACACCAAGGTGGCACTTGGCACAGCCCTGTGGGAAAGCCTCGTGGGAAAGCCTCGAGGGAAAGCCTCGAGGGAAAGCCACAGATCCCTTGATCCACGTGACAGGAAGCGTGACCCTACTGCTGCAGCTCGGGAGGGAAGCGCACGTGCATGCCCCCACTCGAGACGAGGCCTGACTCCCCTGGGGAGACTCAGGGGCACCCCAAGATCCATGTCAACACTGGAGAGGAATCCTCAGGTTCCGGCCCCGACTCCACACAAGGTCCTAGGCCCCGGCATCGACGGGAGAGGAATCCCGAGACGGCCCCTAGCAAATCGCATGGGGACTGGCCCTTCCTGAGGTCACCAGACCGGGTCCCTGAGTTCCCCGTCGTAACTCGAGAAGACCTGCCGCAACTCGAGAATATCCAGGAGGTTCTCCCCTGCAGGCGAGGTGAGGCCCATTTCCGCAGATGCTTCTCGGGGCTAATCACACCTCACCTCTGGAACGTCGAAAGGGTCCTTCACACCATTGGTACAACTCAAGAAGTTCCCCGACATACCCGTCTCCACTCGAGAGGAAACACGAGGGTCCCGCCCACATCCAGAGGAGCCCCGTTTCCGCCTCGTAGCTCGAGGTGAGGGATTCTTTCCCTGCCTCGTCGGGATTGAATTCCCGACGTTCCCGTCGCATCTCAAGAGGAGTCCCTCTCAACAGGAATGGCGAGAGGAACTCCAGGGTCGTGCCACCATTCCAAGAGTCCCCCAGATGTCTCAGTCCATTCCAGAGGAACCTGTTTTCCCTTCAGCGGCTCGTCTTTCACGCCGAGGATCGACTCACACCAAGGTGGCACTTGGCACAGCCCTGTGGGAAAGCCTCGTGGGAAAGCCTCGAGGGAAAGCCTCGAGGGAAAGCCACAGATCCCTTGATCCACGTGACAGGAAGCGTGACCCTCCTGCTGCAGCTCGGGAGGGAAGCGCACGTGCATGCCCCCACTCGAGACGAGGCCTGACTCCCCTGGGGAGACTCAGAGGCACCCCAAGATCCATGTCAACACTGGAGAGGAATCCTCAGGTTCCGGCCCCGACTCCACACAAGGTCTTAGGCCCCCGCATCGACGGGAGAGGAATCCCGAGACGGCCCCTGGCAACTCGCATGGGGACTGGCCCTTCCTGAGGCCACCAGAGCGGGTCCCTGAGGTCCCCGTCGTAACTCGAGAAGACGTGCCGCAACTCGAGAAAATCCAGGAGGTTCTCCCCTCCAGGCGAGAGGAGGCCCATTTCCGCAGAGGCGTCTCGGGGCTAATCACACCTCACCTCTGGAACGTCGAAAGGGTCCTTCACACCATTGGTACAACTCAAGAAGTTCCCCGACATACCCGTCTCCACTCGAGAGGAAACACCAGGGTCCCGCCCACATCCAGAGGAGCCCCGTTTCCGCCTCGTAGCTCGAGGTGACGGATCCTTTCCCTGCTTCATCGGGAAAGAATTCCCGGCGTTCCCGTCGCATCTCAAGAGGGGGCCTTCTCAACAGGAATGGCGAGAGGAACTCCAGGGTCGTGCCACCATTCCAAGAGTCCCCCAGATGTCTCAGTCCATTCCAGAGGAACCTCTTTTCCCTTCACAGGCTCGTCTTTCACGCCGAGGATCGACTCACACCAAGGTGGCACTTGGCAAAGCCCTGTGGGAAAGCCTCGTGGGAAAGACTCGAGGGAAAGCCTCGAGGGAAAGCCACAGATCTCTTGATCCACGTGACAGGAAGCGTGACCCTACTGCTGCACCTCGAGAGGGAAGCGCACGCGCATGCCCCCACTCGAGACGAGGCTTGACTCCCCTGGGGAGACTCAGAGGCACCCCAAGATCCATGTCAACACTGGAGAGGAATCCTCAGGTTCCGGCCCCGACTCCACACAAGGTCTTAGGCCCCGGCATCGACGGGAGAGGAATCCCGAGACGGCCCCTAGCAAATCGCATGGGGACTGGCCCTTCCTGAGGCCACCAGACCGGGTCCCTGAGTTCCCCGTCGTAACTCGAGAAGACCTGCCGCAACTCGAGAATATCCAGGAGGTTCTCCCCTGCAGGCGAGGTGAGGCCCATTTCCGCAGATGCTTCTCGGGGCTAATCACACCTCACCTCTGGAACGTCGAAAGGGTCCTTCACACCATTGGTACAACTCAAGAAGTTCCCCGACATACCCGTCTCCACTCGAGAGGAAACACCAGGGTCCCGCCCACATCCAGAGGAGCCCCGTTTCCGCCTCGTAGCTCGAGGTGAGGGATTCTTTCCCTGCCTCGTCGGGATTGAATTCCCGACGTTCCCGTCGCATCTCAAGAGGAGTCCCTCTCAACAGGAATGGCGAGAGGAACTCCAGGGTCGTGCCACCATTCCAAGAGTCCCCCAGATGTCTCAGTCCATTCCAGCGGAACCTGTTTTCCCTTCAGCGGCTCGTCTTTCACGCCGAGGATCGACTCACACCAAGGTGGCACTTGGCACAGCCCTGTGGGAAAGCCTCGTGGGAAAGCCTCGAGGGAAAGCCTCGAGGGAAAGCCACAGATCCCTTGATCCACGTGACAGGAAGCGTGACCCTACTGCTGCAGCTCGGGAGGGAAGCGCACGTGCATGCCCCCACTCGAGACGAGGCCTGACTCCCCTGGGGAGACTCAGGGGCACCCCAAGATCGATGTCAACACTGGAGAGGAATCCTCAGGTTCCGGCCCCGACTCCACACAAGGTCCTAGGCCCCGGCATCGACGGGAGAGGAATCCCGAGACGGCCCCTAGCAAATCGCATGGGGACTGGCCCTTCCTGAGGTCACCAGACCGGGTCCCTGAGTTCCCCGTCGTAACTCGAGAAGACCTGCCGCAACTCGAGAATATCCAGGAGGTTCTCCCCTGCAGGCGAGGTGAGGCCCATTTCCGCAGATGCTTCTCGGGGCTAATCACACCTCACCTCTGGAACGTCGAAAGGGTCCTTCACACCATTGGTACAACTCAAGAAGTTCCCCGACATACCCGTCTCCACTCGAGAGGAAACACGAGGGTCCCGCCCACATCCAGAGGAGCCCCGTTTCCGCCTCGTAGCTCGAGGTGAGGGATTCTTTCCCTGCCTCGTCGGGATTGAATTCCCGACGTTCCCGTCGCATCTCAAGAGGAGTCCCTCTCAACAGGAATGGCGAGAGGAACTCCAGGGTCGTGCCACCATTCCAAGAGTCCCCCAGATGTCTCAGTCCATTCCAGAGGAACCTGTTTTCCCTTCAGCGGCTCGTCTTTCACGCCGAGGATCGACTCACACCAAGGTGGCACTTGGCACAGCCCTGTGGGAAAGCCTCGTGGGAAAGCCTCGAGGGAAAGCCTCGAGGGAAAGCCACAGATCCCTTGATCCACGTGACAGGAAGCGTGACCCTCCTGCTGCAGCTCGGGAGGGAAGCGCACGTGCATGCCCCCACTCGAGACGAGGCCTGACTCCCCTGGGGAGACTCAGAGGCACCCCAAGATCCATGTCAACACTGGAGAGGAATCCTCAGGTTCCGGCCCCGACTCCACACAAGGTCTTAGGCCCCCGCATCGACGGGAGAGGAATCCCGAGACGGCCCCTGGCAACTCGCATGGGGACTGGCCCTTCCTGAGGCCACCAGAGCGGGTCCCTGAGGTCCCCGTCGTAACTCGAGAAGACGTGCCGCAACTCGAGAAAATCCAGGAGGTTCTCCCCTCCAGGCGAGAGGAGGCCCATTTCCGCAGAGGCGTCTCGGGGCTAATCACACCTCACCTCTGGAACGTCGAAAGGGTCCTTCACACCATTGGTACAACTCAAGAAGTTCCCCGACATACCCGTCTCCACTCGAGAGGAAACACCAGGGTCCCGCCCACATCCAGAGGAGCCCCGTTTCCGCCTCGTAGCTCGAGGTGACGGATCCTTTCCCTGCTTCATCGGGAAAGAATTCCCGGCGTTCCCGTCGCATCTCAAGAGGGGGCCTTCTCAACAGGAATGGCGAGAGGAACTCCAGGGTCGTGCCACCATTCCAAGAGTCCCCCAGATGTCTCAGTCCATTCCAGAGGAACCTCTTTTCCCTTCACAGGCTCGTCTTTCACGCCGAGGATCGACTCACACCAAGGTGGCACTTGGCAAAGCCCTGTGGGAAAGCCTCGTGGGAAAGACTCGAGGGAAAGCCTCGAGGGAAAGCCACAGATCTCTTGATCCACGTGACAGGAAGCGTGACCCTACTGCTGCACCTCGAGAGGGAAGCGCACGCGCATGCCCCCACTCGAGACGAGGCTTGACTCCCCTGGGGAGACTCAGAGGCACCCCAAGATCCATGTCAACACAGGAGAGGAATGCTCAGGTTCGGGCCCCGACTCCACACAAGGTCTTAGCCCCCGGCATCGACGGGAGAGGAATCCCGAGATGGCCCCTAGCAACTCGCATGGGGACTGGCCCTTCCTGAGGCCACCAGAACGGGTCCCTGAGGTCTCCATCGTTACTCGAGAAGGCCTGCCGCAACTGAGAAAATCCAGGAGGTTCTCCCCTCCATGCGAGAGGAGGCCCATTTCCGCAGAGGCTTCTCGGGGCTAATCACACCTCACCTCTGGAACTTCGAAAGGGTCCTTCACACCCTGGGTGCAAATCAAGAAGTTCCCCGACATACCCGTCTCCACTCGAGAGGAAAAACGAGGGTCCCACCCACATCCAGAGGAGCCCCGTTTCCGCCTCGTAGCTCGAGGTGACGGATCCTTTCCCTGCTTCGTCGGGAAAGAATTCCCGGCGTTCCCGTCGCATCTCAAGAGGAGGCCCTCTCAACAGGAACGGCGAGAGGAACCACAGGGTCGTGCCACCATTCCAGGAGTCCCACAGATGTCTCAGTCCATTCCAGAGGAACCTTTTTTCCCTTCACCGGATCGTCTTTCACGCCCAGGATCGACTCACACCAAGGTGGCACTTGGCACAGCCCTGTGGGATAGCCTCGTGGAAAAGCCTGTTGGGAAAGCCTCGAGGGAAAGCCACAGATCCCTTGATCCACGTGACAGGAAGCGTGACCCTACTGCTGCAGCTCGGGAGGGAAGCGCACGTGCATGCCCCCACTCGAGACGAGGCCTGACTCCCCTGGGGAGACTCAGGGGCACCCAAGATCCATGTCAACACTGGAGAGGAATGCTCAGGTTCCGGCCCCGACTCCACACAAGGTTTTAGGCCCCGGCATCGACGGGAGAGGATCCCGATATGGCCCCTAGCAACTCGCATTGGGACTGGCCCTTCCTGAGGCCACCAGAGCAGGTCCCTGAGGTCCCCGTCGTAACTCGAGAAGACCTGCCGCAACTCGAGAAAATCCAGGAGGTTCTCCCCTCCATGCAAGAGGAGGCCTATTTCCGAAGAGGCTTCTCGGGGCTAATCACACCTCACCTCTGGAACGTCGAAAGGGTCCTTCACACCCTGGGTGCAACTCAAGAATTTCCCCGACATACCCGTCTCCACTCGAGAGGAAACACCAGGGTCCCGCCCACATCCAGAGGAGCCCCGTTTCCGCCTCGTAGCTCGAGGTGACGGATCCTTTCCCTGCTTCGTCGGGAAAGAATTCCCGGCGTTCCCGTCGCAACTCAAGAGGAGGCCCTCTCAACAGGAACGGCGAGAGGAACTCCAGGGTCGTGCCACCATTCCAAGAGTCCCCCAGATGTCTCAGTCCATTCCAGAGGAACCTCTTTTCCCTTCACCGGCTCGTCTTTCCCGCCGAGGATCGACTCACACCAAGGTGGCACTTGGCACAGCCCTGTGGGAAAGCCTCGTGGGAAAGCCTCCAGGGAAAGCCTCGAGGGAAAGCCTCGAGGGAAAGCCACAGATCCCTTGATCCACGTGACAGGAAGCGTGACCCTACTGCTGCAGCTCGAGAGGAAAGCGCACGTGCATGCCCCCACTCGAGACGAGGCCTGACTCCCCTGGGGAGACTCAGGGGCACCCCAAGATCCATGTCAACACTGGAGAGGAATGCTGAGGTTCCGGCCCCGATCCACACATGGTCTTAGGCCCCGGCATCGACGGGAGAGGAATCCCGAAATGGCCCCTAGCAACTCGCATGGGGACTGGCCCTTCCTGAGGCCACCAGAACGGGGTCCCTGAGGTCCCCATCGTTACTCGAGAAGGCCTGCCGCAACTGAGAAAATCCAGGAGGTTCTCCCCTCCATGCGAGAGGAGGCCCATTTCCCCAGAGGCTTCTCGGGGCTAATCACACCTCACCTCTGGAACTTCGAAAGGGTCCTTCACACCCTGGGTGCAAATCAAGAAGTTCCCCGACATACCCGTCTCCACTCGAGAGGAAAAACGAGGGTCCCACCCACATCCAGAGGACCCCCGTTTCCGCCTCGTAGCTCGAGGTGACGGATCCTTTCCCTGCTTCGTCGGGAAAGAATTTCCGGCGTTCCCGTCGTATCTCAAGAGGAGGCCCTCTCAACAGGAACGGCGAGAGGAACCACAGGGTCGTGCCACCATTCCAGGAGTCCCCCAGATGTCTCAGTCCATTCCAGAGGAACCTTTTTTCCCTTCACCGGATCGTCTTTCACGCCCAGGATCGACTCACACCAAGGTGGCACTTGGCACAGCCCTGTGGGATAGCCTCGTGGAAAAGCCTGTTGGGAAAGCCTGTTGGGAAAGCCTCGAGGGAAAGCCACAGATCCCTTGATCCACGTGACAGGAAGCGTGACCCTACTGCTGCAGCTCGGGAGGGAAGCGCACGTGCATGCCCCCACTCGAGACGAGGCCTGACTCCCCTGGGGAGACTCAGGGGCACCCAAGATCCATGTCAACACTGGAGAGGAATGCTCAGGTTCCGGCCCCGACTCCACACAAGGTTTTAGGCCCCGGCATCGACGGGAGAGGAATCCCGATATGGCCCCTGGCAACTCGCATTGGGACTGGCCCTTCCTGAGGCCACCAGAGCAGGTCCCTGAGGTCCCCGTCGTAACTCGAGAAGACCTGCCGCAACTCGAGAAAATCCAGGAGGTTCTCCCCTCCGTGCAAGAGGAGGCCTATTTCCGAAGAGGCTTCTCGGGGCTAATCACACCTCACCTCTGGAACGTCGAAAGGGTCCTTCACACCCTGGGTGCAACTCAAGAAGTTCCCCGACATACCCGTCTCCACTCGAGAGGAAACACCAGGGTCCCGCCCACATCCAGAGGAGGCCCGTTTCCGCCTCGTAGCTCGAGGTGACGGATCCTTTCCCTGCTTCTTCGGGAAAGAATTCCCGGCGTTCCCGTCGCATCTCAAGAGGAGGCCCTCTCAACAGGAACGGCGAGAGGAACTCCAGGGTCGTGCCACCATTCCAAGAGTCCCCCAGATTTCTCAGTCCATTCCACAGGAACCTCTTTTCCCTTCACAGGCTCGTCTTTCACGCAGAGGATCGACTCACACAAAGGTGGCACTTGGCACAGCCCTGTGGGAAAGCCTCGTGGGAAAGACTCGAGGGAAAGCCTCCAGGGAAAGCCACAGATCCCTTGATCCACGTGACAGGAAGCGTGACCCTACTGCTGCATCTAGGGAAGGAACGCACGTGCATGCCCCCACTCGAGATGAGGCTTGACCCCCCTGGGGAGACACAGAGGCACCCCAAGATCCATGTCAACACTGGAGAGGAAACCTCAGGTTCCGGCCCCGACTCCACACAAGGTCTTAGGCCCCGGCATCGACGGGAGAGGAATCCCGAGATGGCCCCTAGCAACGCGCATGGGGACTGGCCCTTCCTGAGGCCACCAGAGCGGGTCCCTGAGGTCCCCGTCGTAACTCAAGAAGACCTGCCGCAACTCGAGAATATCCAGGAGGTTCTCCCCTGCAGGCGAGATGAGGCCCATTTCCGCAGAGGCTTCTCGGGGCTAATCACACGTCATCTCTGGAACGTCGAAAGGGTCCTTCACACCCTTGATGCAACTCAAGACATTCCCCGACATACCCGTCTCCAATCGAGAGGAAACACGAGGGTCCCGCCCACATCCAGAGGAGCCCCGTTTCCGCCTCGTAGCTCGAGGTGAGGGATCCTTTCCCTGCTTCGTCGGGAATGAATTTCCGGCGTTCCCGTCGCATTTCAAGAGGAGTCCCTCTCAACAGGAATGGCGAGAGGAACTCCAGGGTCGTGCCACCATTCCAAGAGTCCCCCAGATGTCTCAGTCCATTCCAGAGGAACCTCTTTTCCCTTCACCATCTCGTCTTTCACGTCGAGGATCGACTCACACCAAGGTGGCACTTGGCATAGCCCTGTGGGAAAGCCTCGTGGGAAAGCCTGGAGGGAAAGCCACATATCCCTTGATCCACGTGACAGGAAGCGTGACCCTACTGCTGCATTTAGAGAGGGAACGCACGTGCATGCCCCCACTCAAGACGAGGCTTGACCCCCCTGGGGAGACACAGAGGCACCCCAAGATCCATGTCAACACTGGAGAGGAAACCTCAGGTTCCGGACCCGACTCCACACAAGGTCTTAGGCCCCGGCAACGCCGGGAGAGGAATCCCGAGAGGGCTCCTAACATCTCACATGAGGACTGGCCCGTCCTGAGGCCAGCAGAGCGTGTGCCTGAGGTCCCCGTCGTAACTCGAGAAGACCTGCCGCAACTCAAGAAAATCCAGGAGGTTCTCCCCTCCATGGGAGAGGAGGCCCATTTCCTCAGAGGCTTCTCGGGGCAAATCACACCTCACCTCTGGAACTTCGAAAGGATCCTTCACACCCTGGGTGCAACTCAAGAAGTTCCCCGACATACCCGTCTCCACTTGAGAGGAAACACCAGGGTCCCGCCCACATCCAGAGGAGCCCCGTTTCCGCCTCGTAGCTCGAGGTGAGGGATCCTTTCCCTGCTTCGTCGGGAAAGATTTCCCGGCATTCCCGTCGCATCTGAAGAGGAGGCCCTCTCAAAAGGAACGGCGAGAGGAACTCCAAGGTCGTGCCACCATTCCAAGAGTCCCCCAGATGTCTATGACCATTCCAGAGGAACCTCTTTTCCCTTCACCGGCTCGTCTTTCACGCCGAGGATCGACTCACACCAAGGTGGCACTTGGCACAGACCCGTGGGAAAGCCTCGTGGGAAAGCCTCGAGGGAAAGCCTCGAGGGAAAGCCACAGATCCCTTGATCCACGTGACAGGAAGCGTGAACCTACTGCTGCAGCTCGGGAGGGAAGCGCACATGCATGCCCCCACTCGAGACGAGGCCTGACTCCCCTGGGGAGACTCAGAGGCACCCCAAGATCCATATCAACACTGGAGAGGAATTCTCAGGTTCCGGCTCCGACTCCACACAAGGTCTTAGGCCCCGGCATCGACGGGAGAGGAATCCCGAGATGGCCCCTAGCAACTCGCATGGGGACTGGCCCTTCCTGAGGCCACCAGAGAGCGTTCTGACGTCCCCGTCGTAACTCGAGAAGACCTGCCGCAACTCGAGAATATCCAGGAGGTTCTCCCCTCCATGCGAGAGGAGGCCCATTTCCGCAGAGGCTTCTCGGGGCTAATCACACCTCACCTCTGGAACGTCGAAAGGGTGCTTCACACCGTTGGTGCAACTCAAGAAGTTCCCCGACTTACCCGTCTCCACTCGAGTGGAAACACGAGGGTCCCGCCCACATCCTGAGGAGGCCCGTTTCCGCCTCGTAGCTCGAGGTGAGGGATCCTTTCCCTGCTTCGTCGGGAAAGAATTCCCGGCGTTCCCGTCGCATCTCAAGAGGAGTCCCTCTCAACAGGAACGGCGAGAGGAACTCCAGGGTCGTGCCACCATTCCAAGAGTCCCCCAGATGTCTCAGTCCATTCCAGAGGAACCTCTTTTCCCTTCACCGGCTCGTCTTTCACGCCGAGGATCGACTCACACCAAGGTGGCACTTGGCAAAGCCCTGTGGGCAAGCCTCGTGGGAAAGCCTCGAGGGAAAGCCTCGAGGGAAAGCCACAGATCCCTTGATCCACGTGACAGGAAGCGTGACCCTACTGCTGCAGCTCGGGAGGGAAGCCGACGTGCATGCCCCCACTCGAGACGACGCCTGACTCCCCTGGGGAGACTCAGAGGCACCCCAAAATCCATGTCAACACTGGAGAGGAATCCTCAGGTTCCGGCCCAGACTCCACACAAGGTCTTAGGCCAAGGCATCGACGGGAGAGGAATCCCGAGATGCCCCTAGCAACTCGCATGGCTACTGGCCCTTCCTGAGGCCACGAGAGCGGGTCCCGAGGTCCCCGTCGTAACTCGAGAAGACCTGCCGCAACTCGAGAATATCCAGGAGGTTCTCCTATGCAGGCGAGATGAGGCCCATTTTCGCCGAGGCTTCTCAGGACTAATCACACCTCACCTCTGGAACGTCCAAAGGGTCCTTCCCACCCTTGGTGCAACTCAAGAAGTTCCCTGACATACCCGTCTCCACTCGAGAGGAAACACGAGGGTCCCGCCCACATCCAGAGGAGCCCCGTTTCCGCCTCGTAGCTCGAGGTGACGGATCCTTTCCGTGCTTCGTCGGGAAAGAATTCCCGGCGTTCCCGTCGCATCTCAAGAGGAGGCCCTCTAAACAGGAACGGCGAGAGGAACGCCAGGGTCGTGCCACCATTCCAAGAGTCCCCCAGATGTCCATTCCAGAGGAACCTCTTTTCCCTTCACCGGCTCGTCTTTCACGCCGAGGATCGACTCACACCAACGTGGCACTTGGCACAGCCCTGTGGGAAAGCCTCGTGGGAAAGTCTCGAGGGAAAGCCTCGATGGAAAGCCACAGATCCCTTGATCCACGTGACAGGAAGCGTGACCCTAATGCTGCAGCTCAAGAGGGAAGCGCACGTGCATGCCCCCCACCCGAGACGAGGCCTGACTCCCCTGGGGAGACTCAGAGGCACCCCAAGATCGATGTCAACACTGGAGAGGAATCCTCAGGTTCCAGCCCCGACTCCACACAAGGTCTTAGGCCCCGCCATCGACGGGAGAGGAATCCTGAGATGGCCCCTAGCAACGCGCATGGGGACTGGCCCTTCCTGAGGCCACCAGAGCGGGTCCCTGAGGTCCCCGTCGTAACTCGAGAAGACCTGCCGCAATTCGAGAATATCCAGGAGGTTCTCCCCTTCAGGCGAGAGGAGGCCCATTTCCGCAGAGGCTTCTCGGGGCTAATCACACCTCACCTCTGGAATGTCGAAAGGGTCCTTTACACCCTTGGTGCAACTCAAGAAGTTCCCCCGACATACCCGTCTCCACTCGAGAGGAAACACGAGGGTCCCGCCCACATCCAGAGGAGCCCCGTATCCGCCTCGTAGCTCGAGGTGAGGGATCCTTTCCCTGCTTCGTCGGGAAAGAATTCCCGGCGTTCCCGTCGCATCTCAAGAGAAGTCCCTCTCAACAGGAACGGCGAGAGGAACTCCAGGGTCGTGCCACCATTTCAAGAGTCCCCCAGATGTCTCAGTCCATTCCAGAGGAAGCTCTTTTCCCTTCACCGGCTCGTCTTTCACGCCGAGGATCGACTCACACCAAGGTGGCACTTGGCACAGCCCTGTGGGAAAGCCTCGTGGGAAAGCCTCGAGGGAAAGCCACAGATCCCTTGATCCACGTGACAGGAAGCGTGACCCTACTGCTGCATTTAGAGAGGGAACGCACTTGCATGCCCCACTCAAGACGAGGCTTGTCCCCCCTGGGGAGACACAGAGGCACCCCAAGATCCATGTCAACACTGGAGAGGAAACCTCAGGTTCCGGCCCCGACTCCACACAAGGTCTTAGGCCCCGGCAACGCCGGGAGAGGAATCCCGAGATGGCTCCTAACATCTCACATGAGGACTGGCCCGTCCTGTGGCCAGCAGAGCGGGTGCCTGAGGTCCCCGTCGTAACTCGAGAAGACCTGCCGCAACTCGAGAAAATCCAGGAGGTTCTCCCCTCCATGCGAGAGGAGGCCCATTTCCTCAGAGGCTTCTCGGGGCTAATCACACCTCACCTCTGGAACTTCGAAGGGATCCTTCACACCCTGGGTGCAACTCAAGAAGTTCCCCGACATACCCGTCTCCACTTGAGAGGAAACACCAGGGTCCCGCCCACATCCAGAGGAGCCCCGTTTCCGCCTCGTAGCTCGAGGTGAGGGATCCTTTCCCTGCTTCGTCGGGAAAGATTTCCCGGCATTCCCGTCGCATCTGAAGAGGAGGCCCTCTCAACAGGAACGGCGAGAGGAACTCCAGGGTCGTGCCACCATTCCAAGAGTCCCGCAGATGTCTATGACCATTCCAGAGGAACCTCTTTTCCCTTCACCGGCTCGTCTTTCACGCCGAGGATCGACTCACACCAAGGTGGCACTTGGCACAGACCTGTGGGAAAGCCTCGTGGGAAAGCCTCGAGGGACAGCCTCGAGGGAAAGCCACAGATCCCTTGATCCACGTGACAGGAAGCGTGACCCAACTGCTGCAGCTCGGGAGGAAGCGCACGCACATGCCCCCACTCTAGACGAGGCCTGACTCCCCTGGGGAGACTCAGAGGCACCCCAAGATCGATGTCAACACTGGAGAGGAATCCTCAGGTTCCGGCCCCGACTCCACACAATGTCTTAGGCCCCCGCATCGATGGGAGAGGAATCCCGAGATGGCCCCTAGCAACTCGCATGGGGACTGGCCCTTCCTGAGGCCACCAGAGCGGGTCCCTGTGGTCCCCGTCGTAACACGAGAAGACCTGCCGCAACTCGAGAATATCCAGGAGGTTATCCCCTGCAGGCGAGATGAGGCCCATTTCCGCAGAGGCTTCTCGGGGCTAATCACACCTCACCTCTGGAACGTCGAAAGGGTCCTTCACACCCTTGGTGCAACTCAAGACATTCCCCGACATACCCGTCTCCAATCGAGAGGAAATACGAGTGTCCCGCCCACATCCAGAGGAGCCCCGTTTCCGCCTCGTAGCTCGAGGTGACGGATCCTTTCCCTGCTTCGTCGGGAAAGAATTCCCGGCGTTCCCGTCGCACCTCAAGAGGAGGCCCTCTCAACAGGAACAGCGAGAGGAACTCCAGGGTCGTGCCACCATTCCAAGAGTCCCCCAGATGTTTCAGTCCATTCCAGAGGAACCTCTTTTCCCTTCACCGGCTCGTCTTTCACGCCGAGGATCGACTCACACCAAGGTGGCACTTGGCACAGCCCTGTGGGAAAGCCTCCTGGGAAAGCCTCGAGGGAAAGCCTCGAGGGAAAGCCACAGATCCCTTGATCCACGTGACAGGAAGCGTGACCCTACTGCTGCAGCTCGGGAGAGACGCGCACGTGCATGCCCCCACTCGAAACGAGGACTGACTCCCCTGGGAAGACTCAGAGGCACCCCAAAATCCATGTCAACACTGGAGAGGAATGCTCAGGTTCCGGCCCCGACTCCACACAAGGTCTAGGCCCCGGCATCGACGGGAGAGGAATCCCGACCTGGCCCCTAGCAACTCACATGGGGACTGGCCCTTCCTGAGGCCACCAGAGCGGGTCCCTCATGTCCCCGTCGTAACTCGAGAAGACCTGCCGCAACTCGAGAATATGCAGGAGGTTCTCCCCTGCAGGCGAGATGATGCCCATTTCCGCAGAGGCTTCTCGGGGCTAATCACACCTCACCTTTGGAACGTCGAAAGGGTCCTTCGCACCCTTGGTGCAAATCAAGAAGTTCCCCGACATACCCGTCTCCACTCGAGAGGAAACACGAGGGTCCCGCCCACATCCAGAGGAGCCCCGTTTCCGCCTCGTAGCTCGAGGTGAGGGATCCTTTCCCTGCTTCGTCGGGAATGAATTTCCGGCGTTCCCGTCGCATTTCAAGAGGAGTCCCTCTCAACAGGAATGGCGAGAGGAACTCCAGGGTCGTGCCACCATTCCAAGAGTCCCCCAGATGTCTCAGTCCATTCCAGAGGAACCTCTTTTCCCTTCACCATCTCGTCTTTCACGTCGAGGATCGACTCACACCAAGGTGGCACTTGGCATAGCCCTGTGGGAAAGCCTCGTGGGAAAGCCTGGAGGGAAAGCCACATATCCCTTGATCCACGTGACAGGAAGCGTGACCCTACTGCTGCATTTAGAGAGGGAACGCACGTGCATGCCCCCACTCAAGACGAGGCTTGACCCCCCTGGGGAGACACAGAGGCACCCCAAGATCCATGTCAACACTGGAGAGGAAACCTCAGGTTCCGGACCCGACTCCACACAAGGTCTTAGGCCCCGGCAACGCCGGGAGAGGAATCCCGAGAGGGCTCCTAACATCTCACATGAGGACTGGCCCGTCCTGAGGCCAGCAGAGCGGGTGCCTGAGGTCCCCGTCGTAACTCGAGAAGACCTGCCGCAACTCAAGAAAATCCAGGAGGTTCTCCCCTCCATGGGAGAGGAGGCCCATTTCCTCAGAGGCTTCTCGGGGCTAATCACACCTCACCTCTGGAACTTCGAAAGGATCCTTCACACCCTGGGTGCAACTCAAGAAGTTCCCCGACATACCCGTCTCCACTTGAGAGGAAACACCAGGGTCCCCGCCCACATCCAGAGGAGCCCCGTTTCCGCCTCGTAGCTCGAGGTGAGGGATCCTTTCCCTGCTTCGTCGGGAAAGATTTCCCGGCATTCCCGTCGCATCTGAAGAGGAGGCCCTCTCAAAAGGAACGGCGAGAGGAACTCCAAGGTCGTGCCACCATTCCAAGAGTCCCCCAGATGTCTATGACCATTCCAGAGGAACCTCTTTTCCCTTCACCGGCTCGTCTTTCACGCCGAGGATCGACTCACACCAAGGTGGCACTTGGCACAGACCCGTGGGAAAGCCTCGTGGGAAAGCCTCGAGGGAAAGCCTCGAGGGAAAGCCACAGATCCCTTGATCCACGTGACAGGAAGCGTGAACCTGCTGCTGCAGCTCGGGAGGGAAGCGCACATGCATGCCCCCACTCGAGACGAGGCCTGACTCCCCTGGGGAGACTCAGAGGCACCCCAAGATCCATATCAACACTGGAGAGGAATTCTCAGGTTCCGGCTCCGACTCCACACAAGGTCTTAGGCCCCGGCATCGACGGGAGAGGAATCCCGAGATGGCCCCTAGCAACTCCCATGGGGACTGGCCCTTCCTGAGGCCACCAGAGAGCGTTCTGACGTCCCCGTCGTAACTCGAGAAGGCCTGCCGCAACTGAGAAAATCCAGGAGGTTCTCCCCTCCATGCGAGAGGAGGCCCATTTCCCCAGAGGCTTCTCGGGGCTAATCACACCTCACCTCTGGAACTTCGAAAGGGTCCTTCACACCCTGGGTGCAAATCAAGAAGTTCCCCGACATACCCGTCTCCACTCGAGAGGAAAAACGAGGGTCCCACCCACATCCAGAGGACCCCCGTTTCCGCCTCGTAGCTCGAGGTGACGGATCCTTTCCCTGCTTCGTCGGGAAAGAATTTCCGGCGTTCCCGTCGTATCTCAAGAGGAGGCCCTCTCAACAGGAACGGCGAGAGGAACCACAGGGTCGTGCCACCATTCCAGGAGTCCCCCAGATGTCTCAGTCCATTCCAGAGGAACCTTTTTTCCCTTCACCGGATCGTCTTTCACGCCCAGGATCGACTCACACCAAGGTGGCACTTGGCACAGCCCTGTGGGATAGCCTCGTGGAAAAGCCTGTTGGGAAAGCCTCGAGGGAAAGCCTCGAGGGAAAGCCACAGATCCCTTGATCCACGTGACAGGAAGCGTGACCCTACTGCTGCAGCTCGGGAGGGAAGCGCACGTGCATGCCCCCACTCGAGACGAGGCCTGACTCCCCTGGGGAGACTCAGGGGCACCCAAGATCCATGTCAACACTGGAGAGGAATGCTCAGGTTCCGGCCCCGACTCCACACAAGGTTTTAGGCCCCGGCATCGACGGGAGAGGAATCCCGATATGGCCCCTGGCAACTCGCATTGGGACTGGCCCTTCCTGAGGCCACCAGAGCAGGTCCCTGAGGTCCCCGTCGTAACTCGAGAAGACCTGCCGCAACTCGAGAAAATCCAGGAGGTTCTCCCCTCCGTGCAAGAGGAGGCCTATTTCCGAAGAGGCTTCTCGGGGCTAATCACACCTCACCTCTGGAACGTCGAAAGGGTCCTTCACACCCTGGGTGCAACTCAAGAAGTTCCCCGACATACCCGTCTCCACTCGAGAGGAAACACCAGGGTCCCGCCCACATCCAGAGGAGGCCCGTTTCCGCCTCGTAGCTCGAGGTGACGGATCCTTTCCCTGCTTCTTCGGGAAAGAATTCCCGGCGTTCCCGTCGCATCTCAAGAGGAGGCCCTCTCAACAGGAACGGGGAGAGGAACTCCAGGGTCGTGCCACCATTCCAAGAGTCCCCCAGATTTCTCAGTCCATTCCACAGGAACCTCTTTTCCCTTCACAGGCTCGTCTTTCACGCAGAGGATCGACTCACACAAAGGTGGCACTTGGCACAGCCCTGTGGGAAAGCCTCGTGGGAAAGACTCGAGGGAAAGCCTCCAGGGAAAGCCACAGATCCCTTGATCCACGTGACAGGAAGCGTGACCCTACTGCTGCATCTAGGGAAGGAACGCACGTGCATGCCCCCACTCGAGATGAGGCTTGACCCCCCTGGGGAGACACAGAGGCACCCCAAGATCCATGTCAACACTGGAGAGGAAACCTCAGGTTCCGGCCCCGACTCCACACAAGGTCTTAGGCCCCGGCATCGACGGGAGAGGAATCCCGAGATGGCCCCTAGCAACGCGCATGGGGACTGGCCCTTCCTGAGGCCACCAGAGCGGGTCCCTGAGGTCCCCGTCGTAACTCAAGAAGACCTGCCGCAACTCGAGAATATCCAGGAGGTTCTCCCCTGCAGGCGAGATGAGGCCCAT